>NW_027412566.1:3600000-4200000 GCF_025532065.1 Leptinotarsa decemlineata
GTTGTTTACCACAATAAAAAAATGACCAGATGTGTAAATTGTGATAATAAGAAATGGGAATATAAATGAAAAAAAAATTACACAAAACATAAAAGTGGTATAAGTTATTGCAGATGCTAGGTGGACACTAACACTAACATTAACTAGGAATACGATGTAGAGTGTTAGTAGAAGAGAAGTTTTGAAAATAAAAACCGAATTTCTTGGAAGATCATAAGCTTCTGACGAAATCGATTTGCACTTTCAATGATTCGATGCCTTAGTTGTTATTCGCCGATATTTTCAACAGAATACACGTCCTCTTTCATGAAACTTTAGAAGAAAAAGTCAATAGGGTTAAGATCTGGACTTCTCTCTGGCCAAGAAATAGATGCATCAGGGCTCCTTCCGAACCAACATCGCCAAAACTCCATCATGTAAACAACACATATTCTGCCTTATTTCTGAATTTTCCTTTTCCAAGTAGTCTGGTCAGTCATTGAGTAAGAACTCTGGGTCATTTGCACCATTCATTGTATTATTCACAATGCCTGCCAAACATTGACTTCAAAAGTCTTTTGGTGATGAGTTGTTTTGTTGCGTGTGGATTTTCTTTGACCCACAGTTCATTTATTCTCAATACTCTCCAAATGCGCAATGATGGAGCTTCAATTGACAGTATGTAATTGTTGATGTAACTGTTTGTTATTTGTCCATAGGAACTACACGTGTTGAACAGTCAACGAATGAATTTTTGAAGGATATTGAAAAAGAGCCTGCAACTTATTGAAAATATGTTTTCGGAAAAGTGTCACAATGTGGGAAAAATTCAAACGGTTCAATACCTGATTTAATTTCAACACATAGAATATTTTGGTGGTTTTATAGGTTCAATAACATATTTAATTGTAGCACGTAGAACATTTTTGTGGTTTTAGAGGTTCAATACCTGATTTAATTGTAACAATGAGAACATTTTGGTGGTTTTAGAGGTTCAATACCTGATTTAATTTTAACACATAGAGTATTTTGGTGGTTTTATAGGTTCAATAACATATTTAATTGTAGCACATAGACTATTTTGGTGGTTTTAGAGGTTCAATACCTGATTCAGTTGTAACACATAGAACATTTTGGTAGTTTCAGAAGTTGAATACCCCCTGAAATTTCTATGGACCGAACAAATTTCGTTGTTTTATATGAAAAAGATGCTCTTATAATAAGGAGGCCATGAATCTATTTCCATTGCGAAATTTTCAACAGTTAATGAAATATGAAATATCTATAAATATTTGGAAAAAAAAAAAATATATATATATATATATATATATATATATATATATATATATATATATATATATATATATATATATATATATATATATATATATATGTATATATTATTTGATGGTTGTTTTCCTCCTTTATTTTCAATGTTTTAATATTAACACTTGTTCACAAAAAGGCTTTAAAGCTTTAATAAGCTCTTATTTTTATATGCGAGCGCTTTCGATATCATCTTCATGGCTCTACCTAAACTGAACGTTTTATCTTCTTGTTTGTTCTTTTATACGGTTAAATCGCTTTAGTGAATTTGTTGTAGCTGATGATGGTTCATCAATAAGGGCTTGAGCAGGTATTTATTCTCTCCTTTCATCCAGAAGTTTCATTGACTTTGCCTGTACTTGAGTTAGATCATATAATATCTTTTGTGTTGGTGTTTCTCTAGGTTCATTGTTTCTAGGAATGTGTATTGTTTCGTGGAGTATATTGAATGTTAGGTCTTGTTATGTTTTGATTTGTATTTGTTCCTCGATAAGTGGATTATGACTTCTGAATTTATGGATGTTGAGGTTTTCCCAGATGTTCATACGGTTTCCTTCATAGACATGTCAATAAAGGAAACCGTTTATATTGAATAAAAAGGTTTCTACAAGCTAACAAGTGTATCAGGCCCAAAAGTGAATGTAGGACGGACTTCACGAAGTTTTAAAACGAGAATCTCAGAACATAAAAGAAGTTTTGAACTTGCGTGTTACTTTTCAGAGAACTCAATAATATCTACTCCGTGAATAGAAGAAATGGAATATACTTCTTGAAAGTAATTATTCCAATCTTGGATCGATGGAAAGGAAAGATAAAAGAGGAAATGGCCGACCAACGCGAGTCAATATATCAAGAGCAATTCGATCATAAATATAGAGAATCTAATTAAGAATATGCATTCATATTACAGTTAGTGTTCTGCGTAAAGAGATTATCCACATCTGTATATGGCTATACGGTCAATAATTAGCCAAGGTATAATAATAACCCAGTCTTTGTACAATACTAGACTGGTGTATAATTTAAATATAACGTCAATATTGGATTAATAAATACGGCCGTTTCGTGGCCACGATTTACATACTGATTATATACGAGCAAGTCGGCCCGTAAATACAGTATCGAGTTTTAATTACACAGGGCGCTCGGGTGGTCCAGTTCGTGGCACGATTGCAGGATCCATTCACTAAAAAGATCGGATACACGTTGGTGTTTTAATGATATACTCCGGCTATCGCTACGCCGGCCTCATTTTAATAATGTTCAATATTCATTTTTATTATATAACCATAAAGATCTGCCACGAAATTGGTTTATTACGGTTTTCCGAACAACGGAGACTCACGAAGGAATGCTTTCTCATTACTGGCCGATCATCCCAGGCTGGTGATGTGCGACGAAGTCGTAAATGAAAAAATAGTTATTGAACTACCTGTCACTTTGTACTTTGATTTTTTTGAGAAAAAATTCAACATTTTGGTGAAATTTTGGATGAATTTTACTGGACTTTCAACCCGACACCAAACCGTTGTTTTAACACCTCGACACGTGTTTCGATAACCTAGTGATCATCTTCAAGAGGAAGATAAAACAAAATCTACATACAATGTTGTTTTTATTTATACCATAGATACCTCTGCTAGGTCATTTCCAAGCTTTCATAGACACCTAGTTGCCTGTTTTTCAATTAAATTTTTTAACTAATATTAATGAACTAGAGTCTATGGAATAGTTTCATTGCAAAACATGATGGACGACTGCTGATTTTTCAGGTCTTCTATATTTTAAGTGTGGCTATGTGTTCCTTATATCTTAATTTGATAGATGTTTCAATCTGTCCAAAATATTTTGCATCGCAGTGCTTACATTGAATTTCGTGAATTTCAGACTTTTCCGAATTTTCGAATCTGTCCTCTGGATTTCCTCAAAAGCTCTGAAATGTTTGACTTGTTTGAAATACCACCTTCATACCTAGTTCCTTGGAAATCTACGATTCCTCTCGACAAACCGTCACAGATTTTCATTTTCTGTTTTTCTTTTGTGAAGTAAAAGTCAAAAGACAATGCACTAAGAAATTCAGCATTCAGCCCAGCAAGTTTGTGCTGTCCACAGTGATAAAAAAAGTGATTTATTTCCAACAGTAGTACCCAGTTACAGGAAATGCTATTATTATAGAATACATGTGGAATAAATATTGAAAACTATATATAAAATATTCGTATAAGTAGAATTTCAAAGAGGAATTAAAAATTGTGTATATAACACAAAAAATTACAAATCATGCAATGTAACAGTACTGACACAAAAGTTATTTATAGTATTATTACAAGTGATTATGGATACAAGATACCAAGGCGTTCAGAGAGTCGATATGAATATCGCACTGTTCACAGATTTTATTGAAGCTACTGCACATAAAATTCAATGATGATCGTAGCATAATATTTGTGCGTGATGCTTCGCAATAGAATTTCAGATTATGTCGACCTTCACTTCTTGGTACTAAGCAATTGATCTTGGGTAAAAGAATCCCACTGTCAGTATTGTTATTGAGTAATTTATGCAGGAATTTTATACCAAGGATAACTCTCCTATTTTCCAAAGATGTCATATCAAATCGTGTCAACAATATGTTATGATCGATGCCTCTCGTGGGGTATTGTCTATCAACTTTTAGACATAATTATTTTAGGAACTTCCTTTGTACGCTGTCAATTGATGTTTTTTGGTAGTCATAAACCGGATTCCATAACAAAATCATTGGTACGAAACCAGATTAGGACATGGACCAATAAGAAGCACACAGAGTACTGGACAAAAGTACCTGGCAACAAACACAGTAGAACCTTCATTAGGGAACCGTCCGAGGAAAGAACCGAAGAACTACTTCAGTATAGTAGGGCTCAGAATAAAATCAGGATTATTAACCGGTCATTGTCCGCTTAGAGAACACCTGAATAAAATGGGGCTGTACAGCGGAGACCTCAGCTGCAGATTGTGCAACGAAGGGATAGAAACAGCTCTACACATCTTATGCGAATGTGAGGCACTGAATCACACGAAGCAAGCAATATATGGACGTACAAAATTACGCCCAGAAGAATATAATGAACATCTTACACGGAACCTGTACAAACTAGTACAGGGAACGAGACTGATGGAATGGGTGTCATGAGAAGATGTGAGAATAAATGCAATAAGCCCAAGAGGCTGCAGTGTTTTCTGGAGACTTGGACCAAATGGACAAGTCAGACAGCTTCCAGGTACAAAAAAATAGAGGTACTTGGCTTGATTGAGTACCGGAATTTACAGTTTACAATGCAGATGTGCCAATTTAAAAACCGGTGAATGAACTAAATCGATTTGATCATTTAACAGGTTGCACCCGCAATGTTTATGCTTGTGAATATCCAAGGATTTTAAATAATTGAGTTTGTAACCCTTGCTTGCATAGTGCAAAATTTCCGTATCGCTTAGATTCGAAAACTTGTGGTATGCCACGGAATGGTTTGAAAACGTCGAATTATTTCTTCCTAGTCTGAAGGACCTTTCATGTTCTGCATACCGTTTTTGGAAATTTCGGCCACATTGTCCCACATAAACACTATTACACTCCGGACACATAAGCTTATAAACTCTTAGACTGTTAGATTTACCCATTTCTTGATTTCTGGTTGTTTGACCTGAGGGTATATTAATCTGCAAGTGAATTTCCGGCTTTGTTTTCTGTCCAACTTCTAGATAGTATCTGCGTTGAAACGATTATTATGACTTATCTATGTAATTATATCAATTTCCCTAGCTAGATTGTTAGCAGACGAAGGCAGTGAGAATGCTCTGTGCAACATTGAATTGTAGGCTGCTAATTTATGCCTGTCTGGATGGAAAGAATCGCTTGGGATGGTGTTGTCTGTATAGCTAGGTTTTCTGACAACATTGAACTCAAATTTATTCTGATCGTGTCTTATGGTCAGGTTTAAGAAATGTATCTGTTTCTCTATCTCTGTTTCGAGTATGAACTGAATGTTGCTATTGAGATTGTTCATGAATGTCATAAATTGGTTCAGCTGTCGTGTAGTACCTCTAAAACAGGCGAGAATATCGTCTACATATCTGTATATATCTATAGTGGTCCACAAGTTGTTCATAGATATGTCTGCTGAAAGTGGACTAAGGGGTGAGCCCATTGGTAAACCTGAATTCTGTTTATAGTCTGGTAAGAGAACTAGGAATACGTCATAACAAGTTGTTCAAAAGTATTAACAATTTCGTCCCACCTTACAGCATTAAAAATTCTCTGACTTTAGTAGAAAACATGAGGAACCAAACCACGCCACATTATTCAATTTTAGTTTCATTCGGTGTGAAGAGTCGGTTCTCCGACATACCGTACAACGAGTACCTAGAGATCTTTTTCTTCTTCAGTGTGCACGTCTGAAAAGAAACCTTCCTCGAAAATAACGCGACATCCTGCATAATGACCGGCATGCAAAATATCCACACGTAACGTGTTGAATCTCGTTTTAGGAATAGAATGCGTGCCGCGGCTGATATCATTGGCTAGTCAGTTTAAGACCGATAAGTCTGCTAATTGAGTTTTTGCGACATTTCTGCTGTTGAAACGTTACTCCATATTGGTGATTGAGTACGTAGGATTTCCATGTTGAATAATAATGTTTAATTGGAAGAACGAGGTGATGCCCGCTGAGATCGGAACCGCATTCAAATACTGTAATTCCAGAGGTGGAGATTGAAGTGGGGTTCTGGGCTCGGCGAAAGATATTGAGAATATATTATCTGGTTATTGGGAAAAACTTTTTTGGCCTTTCCTCCTTTATCTGTTTACAAAAAATTGTGGGATAGTTCCAAAGAAATAAATAAATAATTGAGTTCAAAATTAACTCTTTACAAAGATATGAAATAGAAGACAAATTGGAAAAAATTCCTAAAATAAATACTTTTATTTCAACATTGAATTGCATGAAAGAAAAATAACTTTCGAAATTATGACTTTCATAAGAACATTGAAAGCCAAAAAGTTTTCTTCTAGTGTCTAACACCAGAAGCACAAATTTCCTCCAAATCTTCATTAGGATTTGAATTATTCTTTTAGCAAGGATGAGCAATTGACAGTTGATATTCAGAAATCCAAACTGAAATAGAGAGAACCCACATTGGTTAGTTGTGCATATTTTTTTTTATATTTATTATGGATAAACATATATTTCAGGTGCCAATACACAGACCGTGGAGAGATTGTAAGAAACATTTCACTAGTTCGAAATGGAAACCAAAGAAGAGTCAAAGTAGTTTCCTAGGATATGGCTGAGGTTTGTGAATGATGTTTTTGCGATATTCGATATAAAAATCGAAGATTGAGGAGTTTGTTCCCTTTTAAAAAAACCGATTTCCATCAATAAAATTCACGTATGAGTTAGAAAATAAAGGACAACTTCCATTTTTTGACGGTTTTGGTGATGAGGAGCCAATATGGAGGGCTAGAATACGATGTATTTAGAAAAAAAACAAGCACGTAAAGGTATATTCCTGACAGTTCACATCACATGAGATAAAAAAAGATCTTGGTATAACATACGACAGTAAATTAACATTTACAACACATATAAGGAATATGACTGCTGATGCAAATAGGGTGCTTGGATTCATTTACAGAAATGACAAGAACTTCAAAAGTATTGCCACCTTAAAACTACTATAATTTGCGTATGCCAGATCTGAGTTAGATGATCCGCGTCTAGCGCATTCATCAGCTTCATCATTATATGTGATTCCTGAATGCCCTGGCACCCAGTACAAAGTTAATTTGTTCCTGTTTGCAAGTTCATTCAGTTCTTCATGGTATTCCCAGACCAGTATTGATGTCAAAGTACCTCTATTAGTACCTACAGGGGTGGTATATAATGGCTAATGTAATGAACCATTGTTAGTTTATTGTATAAGTTTGAAAATATCCTAACCTAACCTTAGTTATAGTGGTAAAAAACATTGAAATTTCATTTCTATTGTCTTCATTATGATTTCCTACCACGCAGTAATAACGGCAACATCCATCAATTTATTAAAATGAATTTATAACGTACGATTTTGGTGAAGACTCAAGACGACACCATGAAATAATTTGTTGAGAGTGAATCTGAAAGATTAGAAAATTCTCCATCTCAGGAACCCTTGTTCGTACTTTTATATAGTGGGTTGGGAGGCTACTCACGATAAAAACGATTCGAATATGGAAATATGTATTAGTTGATGACGTAGAAATTGCAATTACAAAATTTGAAAAGGTATACGAAATGTCAAAGATTCACCGACAAAGTTTCGTTAGTTATTTTGATTTGTGACACTGCTGTTGATTTCAAGCAGATATGCTTGAAGAAGCTATTGTATAGCGAAACACGTGTCGCGGTTTTTGTAAAACCCTTATAGTGAAAATCATACAATAAACTGTATTTATTAGTTTTTTTTTTAAATTCTTGTTATTTTTAGCCACAAAGTGTGAAGTCAAAAAACATCCCAGTAAAGAAGCCGCCAGGCTATAAAGCCCTTGGTAAAATCCATCTCTACAGTAATAATTGATATTCAAAAGGCTTTGGAAAATGCATAACTCCCGTGAGTTCTAAATATATCAACAGCGTGAAAAATGCACAACTCCCTAAGTTCACAAAAAAGACATTAATCCAGTCTAATATATGTTAACACATTTCAAAAGCTTAAATTTATACAGTATGTACTTACCTTAGTGATATTGAATCTCAGTCTGATAAAATAACGGCTAATTTAAAGCCTGACAAACTGAAAAGCACGACACCGAACAGAGATAGAACCATCAAGGTACACTTACTAGGACTTATGCAACTTTCTTACTGATTTATAACGAGTGGGACTTACGCGCATTTCATACTTCTGTTTCTAGTGCCATCTAAATACTCTTTACATAGTTATTTGATTTCAATGTATAGATACGCTGCTTCGCTAACAGATAGAGCTAAAAAGTAATTTTGTGAAAAATTGACTTATGCAATGTTCACATTAGGCCGACGATATGGAACCCCATTTGAAGGAATTTGAGAATAACGAACAGGCAGCAAGATTGTTAATGTTCTAGGTTCGAGTACAGGTACAAGTGCAGAGACAAGTACAGGTACACCTGATTATCTGACAAGGCATAAATACGCTTCACGAAGCCTAAAAGTTAGTCATCGGACAGCAAGCCATGATGCCAGCCACTCGCGCCAGAAAAACGTCAGGAAGAAATTTCGAGCATCCACGGCTTCCAAACTCGAAAAATAATGACACTGTACTGCTCTTGGTGGAATCAAATGAGCCAAGTTATTTGAACACCTCCAGCAAAAGTATCTATAGAAAAGAAACGATTCTTCAACCTTTCTTCGATGTTCCAGACTATCAAGGTTGCAAACGATGTTTGTGTCTCTAATCAGGTGGATGGATCTTTTCTGGATGGAATCCAGCACCTTCAAGGTATGTTTGGGGGCGGAGTTTCATACATGAGAACAATACTCCAAAGAATCTGAGCTTTATAAAGCGTCAAAAGTTGCTGAGGTGTGTACAGTTTTCTGGTTCGGAACAGTGATATATGTACAGTGGATATTTCAAGCAAAAATTCTATCGAATGTTGTCTTAAAAAACATTTTTGGATGATCGCCACACTTTCTCAAAATGTTCCGCTCGAATTTTCTCTAAAGATGAAAACTAAAAGAAATGTTTTCCAAATTCGTTCAAATCTAATTATACAGATATAAAGGTACTGAATAGAAAAAAATGACCGAAAAATTCCTCTTCTTCATTCCGTTGTCCACGACGCTGTACTGAGATTTTTTGTGAACCCGTTCAGTGGGACTGTCACCTATCAATCAGAGGTAGCGAGACCGCTTTTTGTCAACCCTTCATACAGAACGCTAGTTTTGTTCTTTCGGCTTGCGGCATCTCATGCAAATATTTAAAATAGCCAGCCTTTTCTTGCCGAACTTGCATATCAATGAAAGAATTCTTTAGCTTCTCAAATGTCTCCGAAAGACTATTCTGCATCCACTAGTAATAATTGTATCTGCATGGAGTGAATTCCTGAAGATTAGTTTTTGTCTATAACGATTAGTTCTTTCAGTTTTATAGAAACTTCCGAACTTCAGTTCAGGGTGGAGAGTAAGCATGAATATGGCATTAAAAACCGAAACGTCTGGTTGTATTCGAATTATTTTGGGTTTTAAGAGAGCCATAAAAAATGTTGATTCAGTTTCATAATTAAAAAGGAAATGATTTTAGGAAGAGTCAGTTGTTTCGGAAAAGAAGATTTTTGGATGATGTACATGTTTCTCACCGTTTTGATATGGAACATCTATAGTTGAACGTAAAACTGATTGCTGCCGTGGCGACGCATGCCGTGGCGACGGGTCGCCCTGCGCAAGCGACTGTGCGATTCTCTTCCCACTGGTTCAGCGTTACGCTATATCTCTCGCCATACTGAGATACCTATACAGTATACATAATCTGTGCTTTACTGAATAAAAGATATTTTCAAACACTTAGGAATGAAATATATCTGGCAGTGATAATTTAGAAAGTGAAAGTGAGTAGACTCCTGCAAAAAAAAAACAAAATCACACTTGGACACACTATCAAGTCATCAGTAAGTAAATTATATTTTTATATTTTATAACTGAAGTGTGCACTCTATAATGAATCTCAGTGTAGAGATGTGAGACAAATATTTGTTGATAAAATTTTACTTTATGTCAAAGCTAATAAAATTCAACTCACCCCCCATAAACATTCTTACAATACCAGAAGAGCTGATGCAATTTTCTTTCACAGAAGTGAAAAATGTTTAGGTCAACGAAATGCAAAATTACCTTGCTGTTGATAAGTTATTCAAAAAGATAATAAAAAGTGGATTGTCAGTAATAGACCCATAATCAATACAATTTTCAAGCAAAAACTATAGAGAGAAGAAAAAAAACCGAATTACACCTATTACAACTGATTACAAGTATCTGTGTCTATACAGAGTGGTCCAACGAAAAGTATGCACCTTGTTTTTCTCCTTTTTTTGTAACTTAACGCAAAAATGCTCGGACAGGTCAATTTTGCTTTTGAGGATGACACATTTCAGATCTATTTTTCTACCTGTGCCTTCAACCCCCTAGCGAGGGTAAGTAACAACCCTGAAATTTTGAATGGAAAGTGGGGTCGAGTGATATATCATTTGAAAGGGCACAAAATTATCTTTCCAATTTGTTGTATTTCACTCAAACATGTAGGTATTATGAAGAAAAACAACTACAACCCAGTTTGAAATGTGTATTTGACTCAGTAGAATCCTACTTCAGCAAATGCTGAAAATGTGACCCATTTGCTTCTATACAATATGACAGATTTTGTTCAAATCTATTCCTAACATTCTGTAGCATATCAGGTGTTATACTTCTGCACTCTGCTGTAATTCGTTGGCGAAGATCTTCTATGGACTAAGCTGCGTTGCAAAACATTTATTTTTCAAGTTACCTCAAAGGAAAAAGTCTGAAAGTGATAAATCAGGTGACTTGGGAGGCCATTCGATGAGGCCTCTCCTTCCAATCCACCGTCCAGGAAATCCGTCATCTAAAAACTCTCTTACCGGAGCAACATAGTGAGGAGGTGCTCCATCTTGCTGGAAATGAAGCTGATCATCATTATGATTTTGGTCATTTTCAATTATTTCTGTTATAAGAGGATCAATTGTATCTTCAAGCATGTTCAGGTAGACCTCACCAGTTAAATTCCCAGGAATAAAAAGTGGCCCTACGATATGACTACCTAATATGCCACACCAGACATTGATTTTTTTTGAGGGTACTGGGTATGGGCCTCTCGGAATAAGTGTGGGTTACTGTCATCCCAGTTACGGCAATTATGCCTATTCACAGCTCCATTAAAAAAAATGTACTCTCATCGGGAAAGCACGTGTTGAATGATAGGTGCGGATCATCAATTAGTAGCTGGCTCAGTTGTTCACAAAATTGCAGCCTTCTATCAGGATCATCTTCATTGAGTTCCTGTACTAATTTAATTTTGTACGGATGAAATTTATAGGCTTTTTATATCCGTATTATGGACGAACGGGAGACACCTGAGGCTGCAGCAAGCTGACGGGTACTTTGAGTATGATCCAATTCAACATTTCCCAAAACAGCGACTTCCACTGCTTCATTTCTGATCGGTTTCCGTGGCTGGTGTTTCACATTACAGACAGATCCGGTATCGACAAACTTTTGGACTAACTTGGCAACGTACGAATCATTCACATTTTTCCCGGGATGAATGTTATTAAAGAGGCGAGCAGTAAGTCTAGCACAACTATTATGTTGATAATAAAGTTTAACAATTTCAACTCGTTCAGTAATGGAATAAACCATTTTTACAGTAAAGTTGAAATAATTTGAAAAGCAACCGAACTCAATGAACGTTTGCCTAAATTCTTTTTGTACACTTATCTGCTGTTGTTAATTGAACCAAAAAACGCACGAGAGAAATTGAGGAATGTAGTAGTGATGAAAATGCTGTTTTTTCCGCATTTTCATTAACATCAAAAATATCGAGTAAATGTTCTTGCTTTTTTATAACTATTCAAGTAAATACAACAAATTAGGTATCATTGGAAAGAGAATGTTGTGCCCTTTCAAATGATATATCACTAGACCACACTTTCTATTTAAAATTTTAGGGTTGTTACTCACCCTCGCTAGGGGGTTGAAGGCACAGGTGGAAAAATACATCTTGAATGTGTTTTCCTCAAAAGCAAAATTGACCTGTCTGAGCATTTTTGCGTTGAGTTACAAAAAAAGGAGAAAAGCAAGGTGCATACTTTTCGTTGGACCACTCGATATGTTATCCAGTATTAAACGACATTACCCCGAAAATGTAAAATTAACCGGATTGTGACTTAAATATAACTGAGTTGAGAAGAAACCTTAGAATTAGAATGTTATCAATAGTATCGTTATATTAAACTTATTTTGTTACTGCCTTCATATACACATATACAAGTAGTTTCTGCAGCTACTTCTGTGTTTTTTCCGTGTTTATTCACCACTCACCCTAATTTTAACCCTAACTACCCTAACTTTAACACTTGCTTGAAAAATAAATGAAGACTGACAAAATTGTATTTCAAAATCAGTTGATAGCGAGTAGTGCACAACGTTTTTCTTATTTGTTATTAACAAGGACATCAAAGAATTGATTAATACATTAATACACAATTCACGAATGAATTGTGTGTATTTCCTATAATGTTATCCAATTTGGTACTGAAGAGCCTTGGGGCAAGTGTCTTTCGGCGAATCATCGATGTATACCAGTGAGGATGACAGTGTTCCATGTAAGTGCAATTTGTTACCTCATTCAAAGTAGAACTCATATGAATGATACCTGATTTTATTCGACAACGAATATTGGAAAACAAACTGAGTAGAGAAAAGTATCTTCTGTATAATTCAGTGTTAATATAGAAGTATATGTTTCGAAAGAATTTTTTTTCTCGAGTAATCCAATGTTTATATGAAACTAGCTGTTTCAGGAGGAATTTCTTTCAGTTTGTGTCACTTCTTTGCTTGATCTACACATCCATGTATAGAGTTACTTATTTTCAAATTGATTACTTCCTTCCTTTCTTTGGAAGATTCCCTCATCTTTTCGTATCAAGATGGAGTAGTAGAAAGCCAAAAACTTTCTTCCCCAAAAATTATTCACTCCTATAAATATTACCCCTTCAATTCAAATTATTCTTGGATAACTAAGAAGGAAGTGTAATAACAATACTTGTTTTTTTCTTCATTGACGAATAAAATACCATTATTACTAAGTTCGTAATAATGTTCTACGATTACAAAACGATAAATCCCTCAATAGGAAACACAATGATTGCTCAGAAACGAGTTAAATGGAAATTAATTTACATAGACATTTCTTCCGAAGAAATTATTTGCGAACAAAGAATACAGACGATAAATAACATAGTGGTCACAATAAACTACCAATAGTTCCTGGTAAGAAATCGATAATTATATTCATTCACATACTAGTGCCGTGTGTAATTCTACCCGCATTTTATGCAAATTATCGGTTACAAGGGAATGACAACATAAGTAGCGCTCATCTACTGTACCAATTAATATAAAATGGGTAATGAATAGCAATTGGAAGTGATCGCGATGATTAGGATAAATGAGTTTTTAAGATGTTATTTTCGCCAACACCAAATGACGTATTTTTTTAAGGTAAAACCTGTTTCCGAAAATAACGTTCATTATAAGGATTCTTGTCGTTCATATCGAAGAAACAGTACAAATTCAATTGGATAACCTTGACGATACAGAATTACAGGATCTATAAGTGTATGTACTTATAAATTGTTCCCCGATGCTACACATACATTGAAATTAGTATTTCAACACTATGAAAATGTTATTTTTTAGAAAACATCCTCCATTAATCTAGTCTTATCTATTCTACACCATTCTTCTTCAACGCTGGTGTTCCCCAGGGATCCATATTGTCTCCAATGACTTATTGGAAAAAACCAATAGTCCAACATATTGCTTTGCTAACGACAGCACACTTGCCTCATAATTCCATTTGGATTCCAAGATATCGGCTACGGGGGCATATCTTCACCGGCAGCAGGAGGTTGCATATCCTAATGAAGATCTAGAAGTGATTTCGAATTGGGGAGAAAGTAACCAGGTTCAATTCAATGCCACAAAAACCCAAGCATCGGTTTTCTCCAAGAAAATAAATGTCTCCGAACCGGATATAATAATGTCAGTTCAGACTTTGGAGTATTGTTCTCATGTATGGAATTCTGCCCCCAAACATACCCTGAAGCTGCTGGATTCCATCCACGCGACATCGCGTGCAACTTTGATAGCCTGGAACATCAACGAAACCGTCAGCAACTCTTGGGGTATAATGGATTCCTCGTAGCTGCGAGTCGGTCTAAATTAGAACCACGAAAGAAAGTGTAGATTCCCGTCTCTCTGAATAGAGAGAGAAATTGTCAATTCGGACATCGATTAGTTTTAGCGGGAGCTGGCCGTTTGGCGGGAGTTGGTCATGTTCCGCTTGATTAGAGGTTTCCATGTGTTGCGTATCTCTACACCAGCTTGGCTACATGCCTTGGTGGACAACATATATGCGGCTACTTTGAATTTTCTCTTAAACAAGTGTTCCTTCTTGTGGAAGATTTCCGCTTGAGACCACTTGATATTATGTTGACGAGTCCAAACATACTCTGCTATTCCGGATTCGCTAGTTTCTCCTCGCTGTGTGTGTTTATTGTGATCGGCAATGCAAATTTTCAATGGCCTCTTAATTTCACCGATGTATGATTCTTCGCACTCGCAGGGTATCCGATAAATGCAATTCTTGGAATCGCAGTCCGCGTTTGGTGGCCTGGTTTTCGTGAGGCTGCTACGGATAGTGTTACCGGATCTGAAGCAGGTTCTGATGTTGTACTTCGTACCAATTCTTCTTATCCTCTAGGATAATCCTCTGATGTAGGGAAGTGCAAGCACTGGTTGTGACAGCTTCTCTTCCTTGCTAGGCTACTGCTGTCTTTTAGCCAAAATATTTTCTACCATCGCTTTGGAGTAGCAACTCCGTTGAAGGTCATTTTTAATAATGCCTAGTTCCTTTTCGAGGCTTTCCCTTGTATTACAAAGCCCGAAAGCACGGTCTAGTAGAGTCTTGATGATTCCTCTCTTAGTCGATTGATGGTGGTTGGATTCCTGGTTCAGATACTGTCCCGTGTGAGTGGAATTCGGTATACAGATGTTTCCCATTCAGTGTCGGTCCTCTTCACCATTACGTCGCAATTTGTTGCGGACTTCCTTCTCCACTGAGAAAGTAAAGAAAGGACTTACGTTGTTGATGTGCTTCAGGGAAGTGTCTAGTTCTGCATTCCCATGGTTCCATATTATGAAGGTGTTGTCCACGTATCTCAACCAGACTCGGGGTTTCTTGTGGGCTTATTCAATGGCCAAAGTTTCGAACCACTCCATATATATGTTGACTATAACCGGTAAAAGGGGCGATCCCATTGGCAGTCTCTTATCTTTCGTAAAGAATGCGTCTTTCAGTTGGAAATAGTAGTTTCGTACACAGCATCCTTGTAATTCCATGATTACTTGTATCAGTAAGTTTGCTCTATCTTTCAGGTGTAGAGGTTTTCTACAGTTCTACAGTTCTAAACCACCTTCAAACAAACAGCATAAAATGTTTTGTTATTTTCCTGATGCGTTTCCTATATATGTGAGTGTATCTGTAAATGTTAGTGGTATCTTGAATGTGGGGGTATACTTAGTTAACGGCCAGTTTGAAAAGTTTTTTATCAAGGATGTGCTGAATCAGGTTCGAATTGAATTTGTTGTTCAGTGCAATTTGTTTTATCAAATTTGATTCCTTATTGAAATGCACTGTCTACATCTGCAAACATCTTCATACAAAAAGTTTGAAGATAGAATTAAATTAATACGTCTAACACTTACCTTTCATTTATTTAGGTATACTATTTTATATTTTAATTTTTGCAATTGTATTCATTAGTACTCCAATTCATGCAGAACCCACGCAAAGGTATATACTTCTGTGAGATTTCTATATTTATTCAGAAATTGCCTTGTACAACTTGTGACATTGAAATATGTATATTTGCCAATAAAAAAATATTATTATACTAATGAGTCTGTGAACTATTCTTTAGTAAGCTGCTGATGAGGGTGATTTGAATGGTTATTGATAGGTGTGTCTGTATGGATTGGTTTGCAGTGCATAGAATTTATTTATTTATTCATCGGCAAAGCCAATTTCAAAAACATATTCAACAAAGTGTGAAAAACTACTAAGTATTTTTGAATGATCATGTCTGATGTCTACATTACAGTTTTACAAAACATTTAGCGAAGTGTAAAATACAACATTTCCATAAATCCTTATGTCTAGTGACTAAATTACTAAAAGATGAAACAATTCTGGTACTTACAAGGAAAAAGATGTAACAAATCTGGTACTTACAAAGAAAATTGTTAGGTAAAGAAAAGCTTCGAAAACGCTATAGCCTTTTCAATTGATTTTAAAGACCTGAAGTGATACAAGTTATTATGATATTGTTTTCCCAGCTTCAGAATACGAGGAATTGGTATGGAAAAAATGTATATGAAAATGTCAGGATTTTTCTTGTCTTTTTGTTTGATATGTAAAGGTATTAGATGAAGTAGTTCTGGTCAGTTCAACTCATTATTTATTAATTTGAAGAGGAAACTCAAGTTCATGGATATTCCAATCATCTTATATTTAACTTGGTTGAGGGTTGACTGTACTCATATTCATTTCGTTGAATCCCAAAGTGAAAAGCACAATTCGTTAAGAATTTCTTTTGAACATTCTCAATCAAATCGATATTTACATCATAGTAGGGGTCCCATACAATATTCAAGAATGGATCTAACGGAAGAACAATTTAAATCTTTTTTGTTTTTATTGAGAAAGCAGTAGAAATTCTAAGCACGAAACGTAGCATTTTGAGGCTTCTTGCCACAATTTCTGATACTTGAAGATTAAAATCAATTTCGATATGAATTTTAACTCCCAGATCGCGAATAAATGTTTCTCTTTCAAGAGCTATTTCAATATTCTGTGAATATTCAATGTATATTCACAGAATATTGGACTTTTGATTTCAGCGAATGTAATGATTTCTACAGCACACGAAAAAACCTTCGAGATTTATTTGAACTAATTCGGCATCTTCCCGGCAAGTAATTGCTCCAAAAAGTTTGAGATCATCCGCAAACATAAAAAATTCTGAATATTCGAAAACAAACTCTATGTCTGATACAAACAAGTTGAACAGCAGTAGGCCCATATGGGATCCCTGCGGTACCCCTGATGGAACCTGAATGGGCATAGATGTTGTATCTCCGTTTCTTACAGACAGAGTTCTACCAGTTAAGGAGCTATTGATTACTTGCAAAACATTCCCTTCTATACCAAGCGCTTGAATTTTAGATAAAAGTAGGCCGTGGTAGACTATCAAAGCCTTTGGAAAAGTCAGTATAGACAGAGACAATTTGTATCCTCGTCTCAAGATTTTCAGTTAAGTAGTTTGTGTAAAGAGTTGGTACAGATGAATTTACCTTCTGAGGAACCATGTTGTTGAAAATCGAGTAAAGACTTACATTCCCAGGAAAAATTCTTTGTAAACATAGAATCAAACATCTTAGCCATCTCTGATTGATTGCAAACTGCTCTATAATTCCTGATGTTTTTCTAATCTCCCAGTTTATGTATTGGCAATTGTCGATGTCCTCCTTGAAGCAGGCTATAACATAGTCAACATTCCTATACTGGTGTATGAGTTTTTGAAAAATTGTGTATTACTAAATAGTTTTTCGAAGTTGTTCGTACATTTGTTGGAAAACTGGGCGTAGAAATGTTTTTCTTTCCTTCTAGACCATTTTGTTGGAACCTTGTTTCACTGTTGTTGAGAATATATAATTCAGCGTAGTTTTTCTTATAAACATTCCCTCGAAAATGAACATAAATCAAATACCGATATTATTGAGAATTATTCCGATGAATATGACAGCTATTATAATCCGTATGTCCAGCGCAGCTAAATATTTATGAACGTAGGTTCATTGAATCCATCACATTATCCGACTGCAATTCAGCAACTTTTTATGTTGGAGATCTGAAGTTGTCATTATAATGAAGAAAATTATTCAATTATACATACGACCGCCGGACGCATCTTGAATCGGGAATATTTTTTTCCGATGTATGATGTATGAAAAATGACATTCTGCGTTATTAATTATACGAGAGCTTTTGGACAATTCGCATCTTCTCGTCATATAATTAGAGTTCGAGTTCATTAAAATGACTTACGCTTGGGAACGCTCCTTTGAATCTCAATACCGACAAGGGCTATGAATAAGGAAAATGGCATCAATAGATTGGAAAGAAAATTCTTTCCATGTTGATAATCATACAATTTCCACGATGAATTTTATCCAAGTCGCGTTTCTTTTCATTGTAGCTTCATCAGTTGAACTGGTTCATCAAACAAACTATTCTCTACTATGCCGTTTCATGTAAGCATTTATATATTTAATTGAAAAACAACTTCCAGGGATATACCATGGAAATGAATGATTTAGTGCGCTGCTTATTCTGACGATTCGGTTCTTTGTGGAAGCACTTAAACTTTTCGAACATTCCGCTTATATTTGGTGCAGAAATGTGGATCATGGGAGAGTATGCGACAGAAAAAACTCGGAGGAAAATGACAAATAGCGGAACTGAAACGGTCGCTAGGCAACGACTCGGAAATATGGCTCTATATAAATAAAAGAATCACGACGGTTTCTGCATAGAGAGGATCGCAGATTTTGCAGTTCCTTTATAGTCTAGAAATGATAAGAAAGCACATAGGTGGATTTGTAAATACATTTTCATGGATACAGTTTGGATACTCAAATGAACTTCAAAACCGATTTTATAACACTTCTTTTATTCAAATTGGACAAGGAATACTCTCACGAGAGATCAGTTTTTGAAGGGAAACGGTTTCGGTTTTCTACTTCTCCATCATATACACTGATTTGGCCAAGGCATTCGACAGAGTTAACTACGAGGTTTTGATCCTGCAATTAAAAGCATTCGGTTTCACAAACGACACACTTGATTTCTTTCACTGCTATCTATCCAACAGAATACAGTTCAACAACGTATCTTCGTTCAAATTTGTTCGAATTGGGAGTTCCGCAGGGCTCGATTTTGGGACCTCTCCTTTTTGTGTTATTTGTTAATGACGTTTCTCGGTATATCGGGCATTTTCCATTTCTCCTATATGGCGATGATCCCAAGCTTTTTAGAAGAATCAAAAGCGAAAAAGATTCTGATATGCTTCAAGATGATCTCAATAATCTATCTACTTACTTTTCAGTATCTGACCTATCTCTCAACGAAGCTGAATGCAAAATAATGAGTTTCACATGAAAGAAGTCACCTACTATCAAGGACTGTTTCATCAATCATACCAATTTACATAGAATCAATGAGATGAAAGATCTCGGGATCATTTTTACTGGTGTGTTCAGTTTCTCTCGGCACATTGAATACTTGGTATCTGAATATTATAGAAAAATGAGCTTTGTCTTAAGATCTAGCCGTAAATTCAATCACCATACTTGTTTGTCACACTTCAACTCAATTGTTCGTTCTATGCTGGAATACGGTTGTGTCATTTGGAATCCCAAGACTTTTTAAATTCTGATACTATAGAAAAAGTTCAGAACGATTAATAAGAACACTCTTTTTCAATGTCTGGTCTTTATTTATATCGTATTCTATCCAATTACAAGAATATTGAAAGACCGCCGTGAGTCCTCGGAAGTGATTTTTGTTTTCACCATTGTTATAAAACTGAAAGAGCCTGAAAATTTCTATACTATTGATTTTATTGTACCTGACGTGAGACTGAGAAAAAGACAATATATTTCGTATCTCAAACAATTTGTCTCCTCTTCAACAATGTCTCGAAACCGTTAACAAAATGACGAGGAACGGTGAACTGGATATATTCAGGATTACAGAGAAACAACTCCTTCGAATGCTCAAATGTGTCTGAATTTTTTTTACGAAAATTTTATCATCTATTGTTTTATATTGTTATATTTTATATCGATTTTAACTGTATCAATGGTACTCAATGAATACTATATGTAAGGAACTAAAAAAACTGTGCAGTCATGTAAGTGGAAATCATTCTGTTTGTTGTTCAGTACGAATAAATTTCTATTCTATCATTAAACAAAATATCATTGAGGAACATCCAAAGAAAGAAAGAATTCAAGTCCAATCAATTGTTTTGCAACATGACGCTTGTTCTCATCTCCTTCGGTGACATGAAGTCATCATGTTGTGAAAGAAATGAGAGCTTTTGTGAACTTATACAAGGAGGTGGTGATTAGGAGATGAAGACATCAAGTGTTTTCAGTCCGAAACTACTAGAGTGAGTAAGTAAGTGTTTTCCTTGTAGTTCAATGTTCATGTTTTTGAAACTAGTTGTTACGGACAGATTTTCTTCTAGTTCTATGCATGATCTACATATCTTTTTGAATGATTTTCATTGGTGAAAATTTTGTCCCTTTTTTCATCAGAAGTTTTCCACATTTTTTAATAATTATCGAGCAGCTTCTTTCCAAAAACATTCTTGATGTTTCTTGAAGTCATTCAGTTCAATTAATACATCAATTTATACTTATGATGCACGGTTTGGAACCTTTGGTGTAGTAATGAATATTACTGGAATTTTTTCCCAACACCAAATCGTTATTTATAACACCTCGACACGTGTTTCGATCACCAAGTGATCATCTTCAGGAGGAAGATACAATTAAATCGAATATTGAGGACTTTGTTTCCCTTTCAAATAATAGATGTCCATCAATGAAATTCACGTATGAGTTAGAAAACAAGGGACAACTACCAATATGCCAATATGGAGGGTTAGAATACGATTCATTTAGAAAAGAAAAAAGCACGTACAGGTATATTCCTGACAGTTCACATCACTGTGGACAGCACAAACGTGCTGGGTGAAATTTTTTAGTGCATCGTCTTTTGACTTTCCCTCTAACACATGATAGGTTCACACAATGATAGGTTAGTTCCATATCACCAATATACGAAGAACTTTGGAAAGATTTTCAAGGAACTAGGTATGATGGTGGTTTTTAAAACAAGTCATTCACTACAGAGCCTTTTGGGAAGTCCAAAAGACAAAGTCGAGAATTCGGAAAAGTCTGGAATTTACGAAATTGAATGTAAGGACTGCGATGCAAAATATTAAAGACAGACAAAAAGATCTATTAAAATGAGATACAAGGAACACATAGCACACTTAAAATATGGAAGACCTAAAAATCAGCAGTCGCCTATCATATTTTGCAACAAAACCATTCCATAGACTTCAGTTTATTAAGATTAGTTAGACAAGTTAACAACAATAGGCAACTAGATGCCTATGGGAGTGTAGTAGTAAGTAAACATAATAATATTATGAATAACGATGACGGACCAATACCAATATAGCGCTATTCGAACTAAACACACATATCACCCAAAATATTATTTCTTCCTTCAGTACTGTCGCCATCCTCTTAGACATCAAAAAAGCATTCGACAAGGTCTGGCACGCTGGCCTGATCTGGAAACTTATTCAAATCCAACTTCCTCCTCACTTCATCAGATCAGTCGCGTCCTATCTTACCAACAGACAAATTCGTGTCAAAGTAGGCGAAACCCACTCCTCCCCGTTCATACCCAAAGCTGGAGTCCCCCAGGAATCACTCCTCGCTCCTTCCCTATTCGTAATATATGTTCACGATTCTCCCTCCACTCTAAAAATCCTACAATACGCAGACGATACAATCCTTTACTCCTCCGCCACCAGCACCCGTATCCTGCAAACACAAGCCCGAACAATGATTAAGCATTTTGAGCAATGGTGCAACAAGTGGCGAATTAAAATAATCCCCCTCAAAACCCAAACAATCCTATTTAGACACCCCAATACTACGACCCGTCGTAAACCTAATACTAACGACTTGAACCTCACACTGTTAGGAAAGAACCTCCACCTCCAAAACTCGGTGTCCTACCAGGGGGTCACTTTCACGAGGACCCTCAACTGGAAGACCGACCTTAGAGAAACCCTGGATAGAGTCAGGAAAAGGGCGAATCTCCTAAAAGTGCTGAGTGGCAAACTTGGCAGATGTAACAGTAAGACTCTCTAACACATCTACAAAACCTTTAAAAGACCTATCGTGGACCATAAAGCCGCGCTCTACTGCACCCTCTCCCAGAATCAAATCCTACGTATACTAAGAACCGAGAGAAGAATCCTGAGAAATATCCACAACCTAGCGTTCAGATATTCCTCCCAAAACCTATATAACCAAATTGATATTACACCAATCAATCTGAGATTTCAGGAACTCCAGGGCATTGAGAAACATGAGAAGTCCCAACACCGCGGCCATCGCCACCCTGACTTCCCCATGGAGGCCCCGTGGAGGCGCCAAAAGGATACCAAGGAAAGAGTTCCTGTTCCCCCCAGCCAGACTCCTGGGGCTGCTGGAAGACCCTTTGGAGCAGATCCAGAATACCCTGAAGAACTTCATGAACCATCGACCACACAACCGTAGGCTCATCACGAACCAACACACCCCAAAAAACGACCCACCGCTATAGACCAGGACACCCGAACGAACAAACAAAAGAAAAACTAACACAATACTAACACAGATCATAAGATAGATAACTGTAACCCTAAAGAGGCATAAGCCTAAAGCAGGGCCCCACCATAAACATACCTTGTAAACCCTAACAGTAACAAAAAAAAAATTGAATAAATACATTAGTCAGTCAGTCAGAAGGTCTCTAGTTTAATATTCCTCTTGAAGATGATCACTTGGTGCTCGAAACACGTGTCGAGGTGTTAAAAATAACGATTTGGTGTTGGGAAAGAACTCCTGTAATATTCATTACATCAATTTATATTTTCTCAACTGAACTGAAATTCCTCACTGAGGAATTAATGGCATTTTATAAACGAAAGTAAACTATTCACACCTTTCAGAGGAAAACCACGTCATCGTACTTAAAAAGTGCGCCAATGAACTCGACCAGTATTTTGTAGACTTTTCAACCTGTCCGTTTTTGTTTCTTGTTGGGAGATTGCTTGCGTTCAGCCTATTATCAAAAAGGGCAAGAAAACTCTTCCAAACAACTATAGACCAGTCGCTCTACTGTCAGTGATATCAAAAATCATGGAGAAAGCCGTAAATCGTCATATCCTCAAATATTTGGAAGGCTTCAACATCTTGAGCGATCATCAATATCGAAGACAAAGATCAACAGGCGACATTATATCGTAAGTCAGCCATATTTGAAATAACGCAATCGAGAAACAAAGAGAGTCAAGAGCTGTTGCGCTTGATATTTCTAAGCTCTTTAACCATATGTGGCATAAGGGTTTGCTGGCTAAACTTCGATGCTATGGCTTGCCAAATCTCTCGAATACTTTTACTATCAGAGATAGGGTTTCCCAGGGATCCATATCATCTCCAACCCTCTTTTTATTGTATATCAATGACTTAGGGGAAAAAACGAAGAATCCAATCTATTGCTTTACTGACAAAAGCACACTTGTCTCATTCCATTTGGATTCCAGGACATCGGCTACGGATATACATTTCCATCAACAGCAGAGGGTTGCATATCTTAATGAGGATCTAGAAGTGATTTTGAATTGGGGTGGAAGTAACCAGGTTCAATTCAATGCCACAACAACCCAAGCATCGGTTTTCTCCAAAAAGATAAATGTTTTCGAACCAAATATAATAATGTCAGGTCAGTCAATTCCGCTTTCTGCTTCCTTGAGTTTGTTGGAGGTTAAAATAGACACCAATATGTCTTGGCACAATCATGTCGATGGAATTTCAAAGGCTGCTTCTCAAAAGCCTGGAACACTGTTCCGAACCAGATAACTGTAGACACCTCAGCAAGTTTTGATGCTTCATAAAGCTCAGATCAGACTTTCTCTTCAGTATTGGTCTCATGTATGGAGCTCCGCCCCCCAAACGTACCCTAAAGCTGCTGGATTCCAGCAAGAAAAGAGCCATCCGCCTGATTGGAGATGCGAACATCACGTGCAACCTTGATAGTCTGGAACATCAAAGAAAGGTTGGAGACTTGTCTCTCTCCTATTGATACTTCCAGGGGAAGTGTTCAAGTGACTTTACACATTTGATTCCACCAAGAGCGGTACATGTCAGAAATACGCAACGGACTGTGTCTGCTCATCGTTAAGAGGATCAACTCAATACACCTCGAACTCAACTGTTTAAGAACTCTTTCATCTGGAGAACTGCGTTTATGTGAAATAAACTTCTTGAGAATGTTTTTCCAGGTGAATTTAATCTTCAGCGATTCAAATCCAATGTGAATCGCTACTTTCGCACAGGCACCGCTATGAGAGTTCCGTAAGGATTTTCCTGTAGTGCTTGTTTTTATCCTTTAAAAAACAAATTATACGCCGGCGAAGCCGCAGGCAACTACTTTTAAAATACATACATACCATCAATTCAACAGCATCACATATCAATTTCATTTTTGAATGAGCTTCTTTTGGTTATTTCCATTCCTGAGTATCAATCTGAAATGCTTTTTCTACAATGTAACATGATATAATCAATGAACAATGAACAACATCATCGCCATTATCCCAGCAGTAATTGTCATCTAACGGTTTTCTGGAATTGTTACGAATTCAAATCTCCGTAACAGTAAGACAGCAAAAAGAGTTTCCCAGAAGTTGCGAAGTTGACGTGAATATAAATGGATTCGACGATATGTGCATAAAAATATGGAAAGAATGCAACACGACATAAAATAGAAATGTCTCTGTGAATGGTACAGGATATAAGAAACAGTAATGCATCGGGTATAACTATAAAGAATCGCAGGAACATCAGCGATTAACATTGAAGACAATTTCACTACGAATAAATATAAAATAAATAACGTTGATTGCACGTCCACTTGAACCCAGTCATTAGATTTCCTTTTTTGTGTAAGAATAAAGCATTACATAAAGGTAGACCAGCGAGATTTCTGAAAAACCTGGAAAAGTTAACGTTTGTCTCTAATTGCCGTCGCGTAGACTGAAAAGTAACGTTCTTTTAATTCACAACGTTTAAACGAATGGCGATTATCTCGCTAACATTTCATCACATGTTCCCACGTTCTGTGTGGCGTATCTGGATGTGAATCAAACCATATTCATTCATAACGTTTATGTGACTTGCCTCCTCATAAGTTTGCATCTCTTCCGCAATTTTGTGTCCTGCCAAATGATTTTCTAGTGACAAATATATCGAAAAACTTACCAAATTGAATCTTTCACCATATAAACAAATGATGAGTAAGTAACTACACGTATTCGTTTTTATACATTTTGTCTAGCAGATGAGAGAATGGAATCCCACTTTTTCCGGACGAATTTTCTTTGAGAAAAATGTAATACTTGGGATGGATTTTACTTTGTAAATGTCAAATCACCATGAGATCATTGCAAGCTTGTTGATTGAGATCGTGAGATTTTTGTGATACTAATATGGAGAGATCATCAGCGTATAATGTTAATTTAAAATGGGACAGGTATTTTACAATGTCTGCTATGTAAATTGAAAATAGAGCTGGAGCAAGAACACTTCCCTGAGGAACTCCAACTTCCACAGGTGCAAGATGAGAGTGGTGACCGCTATTCTCATTGCAAGATATTTGTACATACTGATATCTATTTTTGAGAACAGATTCGAACCAGCTTTGTTATGTTTCTTCAAAAATTTAGAATGATTTTTATAAATCGTTCCAAAATTTTAGAAATACTGGACAGTGAAGGAATGGGTCTATAGTTACTGATTTTTTATTCATCTCCATTTTTATATAAAGGTTTCATCAATATACATTTTAAAACCTCTGTAAAGCACACAGAATTGAAACATTATTCATATATAAAAATGTTAGTGGGGAGCATATCTCATTCACTGCTCCTTTCAAAGTTTTTGATCGGATATTATCATATCCAGGTGACTTTATTTGTTTCAATTTTTTTATTGTTTCCATAATTTCGAACTCATTTGTGGTGTATAGGTACATCCTCTACCAGATTGACCGATTCAACTCTACAATTTTGTAAATTTGGCATTTCATTTGCATGATGCTTATTGAAATGATATGATTTTAAATATGCATCAGTCGTTATCTACTTCTTTGTTTTTCATTTTGTCAAACTGCCCAACTCATTGTAGAAATTACGAATTAAAGTTATCCTCTGAAAAATTCATTCGTACAAATTCATTTCACTAATTTTAGGACACAATTCCAATTGAAAACGGTATTGTTAGGAATATCTGTAGAACATGCCTAAATTTGAGAGTACCATTTTCCAGTTTTCACTACTCATCCATATCATTGGATAACCGAATGTGACCTTCACCACGCAGTCCTGCACTACAATATCACCCTGTGAGAGCACCCATCAGCAGCAAAAAGTGCAAATTCTATAATGCCGTATACGCTGCAATGTCGATTCAAACAGTTGTAATGAATTAAGCAGAGCCCGACAGTTATTGCAGATGCTTTCTCAGAATGAAAGAAATCTATCTTGTTCATCACCTGTTTTATTGTATACAATCTACATTCATTTGCATTTCGAAACCCAATTCCGCAAACTGTATAGAATATGAAGTGTTTTTTCCTGGAACTATGAAGAAACTAACGGTGGATGGTGCTTGTGAAAAGTGACCATTGGAGATCGGAATTATTCCTTAGGGTTGCGGCGGAAGCTGAATGAATATGAAAATTCGATTCGCATACATGTTGGTGACTGAGCAGTTTATGTTAGGTATACTTTTCGTGTTGAATGAAGCAATTAAGGTAATGATAACCCTTAGAAGAGAATAACGATTGAGTTGGTCCGTGATCTGCTTCTGATCACCAAATTCTAATGCTAACCATCAGGCCCCAAAGTTTTGATTGAATGGATAGTGGTAACTGCAAAAGTTCGAAGTATTATCAGAGATACGCAGCTTTTCAGCAAACTGCAAAGTATTGACTGGAAGTACACCTACACAGAGCAATATTTCAAGTATTAATTTTGGTGTATAAGTTTACACTTAACAATGGATGCAGTTACAAAATTCTAGTGGCATACATGTTTGTAGGTAAGTGAAACTATATAAAGAAGTAAACATGTGCCAATATAATTTCTGTTATAATTTCACTCAATACGATCAATATCAATACCAGATTCCGATTCACTGTCATTCAAATCAAACATCACTAGGTTTTCAACGGTAGCAAAATCAGTTTCTCTTACCCATACAGATAAACCATCCAGGCCTACAAACCATACAGGTATACCAACCTAAATTAATTTTACAATTTTGCCTTATCTATTATTTACAATATAAGTTTATATAAAACAATTTTCAGCTATATAAAAATTAATTTCACATTATTGCCTATCCAAATTTATTTTTGCAATGTGTCCTTATGTAGTAATCAGTAAACCCAACAACATTATTTTATTTCATTTTAATAAGCTATATAGTATGCTCTTTGGTATAGGTCCGTCACCGTTACTCATAATATTATTGTGTTTACTTATTTCAACACTCTCATAAACAACTAGTTGCCTGTTGTTAACTTGTCTAACTAATCTAGTCTAACTATGGAATGGTTTTGTTGCAAATTATGATGGGCGACTGCTGATTTTTCAGGTCTTCAATATTTTAAGTGTGCTATGTGTTTCTTATATCTTACTTTAATAGATCTTTTTGTCTGTCCATAATATTCGAATGAAAACGTGGTTTCAACAAGATGGGGCACCGACACATAATAATACAATAGTTACCCAACATTTGGATGATACTTTTCATGAGAAATGGATTGGAAATAAGGGTGCATTACCATGGCCAGCTCGAAGTCCAGATATTACTCCACTAGATTTCTTTTTGCGGGGATATATCAAAGACTTAGTTTACATGCGACGTCCACAAAATGTAGAGGATTTTAAAAATAGTATCACAAATATTTGTGCTTCCATAACGCGAGAGACGCTTTTAGCTGTCACGAATCGGGAATTACTAAAAAGATGCAATATGTGTATTCTACGTGAAGGGAGGCAGTTCGAACAGTTACTGAAATGATTCTTGTTATCACTAATTGATTTCGTTATCATCATGTTAATCGAGTTATGGCCAAAGTAACACATTTTTTGGTAATTTGAAACATTTATTATAATTTGTACAGAAATACGCAACTAGATAGAATTGAACAGACAATTGAATCATAACTAATGGATTCATTTTATTAAACTCGTATTATTGCATCATTTTGACTTTTCATGGCTCTATTTATAATATGCAATAAAGTTGCCTTTTTTCATCAGTATTCAAGGAAAAATACAAGTGTGCTATATGGCTGAATTTAGAATTTTCTCCAAAATCCAAAAACGTATCACAAGATCTAGAGTACCATTTGAAAAAATTGGCGTCAGTGTCGCGACGCCCTAATGGATGACGCCTATTGCTGGATCTCTTCGCAAATAAGAGGACCCTTTGACATCAAAATCATCTGCCTTCATGAAATATGGATATTCTCTCTCATTTTTCAGATATTTGCCTGCGGAGTTTTATATGGGACACTCTGTATTTGTTTACAGAGAGACAATGACAAAAATATATAACCAAACATGCATTTCGATCACCAAGTGATCATCTTCAAGAGAAAGATTAAACTAAATATACATACAATCTTGTCCTTATTTATACCAGATACTTCTGCTAGGAACAATGTTGCCTTATTTACTAGTCTTGAATTAATTTTACAATGTGGCCTTATCTAATACCATTTTCCAAGCACTTTGATATCTTTCTCATCGGTAGAACTTCACCGACTTCGTCGAATCTCAAGCACACAAGTTTTATGTATAGTCCGTTCATAATTTGTTGATAGCTCACTGCAAGTTTGACCCTCATTAGAGAACTGAAATACAGAGAGGACAGCTAATATGATATAATAACAAAAACCAAACTAAAACTGGCAGTTTAAGATGTTTTCGACTAACCCACCTTGTATCTGAAGAAATACAATACAGCTATAATACTTTTAATCCGATTATGTAGGTATTTTGAGTGGAAATGAGTGACCAGTGTCGTAGAGTATATGATTAAAACATTAGTTACTTTAAATAAACTGTAGGTACTGTAAACTGTATTTTTATTTTAAAAAAATTCCTTTATTTTATTCAAAAATAATAAGTTACTTGCAATTTGTAAAAGATACATTTATTTAATTAATACCTATTTTTAAATGATATAAACTACGCTTACTTACAAAACTATTCAAATTCAAAATAAACAGGATCATCTTCGGAATCCGAGTCGTCTTGCAGGTTAATAATTAGCGGTTGTGTCTCTACAGTCGCATCAATTATATTGTCAAGATCCCACATTTTTTGTTCTTCTTCTATTGCATGTCTTACTGCATCTCGCCAATTTTGTTCTGTAATATGTTGTAAAGACTCATATAACAATTCACGTACAGCTTGTATTTTATATGACGTATTTTTTCTAGCCACATAGCTTTTCATTTGTGCCCAAATGAGTTCAATTGGATTTAATTCGCAGTGGTAGGGTGGAAGTCTAATGACTGTGATGTTTCGTCTTTCCGCCATTTTGTCAACTACGTATTTCTTGAACTTAGATTTGTGTTGCCGGGCAATTTTTAAAAGTTCTGCTTTAACCATTCCATCTTCGTAAGGCAGGGACTTATTCCGCAGCCAGTCAATGATATCCTGTTTCTTCCACGCAGTCGTTAGAAGTCTTTCAACTAGTCGTGAATGATAAGGTGCATTATCTAATACTATAATTGAGTTTGTTGGTATATGTTCAATCATCTGCTCAAAATACTCTTCGAAAACATCAGCTGTCATCTCCTCGTGATAGTCTTTTGTGCTTTTGGATTCAAATTCCAACAAACCATGCTTAGCAAATCCTTTTTCACTGCCAATGTGAGAAACTATTAATCTACTGCCTTTACCAGAGGGTGGGGAAATACCAGTAGACCAACCTTCCATAAAGGCTTGCCTGGAGCTTGATATATTTTTATCTGTCCAAATTTTTGTGAGAGTATGACCTGCGTTTACCCACGTTTCGTCCTGATAGTAAATTGGCCTTCCTTCAGCCCGAAATTTTCGTATAGATCTTAGATACTTTCTTCTCCAACATATTATCTCTTCCCGGTCAATCAAAAGTGATTTTCGGTCTGATTTCTCCCACCGGAAATTTAATTCTTTTAAAACTTGCCACAATTTGGTTCGTCCGACATGAGGCAAATCCGGGTCGTCTCTAACTTGTTGTAAAATTTTGTTTAAGTTGGGTATTTCTTTTTTGTAAAAAAATTCGTGAATTTTCCTTCGAATACCATTTTTGGCAAATTCATCAATTTCAATAGGTTTTCTCCCCCTCTTTAAGTATTCGTTTGTATTTGGGTTAGCTATACCTTTTTTTTCTTTCTGATAGGAACCTATATATTGTTGACTCCCCTATGCCCGTCATGTTGGCACAACTCTTGATTATGTTCTGAACAGTGTTTGTGGGATTCTGAGAAACCAGAGCATCGTGATCGTTCAAAACAATAGTCTTCTCTCTTGGTGAATAGACAGACTTACTGACTGTACGCAACAGTACCGGTGTAAAACTTGATGATGTTGATGATGATGACGAAGCCATCGCAAGCAATCAAACAAAACAAGCAGGAACGAAAGGTACGTATATGTTTGTAGGAATATGAAAAAACGTTACTCACGCACTGCACAAAATTCGCAAAATAAATATTAGAGACGTTAACTACTGCCGTAGACGCCGAAACACCAACGAGCCGTAAATTAAATGCGATTAAAAAATGTACTAAACCAAAAATTATTTTCGTTCGTAACAACTTCACCCTTTCAAGGCAAGTTTCGAATATAAACTGAAGCTTTATATTTAATGAATAAACACCTCAGGAACCTCCGCCTATGATTTTACGAGTTTTACGACCGTTTTATGACTTGGGCCCTCATTTTGTGCTATCGACAAATTATGAACGGACTATAGATGGAATTAATCGGTTTGTATTACGTTGATTCAAATGTGATTCAAGTAGCGCTTATTTCGGATCAATTGAATGAGTATCCACTAACATATTACAGTTCAAAGTAGACAACAACCTAATAGATATTCCCCAACATCTTCCATACTCGCAACGAACATATTTCCACGAATTTTCTCAATAGTGAAATGAAACACATGTCTTCTCAGAAGATTAGCATCAGTAGTGGCCTTTCAGTGTCCTGAAACACATTTTCATATACATATCATGTAAATAGAAAGATAGCGGGAGCATGTGGAATAATTCTCGTTAAATATTCAGTAGGCGAATACGACAGAACACGTATCTAGCTCAGAGTGCTTGTTCCGAAACAATCAGTGCCTAAATCGTTACTTTGATGTCACCGCCGTAACTCACGGAAGATCACGGTGCTTCCTATTCCGACCGCCAGGTGGCAGATATGTGTTTTTCGATGGGAATAATTCGATGTCGTACACACCTTGGGGGTTTACGAATGATGTATCTCCATGTGTAATTAAAGTGAAGTTGAATTCTATACTGCGTTTCTCAAATTTCATGTGTGTGTGAGTCTAGGACCCATCTTGTTTTTATTGTAAATAATTGATATCCCACAGTTGAACATGGGTGCTTGTATCACGTTATTTGTAAACTACCACACGTTGCTGAAGCAGTGAAAATATCTTATTGAAGTAGCTCAAGATGAGAGTACAGACGTGGAATTTCACTTGCGGAGTTTCACAACGGTCTATTTTGAATGACACTGGCCAATATTTGTTGAAAATCTATACCAAAACTTATCAGTGAGATTTATTTTGGTTTGCAGCATGATTAGGTTAGGTTAGGTTAAGCCCTAACCAGTTCGCAGCAAAACATTATTTTACGTACAACTACAAAGATACATCGTCATAAATGCGAAAATACGAAACTAATCTATCTAGTAGGTCGCTATTAGCGATAGTGACAATTAAATTGGTATGACCCTGTCAGTTTGTGAATTTTCGAAATTGAATTAATACTAATTCTTCTATTCTTAATTTGTTACTTTAATAATTCACTTGTTATTAAAATGGCATACACAAATGAGGAAATGGCTGATATGCATTACGTTTACGGTCTGTCGCAGGGGAATGGGTTAGAAGCTTTCAGAAGATATGCTGAAATGTATCCCCAACGGCAGCATCCTTCACATAGAATATTTGCAGTTTTCTCTTAACGTGTGGCTCGGACTTATTGGGGATGATTTAATTGGGCCTCATTTTCTACCTCCTCGATTGAATGATGAGGCAAACGTTCAATTTTTAAGAGAAGTGCATCCAGTACTGCTGGAACAAGTTCCTTTGGGCGTCAGAAGGGATATGTTTTTCATGCATGATGGGGCTCCCATCAAGTCAAGTATCACGTCAGCATCCAACTGAAACATATGAAAATCAGTGGATAGGTCGAGGAGAACCACAGAACTGGCCCGCTCGGTCCCTGGATCTCAATCCTCTCGATTTCTCTATGTGGGGCCATTTACAGCATTTGTTTTATCGTAATCCTGTTAGCGATGTAGAGGACTTAAGAAACCGCATCATCGATGCATGCAGAGAGACTGCAGGAATATTTGAGCAAATACGTGGCTCGATGCGCCGACGTCTAGACGCATGCGTAATGTCAGAAATGGACAAAAAAATTCTAAATATTAGAATTTTTTGTTCATTTGACCTCCGGAACGTTAAGATAAGTATTGTATTATGCATTCTGAAGATGTTTCTTAGTGAAAAATACTTTGATTTTCACGCAGCAACTTATCGGGGTAAACTGAAAAGGTTGCTCTTCTACACTTGTATAAAGTTCTCCATTATAATTTTTATATTTTTCAGATTGTGGAAGGTAACAAATACTCAAAAAAGGTCGATAAAAAACTGATTTTCCTCCACAAAAAAATTACTTTCGTTGAACACACATTGTAATTTAACGTATGGTACTCGAATTTCGTGAATATAATTTAAAAAATGTAAATCCATCGGCAGGCGGCCGAGTCTCCAAAACAAAAGGAAAGTTCAGAGGTTGTGGTAACATTATTGTGCTGTAGCAAGAATAACAAGTGTTATGTAAATTGTCCATCCGAAGAGATATCTGATGTCCATCTTCATGCAACTGGTTATTCTCACTGTAAACTCGTGATATTCGGGTGAGATGTGCTGTCATTCTGGGTCTTGATAGGTATTAAAATAATGTGATCGCAATGAATTTTCTTTTTCATCTCAAAAATATTGCTTTTAGATTAAATGAGCATTGATTCTCAGATGTGTGTTAAGTGATACTGGAGTTCATACTGGAAGTTTATTTTGAGATATATTTAGTTTCCTGAGATTTCGAAAGCCTGGAACAAAGAAGATGAAAGTAGATATCATCTTTTGATGAGTTTTCCTCATGGTAGCATATCTTCCACTGATATCAGATTGTTTCTTCCAGTCACTTCTTGAGTGTGGTTTCTGAAACAGATAAAAATGAAAATAATTATTTGGACGCCGAAAGGATAACTTTTGTAACATGAATGAAAAAAGTATATAAAATATCAGCTTGCTTTACCGGTATTTTTCTAAAAAAAATAATTTTTGTCGAAGTTAATCTTGATTTGTGCGTCTTTGTTTTTCAATATTTCGACTGCAAAATTCCAAATTTGAATATTTTTCAAATGCAGTTTGATGTTTAATACTTATACTCAGGGTGTTCAGTCCTAATCTAGCTTCCTGAAACTTTAGATTCAGAGTTCCTTCAAAATACCAACCTACTTTTCAAATGCCATTTACTTTTGATTATTCTTTCAAGTCATTTCATTTTTCAGTTGCTATTGTAGTTTTACTAATTTTTTCAAAGCAGATCATTTGAACACCTTATATTCACTTTAATATATTTTCAATATATATAATGATTTGAAATCCCTGAAATACCTAAAAAAAAGAATTAAAAATGAATAGCTGAAATAACAGTTATATTAAGCGAAAATAACCTGAAATTAAATAATTGTGATACAAAATACAAGTAAAAATAAAACGATTGAACAAAAAATAAAGAAATAAAAATGAAAATATAATAAAAAGTAAAGAGATTCCAAGCCACGTCAGTTCACGACGTTTCGATTGTTAGTATCCACAATCGTCTTCGAGTGATGACTGGACTGATTCCTCCGAGAGATGACTATTTATGGGTCGTTCGAGTTCTGTCACTTATCCCCGCTTTCCATTTTTTCCCGCTTCATTGGTTCAGTGGCAGATGACCGTTTGGCGGGAGTTGGCCATTTTTCGCTTGATGATGGGTTTCCATATGTTGCGTATTACTACGCTGGCTTGGCTGAATACGTTGTTGGACAACATGTATGCGGCTTCCTTGAATTTTCTCCTAAACCAATGTTCCTCTCTGTGTAAGATCTCAGCTTGGGACCACTCGATGTTGTGTTGATGGGGCCAAACATGGTCTGCTATTCCTGATTTCCTGGTTTCCCCTCGCTGTGTGTGTTTCTTGTGCTCGGTAATGCGAACATTCAATGGACTCTTAGTTTCACCAATATAGGATTTTCCTCACTCACAGGGTATCCGGTAAATGCAATTCTTGGAATCGCAGTCCGCGTTTGGCGGCCTGGTTTTCGTGAGGCTGCTACGGATAGTGTTACCGGATCTGAAGCAGGTTCTGATGTTGTACTTGGGACCAATTCTTCTTATCCTCTCCGATAATCCTCTGATGTAGGGAAGTGCAAGCACTGGTTGTGACGGCTTCTCTTCCTTGCTAGGCTCCTGCTGTCTTTTAGCCAAAATATTTTCTATCATCGCTTTGGGGTAGCCATCCCGTTGAAGATCATTTTTGATGATGTTTAGTTCCTTTTCGAGAGCTTTCTTCGTATTACCGAGCTCAAAAGCACGGTCTAATAGAGTCTTAATGATTCCTCTTTCAGTTGATTGATGGTAGTTGGAATCGTGGTTCAGATACTGTCCCGTATGAGTGAGTTTTAGATATACAGATGTTTCCCACTTAGTGTCGGTCCTCTTCACCAAAACGTCTAAAAATGGCAATTCGTTGTCAATTTCCTTCTTCATTGTGAAAATGATGAAAGGTCCCATGCTGTTAATGTGTTTCAGGAAGGTGTCTAGTTCAGTATTCCCATGGTTTCATATTATGAAGGTGTCGTCAACATACCTCAACCAGACTTGAGGTTTCTTGTGGGCTTCTTCAATGGTCAGAGTTTCAAACCACTCCATATATATATATATATATATATATATATATATATATATATATATATATATATATATATATATATATAGAAACAGAAGTTAATATCGGACATAGCACTCATGAAAGTGGCAAACCATAGACACGTGTTTCGGGCTTTTGGCCCATTATCAGTATGGTGCAGCCAAGTGTAAGGATGGGCAACACTTGGTTACCAAAAGATAGAAATATAGAAATACAAATGCACGGAGCCACCAACAGGAGCCAACCGCACATTTGTGGTTTCACTTGATAGATCTCGTGTTCACAAGAAAACTATCAAAATCACCACGGAGGCAGCTATAGCTGCCGCTCAAGGAAACGGCTCGCCTAAAGCCGCCCCTGCCTAACAATGTAACACAACAAAAGAGAACGACTTCCTAGTGTAGTGAACCGTCCAGACTGAAGCTAGATGAAGACTGTAAATTAAAATAGTTTTTCGTCTTGAATTTTCAATTAGTTCGTTTTGGTTTTCGACGACTTTTGTCTTCTATAAAGCCATTCATCGATTATAATCCGTTTATTTATGCCGTTTAACCGTCGAATGCTTCTGCGGTTTCAAACTCATCCTTCCTAGAATGCATGAAAATGTGGGTAATTTTTTAATTGTCGTAGACTATTCGAGTTTTTCCAAACCGCCGAAGCTAAACGCTTGTTCGCGGTGGAAAGACTTTGTTCCTCATTATAATATTGGTTTTACGCTATAGCATTCCTAATTAAAATTCGTGATCAATTGTACACTCCTCCTTTATTTTTTCCGAGATATCAGTTTTTCAACCTTCAGAGAGTGGTATTGATTCAAGAACATAAGCGAGTAATATTTAATATAAATTAGACACTTTGTATCGTGAAAAAAAATTGGTACGTTATATCAAGCAAAAAACCTGAAATGAAATAAAAGTGAAATAAAGTAGAAGTAAAAAAATAATAATCGTCTTTGTATGATGATTGGCCTGATTCCTCCGAGAAATGACTATTTATAGGTCGTTCGAGTACTTTCACTTATCCCCGTTTTCCATTTTCCGCTTCACTGGTTCCGTGGGAGACGACCGTTTTGGCGAGAGTTGGCCATTTTTCGCTTGATGATGGGTTTCCATATGTTGCGTATTTTCTCCTTAACCAATGTTCCTCTCTGTGCAAGATCTCAGCTTGGGATCACTCGATATTGTGTTGATGGGTCCAAACATGGTCTGACCGAGGCAGAAGAATTCAGATGGAAAATCAGAGAACAGCTAGATCGAGAACCAGTTCCAACATCTTACATCAACAATGAAGATAAAGAAAACGCTACTGTGGTGATGGATACTGTTCTCTACGAACAGAAGATCAACAAGGTTCTTCAGAAGGGACGATACACAAAGATCGTACGGGCCTCTTCTGCATCAATTGAAACGACGTTGTACCGGATTTTGAAAAAACACCAAGTCTATTTTTCGGACAAGGAAAGATCATCGCTAACACCGCACCACAGTAAGCTTCCTCACTTGTATGGACTACCCAAGATCCACAAGAAGGATTTTCCGCTTAGACCGATCATCAGCTCCAGAGATTCGGCTACTCAAAACTTGTCTAGATTTTTACTTCCCATAATTACTTATACTTCCCAACCATTACAAGGAAAACATCGACAATGTTAAGAATTCAAGGCATTTTGTCGAAATACTAGGGTCAATTGAAGTCACACAGGAAGATCAACTGATTAATTTCGAAGTGGAAAGCCTTCGCACCAACGTTCCGGTAGAGAACGAATCTACCTATAGAAGTAATTATGGAATTACTAGGATGTTGTGTACAAAACTGTTATTATTTCCCAATGAGAGACGAATTTTTCAAATGAGGGACTGCCAATGGGATCGCCACTTTCACCAGTCATAGCCAACATATATATATATATATATATATATATATATATATATATATATATATATATATATATATATATATATATATATATATATATATATATATATATATATATATATATATATATATATATATATATATATATATATAAAAGTTATTGAGTGTCTTGATATAGAAACAGAAGTTAATATCGGACATAGCACTCATGAAATGATATTAACTTCTGTTTCTATATCAAGACACTCAATAACTTTCATATTTGTATAATTTCCTGGACCCGGATGTCACGCAGGTAGCTATAGCTGCCTCCGTGGTGATTTTGATAGTTTTCTTGTGAACACGAGATCTATCAAGTGAAACCATATATATATATATATATATAGAAACAGAAGTTAATATCGGACATAGCACTCATGAAAGTGGCAAACCATAGACACGTGTTTCGGGCTTTTGGCCCATCATCAGTATGGTGCAGCCAAGTGTAAGGATGGGCAACACTTGGTTACCAAAAGATAGAAATATAGAAATACAAATGCACGGAGCCACCAACAGGAGCCAACCGCACATTTGTGGTTTCACTTGATAGATCTCGTGTTCACAAGAAAACTATCAAAATCACCACGGAGGCAGCTATAGCTACCTGCGTGACATCCGGGTCCAGGAAATTATACAAATATGAAAGTTATTGAGTGTCTTGATATAGAAACAGAAGTTAATATCATTTCATGAGTGCTATGTCCGATATTAACTTCTGTTTCTATATCAAGACACTCAATAACTTTTATATATATATATATATATATATATATATATATATATGTTGGCTATGACTGGTGAAAGTGGCGATCCCATTGGCAGTCCCTCATTTGAAAAATTCGTCTCTCATTGGGAAATAATAACAGTTTTGTACACAACATCCTAGTAATTCCATAATTACTTCTATAGGTAGATTCGTTCTCTACCGGAACGTTGGTGCGAAGGCTTTCCACTTCGAAATTAATCAGTTGATCTTCCTGTGTGACTTCAATTGACCCTAGTATTTCGACAAAATGCCTTGAATTCTTAACATTGTCGATGTTTTCCTTGTAATGGTTGGGAAGTATAAGTAATTATGGGAAGTAAAAATCTAGACAAGTTTTGAGTAGCCGAATCTCTGGAGCTGATGATCGGTCTAAGCGGAAAATCCTTCTTGTGGATCTTGGGTAGTCCATACAAGTGAGGAAGCTTACTGTGGTGCGGTGTTAGCGATGATCTTTCCTTGTCCGAAAAATAGACTTGGTGTTTTTTCAAAATCCGGTACAACGTCGTTTCAATTGATGCAGAAGAGGCCCGTACGATCTTTGTGTATCGTCCCTTCTGAAGAACCTTGTTGATCTTCTGTTCGTAGAGAACAGTATCCATCACCACAGTAGCGTTTTCTTTATCTTCATTGTTGATGTAAGATGTTGGAACTGGTTCTCGATCTAGCTGTTCTCTGATTTTCCATCTGAATTCTTCTGCCTCGGTCAGACCATGTTTGGACCCATCAACACAATATCGAGTGATCCCAAGCTGAGATCTTGCACAGAGAGGAACATTGGTTAAGGAGAAAATACGCAACATATGGAAACCCATCATCAAGCGAAAAATGGCCAACTCTCGCCAAAACGGTCGTCTCCCACGGAACCAGTGAAGCGGAAAATGGAAAACGGGGATAAGTGAAAGTACTCGAACGACCTATAAATAGTCATTTCTCGGAGGAATCAGGCCAATCATCATACAAAGACGATTATTATTTTTTTACTTCTACTTTATTTCACTTTTATTTCATTTCAGGTTTTTTGCTTGATATAACGTACCAATTTTTTTTCACGATACAAAGTGTCTAATTTATATTAAATATTACTCGCTTATGTTCTTGAATCAATACCACTCTCTGAAGGTTGAAAAACTGATATCTCGGAAAAAATAAAGGAGGAGTGTACAATTGATCACGAATTTTAATTAGGAATGCTATAGCGTAAAACCAATATTATAATGAGGAACAAAGTCTTTCCACCGCGAACAAGCGTTTAGCTTCGGCGGTTTGGAAAAACTCGAATAGTCTACGACAATTAAAAAATTACCCACATTTTCATGCATTCTAGGAAGGATGAGTTTGAAACCGCAGAAGCATTCGACGGTTAAACGGCATAAATAAACGGATTATAATCGATGAATGGCTTTATAGAAGACAAAAGTCGTCGAAAACCAAAACGAACTAATTGAAAATTCAAGACGAAAAACTATTTTAATTTACAGTCTTCATCTAGCTTCAGTCTGGACGGTTCACTACACTAGGAAGTCGTTCTCTTTTGTTGTGTTACATTGTTAGGCAGGGGCGGCTTTAGGCGAGCCGTTTCCTTGAGCGGAAATTGATAATTCGTTCATTACATGTCAATTTATAGAGTTGGAGAATTTTTTTTTCATGACGTTCAAAATGCCAAATTGGTTCTTACTTAAGCTCAGGTGAATTTATTTAAGCGTGTAAACTACAATTCAAAAACCAAACGCTTTGGGTATTCAGGAATACATTCTAAAATAGATTGAAGAACTATCCAATATGTAAAAGATGGCAACTCAATATTTTCTTTCTATTCTCCAACCTATTCGCGAATGATTTAAAGGAAGTTGATATCTATAGTGAAATTCTTCTTTTTGCTTATCACCTGAAGATGTTATGACTCATCTGATACTGAATTATCACAGTACATTTAATCTAACTTTGTACTCTGGTGTAATATAAACTTATTGCAATTGAATATAGATAAATGTCATAAATTTACTTCTTTCCGAAACAAAAATTCCCTAAATTGTCCATATAAAATCAGAACTGAAAACAACATATAATCAAATATTTAGGAATCACTCTTGACCCTAAAATGTGATTCAAATTTTACTGCTGAAGCACTAAAAATGTTAGGTTTCACTCTTAGATCTACAGAGAGATTATCTCTCTCTCTTTCTTGAAAACCATAACCATAGAAATAATAACACAACACAACAAAAAATATTTTTTGAATGTTTCCTACACTAAATTAGTCAATTTCTACTAATTTTGGGGTGATAAAAACGAAAATAACAATGAAAAATTTTTATTAGCTCTGGTTTTTGAGATACACAGTACTTAATCTTAAAGAGTAGTTATACTATACGTGAAAAGTGAAAGTACATAAAACAATATTGTTATGCTTCTTTTAGAATATTTTAAGTACAAAATTAATAAAAAAAAAACATTATTCTTAGTGTTTTGACAAATAAAAGAAGTTTGTACCACCAAATTTCAATTAAGTCCATCCGATTCATTGTAAGATTGCTGTCGTTTAGCTTGTCTTTTATAAAACACTTTTATAAAACACACAGACCAGCAGTAGTCTGCAAGCATTGCTTCATTCCAACGGCCCTGATATCTCTGTTCCATTGAGGCAATGTCTTGATGGAATCTTTCTCCATGTTCGTCACTCACAGCTCCACAGTTTTGTGGGAAGAAATTAAGATGAGAGTGAAGAAAATGAATTTTTAAGGACATGTTGCATCCAAGTTGGTGGTAAGCTTAAAGAAGCTCTTTAACCAATGCTGTGAAGTTATCATCTCTTTTGTTACCTAAAAACCCATGTACAACCCCTTTAAAGGCTTCCCAGGCTCTTTTTTCATTTCCTGTTAAAATCATGTCAAAAGCAGGATCATTTACGATTTCACGGATTTGAGGCCCAATAAAGATGCCTTCCTTGATTTTAGCATCACTCAACCTGGGAAACTTTGCTCTCAAGTACTTAAAAGCTTGTCCTTCCTGGTCCATGGCCTTCACAAAGTTTTTCATTAGTCCCAACTTAATATGTAATGGGGGAAGGAGAACATCCTTAGGATCTACAAGAGGCTCGTAAACTACATTTTTCTCATTAGGGTTTAGGTCTCGTGTAGGCCAGTTTATTTTTTTATAGTGAGATTTTCTATCCCGACTGTCCCACAGACACAAAAAACAACAGTACTTGGTGAACCCTAATTGCATTCCTAGGAGTATAGCAATGACTTTCAGATCACCACAGATGTGCCACTTGTGTTGTTCATATTTGATTGATTGGAGAAGTGTTTTCATATTTATATACGTTTCCTTCATGTGAACTGCATGACCTATAGGAATAGAGGGTAGCTGATTTCCATTATGCAGAAGTACAGCTTTTAAGCTTAGTTTTGAAGAGTCTATAAACAGTTTCCATTCAGATGGAGTGTGATCCAAATTCAAGCAGTCCATCAAACCATTAACATCAGAACAAACTACGAGGTTTTCTTTTTTCTCAAAAAAAGGAAGCAAATCTTTTTGACGCTGTCTGTACTGAGATATTTTCACATCATGTTTTAGAAGATTCCACTGTTGTAGTCTTGACCCTAACAGCTCAGCCTTTTCCTTAGACAAGCGAAGATCTCTTATAAGGTCACTCAACTCTGCTTGACTAATTCTGTGCGGATCACTAGACCTATCGCTTACCTCAAAATCAGGGTCATAGGATGTAGAAGGATGGGTTGCTCCTTCTAAACAGTCTTCATCACCTTCCTCTAAAATTTCATAGTTTTGGGGTGGACAAGGGACTGGCAAATTGTCTGAGTGTGGTACAGGCCGAAGAGCAGATGGGAGATTAGGGTATTTAACCGTTCCTCTTTTCTTCATAGATAAACCTTGCTTAATGGGAGGAGTTAAGCAGAAATAACAGTCGTTCTTATGATTGGTAGGCTCACGCCAAACCATAGGTACTGCAAAAGCCATTGCCCGGTTTTTATTTTTCAGCCACTCTCGCAATATGACGGAACAAGAATTACAACATATATGAGGAGCCCATGATTTATCTTGGTCCCCAACTTTCACACCATAGAAATAATCTTTTGCCTCAAAATAGGAATCAGTTTCAGCAATAACCTTATCATTCAAACTGAATTTTTTACCGGTGAGCATTTTTTTGAAGTCTGCGAATAGCCAGTAGACGTGATAAATCAGGTTTACAACAAAAATTGAAGAAAATAATACTGGCTTTTGGACTATAACTACTGCATACTCATTCATGATAGTTCCTTGACCCATGATGTACCTGAAACCGGCATTCAAATCAGTTTGCGGTTTAATCAAAAATCACGATTCAATTTTACTGAAATAAAAAAGTGGTGTTGTGAATGAAAATCGTTCTACTTTATTCGAGATAGTTTAATGAACTGTAAAATTCATTGATTATTCTCACGAAACTATTTTACATTTTCATGGTTCGTTCGCCCATTGACTTTTTTCTTCTCGGTTTGATGATGCCTGCCCAAATTGAATTTACATCGAGAAAATGAATTGCAAATCAAGTTGTTCTTTGTGAGTTTCGAGATTCTGAAAACAGAGGAAAATGTGGAGTTCAGTTCGAGAATTGCCGCAAGATGGAAATTGGGACTGGTTTTTCTCCATCATCAGTATGATTTTGATACTTCAATACAGTGAAAGTAAATCTGAGATGCTTTCGTTTCATGTTGGTTGTCATTGTTGATGAATGAAGTTTTTTCTCAAATCAAAAATAACATATTTGCGTATTATCAGAAACATCTCAGATAGTTTTCGACAGTACTGATAAACTTCTATAATTTATGAATTTTAGTACTTAGGATTTCCATTCTCTAATATGATACAATTTGATTTGGAGTGTCTGGAAAAAATAATGAAATAATAATAATAAACAGCTTCATTTCAGGGTAGATTAGAAACTTTTATTGCAAAAGGTCGGTAACATAGAATGAAATGGCGTCAAACAAGAAGGTACAGATTTTTTTGTTAAAAATATTTTTAAATCAGTGTTCCAGTGTGATATGCGTTCAAAGCATAGGGCTCTAAGTTTTTTCAGTTCTCTTTTAAAAACTTCAATTTTCTTAGTTCGTTTTAATCTGTTAGAAAGAAGGTTAAAAAGCTTAATTGACATATAGGGGGCGCGTTTTTCAGTTACTGTTAGTCTATGAAGGGGATACATATATTCATTCGTTCTGGTGGGCTACTTATGAGCAGGTGTATTCTCAGTGAAGAGGTGTGAATTTTTATAAATGAACATTATAGTAGAAGATCCGAACCTAAATCGACGTTCACCGAGCTGATAATAGAATGAAGTGTATTTTGTAATGAATTTAGTATATTAGAAAATGTGTTAAAAATGGGTTCGCTAAAAAAATCCTGGACAGACTATTTTTAATTATTTTTTGAAAAATAATTTTTAATTAAATTTTGCAACATCAAGATAATAAGAAAATGTTTGTCCTTACTTGAAGTATAAAACGTATAGAATGTGCAGCCGTTGGGTTGTCTATTATTTACCTGGGCGAACCACTGGTTTGTCAGGTATAAATAGGTATATCGATGCCGGTTACTTTCACTAGATTAGATAATAAAAAAAATTGTATATCATCATAAGCGCTGTTTCATTGCGAATACGTTGATATAGGGTTGTCTCCAGAAAATTCGGTCCTATTAGGGGTTTGCGAACTTTAAACATTTGAATTTCAATGCGCGTGGAAATGTGACAGAGAGGTAAGTATACTGTGTAATAATAGAGGATCCAACATCGTATGCTCGGTATGTAAACTATAGCGGATAGAGGTACTTCTACCACCCTCCAAATAGTAAACAGTAAAAATAAACACATTGAAAATATAATAATCGTTGATGACCAAAATATGCACATAAAAGAAAATAAGACCAAAGTAAACTAAATCAAAACATTTTTCACAGAACACGGATACAAAATGTCAAACAAAATAGCTCACGCATTTTTTACCACCAAATTTTTCAAAATCCGAAAAAATGACTCATCAATATACTTACAACCAGTAATAATAAATCATAATATCAAAATTGAAAAATAACCGCACTTCTGGAAATGATAAAATCACAGCCAAAACTATTAAACATATACACAACCATATTACAACACCCCTACAGTATATAATCAACCTCTGCTTTGAAACATTTTTAATACCACTACAATGAAAAGGATCTGTCGTATCCCCTATTTTTAAAACAGGCTACTTGGTTTTTTCAACAGGCACAAAATTATAACTTACAGGCAGTACGGTTTCATTAAACAATCTAGTACTGAAAATGCCATAGCTGATTACCTCGAAAAAACAGTGCGAGCGTTAGACGACTCATCAAAATGTCTGGCTATTTTCCTTGACCTTCCTAAGACCTTTGATACGGTCTCACATAACATTCTTTTAAAAAAAATAGAATACAATGGAATTTGAGGTACCGCATTGGACCTGATGCTAAACTATTTGAAATACAGAACACAAAAAGTAAACATTGGAAGAAAAGTGAGCTCAGAATTGACTATCAAAATAGGTGTACCACAAGGGACTATTCTGGGGGCCACTTCTTTTTTTGGTTCACATGAATAATATAGTTCAAATGCGAGACTTGTCGTCTAACATGACGTGTGTCGATGACACAGCTCTGATATTCCCAGGCACAAGCTGGGAAGAAATAAAATCAACCGCAGAAGCAGATCTGAGAAATTTGCAAATTTGGCTGGACCATCACCCACTCACCCTAAACGTCTCTAAAACTAAATTCATACCTTTTACACCTACGGTTAATACACAACCCACTACAGATTATTCCATGAACCTTCACAAAACAACTTGCACGGACACAAATACATGTACCTGCCCAGAAATAGATCGAGTATCATCAATAAAATACCTAGGAGTGACTCTGGATCAGCACATTCGCTGGACCAAGCACATCTCGAATTTAAATAAACCACTGAGAGCATTACTGCACAGATTTTACACTTCAAGAGATATCCTCTCACGCAAAAACCTACTAATGCTTTATACTTCCCTAGTAGAATCCGTTCTAAGATACAGTATTATAATATGGGGAGAAGCCTTCGTTAACTACTTACGTCCTCTACATATCATACAAAATTCCATCATAAAAATCATATTAAGTAAAAAGAAACAGTATTCCACAAATTTGCCATTAGTCTAGTTCACATGTACTTTTTATTGTAACATTTTTCAGCCCTGTCCAAAAATTACGACCAAGGTGTCATTCGATTCGTATTTTTGCCTAGAAAGTTTGAGGAATGGTCCGAAAACGCGCTGATAAAAATTACAAAAGTTATAAACAATTAAGTGAAAAAAAAGGGGCTTTAGTTTTTTCTTAATATCTCGGAAAATTTTCAAAATTTTGGAAATTTCAAAAAAGATTTGAAAAGATCAATGAATTTGCGTAAAAAAAGTCTCGACTCCCGAAACTGTATCTCGATTATTTATAATTTTTACAGAGCCCTGAAAATAGAGCCAAAAGCGGGTAGTCAGGCTTCCGCGCGCCTTTCGTCACTCTGACATAAAAACAAAAAAAATTATTTAAACATATTAAATGTAAATATTAACTAATGAAAAAATTCATGTAATGTTGGGATACATCAATAAACAATAATCCGCAGTCAAAAAATTTTTCCCAATTTTAACGTTAATTATAAATTTGTTAATTAATAACTTTTTTTGAATTGAAAGTTAATATAAAAATCCCTATAATGATTAAACTAAAACCCTGGCATTTTTTTCCTTTGGTGGAGTTATCCTTAATAGGCAAAAAAATAGATTTCCGTTGCTAAAATGAAAAAATTATTATTTTCAATTTTTTTTGTTGACAACTGAAAATTATAATTTTATAAAAAATACATTACAAATTTTTTTTTCTGATTTTTTATTTTTTCAATGTCTCATGGCTAAAAACAAATTAATATTTTTTTTTTTTACAGCTATTGTTAATAAATTTATTATAAACAAATACACTGTTTATAAACAATTCAAAAAATTTTTGTGCATTATGGTTTCTTAAAAAAATTTCTTTGTTGCTAAAAAATGCGTTTGTTGATTAACAATCGTTTTTTGCAAATCATAAATCTTGTTATTCTTCAAGGTTTTGAAAAAAAATGTTTATTCTTTTTTTAATTGTTTATTACATACATACATGATTTTTTGGAAAAAAAATGGTTTCTTAAAAAAATTTCTTTGTTGCTAAAAAATGCGTTTGTTAATTAACAATCGTTTTTTGCAAATCATGAATCTTGTTATCAAATCTTTCAAATCTTTTTTCAAATTTCCTAAATTTTGAAAATTTTCCGAGATATTGAGAAAAAACTAAAGCCCCAGTTTTTTTTTCACTTAATTGTTTATAACTTTTGTAATTTTTATCGGCGCGTTTTCGGACCTTTCCTTAAACTTTCTAGGCATAAATACGAATCGAATGACAGACACCTTGGTCGTAATTTTTGGACAGGGCTGAAAAATGTCACCAAAAAGAGCTAAATCGAGTACATGTGAACCAGACTATATATGAAGAAACAAAAATCCTACCAATCAGTCTTCTGTGTTCATCAATGTATAATTCGAGTTCAAACAAGTAAATACTCACTTCGAAGCAGATCTGTCCAACCAACCAGACAAACTAGTAATGAAGAATTAGCAATACATACATTTAGAAAAGCTATAACCCAGAGACCGTTTCTATTTTTCGGTCCAAAATTTTACAATGAAATACCAGTACATTAAAAAAATTGACGAACTAAGAAATTTTAAAACTGAAATAAAGAACTTTATCCTGAAAAACAAGTAAACTTTCTATAAAATACAACGATTTGTTGCTATCCCTGTCCTCCACAAATAGTTGAATGTCTTTCAGAATTTTGGTAAAAATACATGCACACATTAAATATACAGGTGTTTTGAAGTTATATTTTACATTAGAGTTAATTACTTTCCTTATTTTTTTATCTTGTAAATTTTTGCCCGCCAAAATTTTTAATATAATTTTATGTGCAATGCTAATAGTTTTGTTTTAGAGAAGCCTTGGATAAAACACACATACATGCAATTATGCCTAGGTATGTTTTACTCACAGAGCAAATCTTACCCCATTTTGTAAAAAAATGTAATTTTTTTTGTACATGCAACACTTGAATAAACTTGGAAACCTGAATATCAGGTTTATCAGTGATAAAGCTTTTGAAACAATCAAGTTCACTAAAGTAAAACTGCAACTTGGGATATTTACTAGAAACCAACGTCATGAGACTCATCCAGCATATTGAACGAAAGTAATTTTTTGCGGAGTGAAAATTTTATATCATTATCCAACTATAAACTTCTTCACACCTTAAAAAAAATATGAACCGCTGCACATCATTCAAAAAACTTTTCCAGGATCCCTCCGTCCATTCAATTCTTCTCCACGTAATATGGCAAACTGAAGCTTCCCCTGTACATCTCCTCGACCAGAATCTCTGCTCTCTCGCTCACAAGATTTAAAATTCTCGTCATTGTTTGACATCTTCAAAGCAAACTTCAAAGACAAACGACGATCTGGTTGAAAGTCTGCGATCAAAAAGCCAATCAGACTCCGACCCGGAGTTGTGTTGACATTGTTGCCGTTTGTATAGTGAACTTTCAATTTATTAGTACAACGGGGCGTTGTTCGACGTCCAGCTCTGGCGAATAACCTGAAAAGTATATTTACATTTAGTGTATGAAAGCGAGGGTGGGAAGGTGTATTGTATTTCAGGGGGGGTTTTCAGGATACCTCGTTATCATAGGTAGATAGTCTGATACGCGGCTATTAGGGAATATACAGGGTGTCTCGACGAATCCGAAGTAGTTGTTGAACACCGTGAGCAACTTGCCTTTACTGTGCGTCTATTTTATTCTATTTCAATTCAAACAAAGTGCAACAAATACAAAAACTACACAATGACTCTCAGTATCGAAAAGAATATTCTATTTGAATTGAAAGGGTTATATTTTTAGGAGTGATTCATTTTTGGGAAAGAAAGTTTTTGGCTTTCTACTACTCCATCTTGATACAAAGAAAATGAGGGAATCTTCCAAAGAAAGGAAAGAAGTAATCAATTTGAAAATAAGTAACTCTATACATGGATGTGTAGATCATGAAAAGAAGTAACTTTCAGACACAAACTGAAAGAAAGTCCTCCTGAAACATTGAATTACACGAAAGAAATAAGTTCTTTCGAAACAAATACTTCTAAATGAACACTAAATTATACAGAAGATACTTTTCTCTACTCAGTTTGTGTTTCAAACATTCGTTGTGGAATAAAAATCAGATATCATTCACATGAATTTCACAAACAAAGTTTGTGGAGATCAAATCGTTTAGGTGTAGTTTGTGAAATTACTATGGATCTTCATCAAGTAACGACCGAATCAATCAGAAAATCATTCACATGAGTTCTACTCCAAATGAATGGTAACAAATTGCACTTACATGGAACACTGTCATCCTCACGTATACATCGATGTTTCGCCCCAAGACACTTGTCCTTGGGATCTTCAGTACCACATTGGATAACATTAAATTTCGTTTTTCATAATTATCCCTGGTGGAAAAATTCAGTTGAGATAACTTTTTCATGTGGTGATCAATTGCTATGATTGTAAGAATAACTACCTGAAAAACTATCACTAAAAAATAATATGCCGACGCCTATGTCGAGGCGGAAATTCCTTCTTTGTGCTGTTCCAATTGGTATTGAAAATACTATACTTCTGCTCCATGCAATTACGCTGACAATCTTGTTTGTTCCAAAGAAAAAGCAAATTGAAAATTCAAAAAAATTTACTATTCGTTAGACAAAACATCCACACATCCAGTAACTGTTACGTTATCCTTTATAAAAAAAAAAGTGTGACTGCATTGTCCTTCCAATCGTCAATTCCTTTAGATTTGAAACGTTCAGTATACTTCACTCCAGACGAAACCGTTATCAAAATGGAAGGAATTGAATAAATCCATACTGATTTGGCAAATATATTCCACTTGGAATAGTCCATCAGCTTGGGTTGAAATTATTCTGGACCCTGAGGAATCCGTCCATTTCGAACGGATTTCCTGTCCAAGAATAAAGCTGAATAATGTAGTAAACTATGGAATATCCCCAGGAATATATCAGTATAAATTCATAGGATTAACTCTTGATGATAAAACAGGCCAAAAAGTGTCAAACTGGGTCACGATGGAAATTAGTTGGAGAAATTTTGACAATGACTACCAGTAAAGTTCGTTGTGGATATACCCTCTACAGTACGACACTGTAGAGGGTGATTCGTTAGGTCGTTTTAAGAAAAACATTTGAATTATTCAAATTACATTCACTTAGGATTCAAAATACCTTTGAAACTATAAAATTACCACTCATATTAGTATGTCGTTATAAATGAAAGAATTGCATCAATCAAGTATATCTTTAAAATTCAAAATCAAGAATAAAAATTCAGAAGATTTTGTTTGCTTATTTACATAGCTCGTATGATGTTCCTGGATTCGATTCCTAAATGTCCTGCCAGTTTGACCAATATAGACCTTAGGGTACGTTCCACACTTCAATTTATACACTCCTGATTTCTCGAATTTGGATGGAGAAAAAAAAGGGAAAAAAAAGATGTGAATGACTTGAGGAGTCGAATAATTGACAATTGCGATGTCATAAGGAATACTTCAGGTATTTTCGAAGGTGTCAGACCATCAATGTAGTCGATTAAAGTCGTGCATTTTATCAGACATTCTGCTGATTTATTTCAAAGTCAAAATTGTTCATTATTCACTTTCGGTTTTAATTTTATGTTGTCCATGGATAGTTTTTAGAAGTATTTTTTCTCGAATACAAAGCTTGATATGAAGAAAACATAGACGACAAAAGAGTTGTATTTTCAGTTGGTTAATCTTTCAGTTTAGTTAATCTAAAAAAATAAAAAACTATAAAAAAGTCAGTGGCGTTCTTTTTTCAATTTTGTTGTCTGTGGTTCCCACTGAGCCGCCACTGGACCTAATAATTTCAATCTAGTTGGGACCAAGTAAGCGCCTTATTACTTCAAATAACTGTAACAAATTTCAACCAAATCGGTTCTAGGATGTTCATGATATTTTATAAATACCAGTTTTTTTTAATTTCAACGCCCTGTATCGCAAAAACTCCGGACATATGTTCATTGGAACTTTTTTTCTTAAAACGAATTAACGAATCAACCTTTCGTACTGTAGTTAGAGAACACCCTGTATTTAACAAAGAAATTATGTATTATGGGGAATAATTTAACAGACATTTTTGAAATTTCCTTCGATTGTGTTTTATAATAAAGATAATTTCATTTATTTCTGAAAAATCACGTCAATTCATAAGTACTTGGCAAGGAAATAATTTTTTCCAAAAAGTGGCATATAATTATTATTCAAAATATAGTCCTAAAGACTTTTTACGTCTATAAAGTAATGAAATAATTCATTACCAGCAGAATATATCTGAAAGTTCCTCAAAATCTTCACAAATACTTCTAAGAATATTGTTTTACTTCAGTTTCATGTAGGCATTTTGTTTATATAATTTTTATCAACAAACTTTCACAGAAAGTGAAAGAAAAATAAGAGTAACAAACTTCATTAATTTGAATCTACAATATCCAGGAAGTATTATCATTTAGATAATGAATCTAACTGCACTTGTACCTCAAAAAAATATACATACAAGAATGTACTAGTCACTCCGTATGTCTATATTCTTATTACTCTTACCGACTCATTCCGTTGAAAAAGTGAACCAAGTTCACTCTGTTCTGAATAATTCTCCACAAATTATAAATGAAATACAACTCAAAACGGTTCGTTCATAGTAAAATGTATATCAAAACCAAAAGTTCTTCTAACTCAAACTGGATCGATATTTGAGGTTTTATAGTACATCAATCACATTTTTTTTCATATCAAACAAACTGCTTTATTATACATCGCGATAGCCCAAATATGAAAGGGACCAAAGAGACGTGTTTTACGCTAACATAGTGAGCGTCATCTGAAGATGGCCTAAATCAAACCCTCACAACAAAATTATAGTATTTTTATTTGTTGCATGATACCTTCTCCATTCTCTGCTTCCGATTTTCCACTTCATTAGAGATTTCTATGCGCCCACTTTACTGGCTTGACTAAAAGCATCAATGATGAATAGATACGCAGCTTCTTTAAACTTCCTTTTGCATCAGTGTTCTCTCCTACATATGACGATTTATTGTGTACATGTCACAAATAGATAACAGGTGTACAATAGTATCCTCAAGCTTCTCCATAATAACTAAATCATATCTGATTATTGCTTGATGTGATTCAACAAATTGATTGATACCTACATATATTTTCTGTCATTTCTCAGAGGGTTTTTAATGGTCTGATATTTTTTCTTTCGCCATTCAATATACATATATGTACACTTCTGCTCAGTTATCAAAATACAGTTTTTTCCTCAAACGCCAAAGTCTACATAATCATCCAATATGGAATAATTCTTGATGGACCGATAGTATCAACATCAGGCTGGGGTAAAAAATATGATGCAATGATAACATTTTCTTGTTGTTGAATCATTACTGAAGCAGTATGGACTGCAGAATTTCAGATAAATTGAGATGATCTTGTATACGTTTACCTTTTATATAAATCTTCCATTATGGTAGGATGTTCATCGACGATGCTGAAACAACAATGTTACCGTGAAAACATTCAAATAAGAATAATTTTGCGATCAAGAATCTGTTAGAAATTCAAGGTTCAATAATGGGTAGCCGCTGAAAAGGAAAAGAGGAAGTTGGTGAAGTTACAGTCCTTTTAAAAATGATGTGATACACACCTGATACTATTCTTCATCTGTCACGCCTAGGTGTGGCAATAAATTCTTTAATTAACCATGCGCTGGTGTACAAGGTGTTTCAAATCTGCCCCTAAAAATGCGAGAAAATAGAAATAGTATTATCTGGAATACATTGCAGGCCTGAAAACACATTTTTGTATGAATTTATTATCTGTCTGCCATTACTGACATATAGAATGTGAAATAAGTAATATCTAAAACGAGTGAAAGTCTGACATGTCTTGCGTCAAAAATAAAAACCAATAATTTTGTAAAATACCTCATTAACAGAAATCTCAAAACTGGTACTCTAAGAAAATTCTATTTGTCTTGTAGGCAAAAAATCTGTATCTTAGATAACTCATTATATGTATCATATCAGTGTGACTTTAATGAAAGTATTTATTGAAAAAAAAACAGCGTCAACTCTAGATAAAAATAACCGAAAATAGGATTGTGACCTACCATATATTGAATAATTCATTTAACTTTGAAGAGATAAATATAGAATACCAAAATAGGTATTTCTCAAGTTCCCCATTAGTCAATTATTTCCAATCAGTTATTTTATCACATTTACATCCTGCATTACATGATGAAACGGCGCTGAAAAAATTTTCGAACTTGAAAAAATCCCGTTTCAGTAGGACTTTGAAAGTTACTTCTTTGCATGATCTACACATCCATGTATAGAGTTACTTATGTTCAAATTGATTACTTCCTTCCTTTCTTTAGAAGATTCCCACATCTTTTTTTGTATCAAGATAGAGTAGTAGAAAGCCAAAAACTTTCTTCCCCAAAAATCAATCACTCCTAAAAATATAACCCCTGCAATCAAAAAAATCCTACTTTCACCTGATGTATCACGAGGTTCTCACATCGGCCTCCTATATTCTCATCTTCCACCAAGTGTGGGAAAATAAACATTTATTCGTTGCAAAAACGTCTAAATTTTTTCTGAATGAATACTGAAATTTTAGATATCTATCAGTGACGTCGAAATACAGATTCATCTGGAAACTTTGATCAAGAAATATAATTGAAAATTGCTTTTTGAGAACTGATATATTTTTTTTCTATATCATAATCCGTGCGATATTCCTTACATTCTTTGTTAACAACTTTGTCGTTCGTGGAAGTGTGATAGCTAGTTAACGGAAAAACAGATTTTAAACAGATTTTGAACAGAAACAGATTTAAACTACTTCTATCAGCTTCGATGATCGAGGATTTAATAGTTTATGATTTGAGGAACGTGATTGTGAGATTTTTCAATGCAGTAGGATCGCGAATGTTGCTGGTTTATCCCAAAAACCAAAAGTCCAAGATTGTTATAGATTTCATAGTTGTTGCAGGTGTTGTAGAAAGCCTGTTTCATACAGAAAAAACAGGACAGTGTCTATTTTCTTCTAGTCCATTCGTTCCACTAAAATTTTGTGATCAAGCTGCGGAAAATATTGTGTAACTTGAAATAATCCGAAATATCAGCATCCTGCTACAATGCTACATCCTACTACAATGATTATTTTTGCATAATTGATTTTTTAATGTAATTTCTAAAACAATACGAATCATCACAAATATTTTTTCAGATCCAGTTCGACGTACGCCTCCAGTTCAGAGACTTCTGTATTACCATTACAAATGAGGAAAGCTGTAACTGTAGCATAATGTATTCCGAACTTTTTCTGCTGTTTATTAATATTTCTAAATGTTCAATATTTATGTGGGACTGTTAATCGAATCTTGCTTTACCATAAATTATATATTTTTTATTATTGGGAATATAAATCTTGTTATTTATGCAGTTGATCTGATGATTTAGCTTTCTTTTCAAATTCCATCTCAGCTGACAGGGAATATTCATAAACTGGTTGGGAGATGAAAAAATTGAATATGAGCGCATTGCCTATATCACTATGTACATTTTTAAGGAGTGCCGGTGCGGTCTCGTTATGTTAACTATGTGAAAATTATCGAGGCAATGGCAAAAGTAATCACTTGGCCATAAACAGATATATGTGCTGAAACACTGTTTCATTTCTCTTGGCCTGTTTTAAATAGCACTTTTGAATATTCACTACAGAATAAAAGTATTATTAATAATAATAATAATTTCTTTATTTTCACAAATTTGTTTGCACATCAACAGTGTGATAATGCAAATAGAAAACGTCAATAAGTTCAAGTAGAGAAATGATTTAAGAAAAAGTATATACATATGAAATGACTAAAATAATTAAATATTTTTGTGTGGGACTATGTATAGGACATCCACGTCACAAACAATTATTACAAATAATATAAAGTATAAATATAAAATATTATAGTTACTAATTCTACGTGTATATGAATAAAAAAGGTGTATATTAAATAAACCATACACTTCACATGGAAATAAAGTTACGGCTGAAACTCCTCAACACTGTAGCAGTTTTTTGACAATAAGAGTTGCTTAACTTTCCTTTTGAAAATATGTACATTTATGTATGTATATTTCATGAACATACGTGGACTGCTCAAAACATAAGGTGACAGTTCAAATTTCGCGGGGTGTATACATTCGATTTCCGAGTTTTTTATATTGGTAAACTCGTCTCGAGCATATGTTCACAGTTTCTGTTGTTTACCATGTTTAGTTTGTTTAGTTCAGCGTGTTAGACAAATGTTAAAAAAAAATGAATCAGAGAATTTGCACTAAATTTTGTGTGAAAAACGGAATTCAGTGCTCAAAATCACTTGAAATGTTTTAACACTAGCATTCATGATTGCACTTGAGTCAGAAAAATGTTCACCAACATCTTTTCAACCTTTCTATAGAAGGTTGAGTTGACGATGACGCTGACCCTGGACGTCCCAGCACATCAACAATCGATGAAAATGTTGAGAAAGTGAGGAATAATGTTATGAAGAATCGTCGAATTGCTGTGGATGTTGGCATATCCATTGGTTCATATCATGCATTTTTTTCTGAATTTGTGGGATGAAGCGTGTGTCAGTTAAGTTCGTTCCAAAATTGTTGAATTTTTTACCAAAACAACCTTCACATGAGCATCGTTCAGGAATTGTTGAATAACGTCAATGGCGATCTACATTTGCTTGAAAGGTACCTACTTCGTAGTTCATCCCTACTGTAGTCCAACAACTGTTTGGTATCAATCTTTGAAGGGTAAATGAACGCCTTGAAGTGATAATCCTGGAAAATTCTGCCAGAAGTCCATAAATCTTCTTGTCGTCCAGGTGTTCAATCTTTGTTTGGCAAAGCCTAAACCAAGTATTCCAGGTGAGTTTTTTATCAAAGACATTGAAGAAAGTGGCGTTAGATCGTCCAATTTTCTCCTCATGGTGAAGAGGATTATCACAGTTTTGCTGGGGTTGACAGACATCTGCTGCCTCAGGCACCAGCTGTGAACAACTTCCATCGTGCTTTGGAGGATATTACAAGCTACCCTTCCCGACGTGGACATTGCCAAGATGACAAGGTCATCTGTATAAGCTTGCAGATCTACTTTCCTCCTGTTGAGGGCATCAACCAGACTATCGACCAGGAGCGACCACAGAAGGAGAGATAGTACCACACCTTGAAGCAGCCCCTGGTGACCGTGAACCTAATGGCCTCGTCTTGGAGAGTCGTAGTTGCAGTTCTGTTTACTTCAATATGGAGAAATACAGCAACCGCAACCTCCTTGTTGTCAAGGGATTGGGAAATTTTCTCTACAAGGTTGTTTAATGCTGAATCTGTCAATTTTTCGGTTTGATAAGCGTACTGGTGGTTATTCATGGGGAATGCATACAATGCCACCCCCCTGATGTGACCGTCCAATATCCTCTCAAGTCCTAACAAAAGGCTGATTGGTCGTTCCGATTCAGGGTGCTGGTCTTTCCGACCCTCTTTAGGTATGTATACCACCCTTGCTGTCAACGAACTGGGTAGTATATAATTCCACGACAGACTAGCTCTATACAATTTTATGAGAATATGTAAAATTATTTCCAGTCCATTTTGAAGTAGAGCTGGAAATATACCTGGTACTCAATTAAGCTAAGTACCTCTATTATTACCTACAGTGGTGTTATATAAGGGCTAATGTAATCTTTCTTCAGTTTAATGCATAAATTTGAAAATGTCCTTATAGAAAGAAACTGCAGTAACAAATAACAGTTAGTTACAAATAAGAGTGGTGAGAAACATATAAAGTTTCAATTCTCATTCTTCTTTTCAAGTACGATGACGGTCACTTCATCAGAACCATATATTAAGCTGCCCATAAAGGAGTTTCCGCTTGCTACCTTATCACGTTTGGTGAAGAGATCTTCTCCTGGTAACTGGAACTGGAACTGCAGGAACTCGTCCAGAACTAAGCTGTTACTGTCACGTCCTATCGTGTAAATCGAATACCTGGGGGCGTGGGATACAGCAACCAATGTAGCCCCCTAGCATTGCCTGAATCTAGTTGTTCCGAACCTCGACGCTCCAGTTTGGGTGATTCCGAACCCCAGCCTCTTTTTTCGTCGGATCCTGAACGTGATTGACAGTCTCGCCTTTAATATTCCTCTCTGCCCTAGTCATAACATTTAGGCCGCCCTCTGACCCTGGATGCAGTTCCATTCATCAACTATTTCTAGAACAGTTTCTCTAGATCTACCATGAGCCTATATGTTTGTCGCGAAGCATTTTTGGCGGCTTCAAATTCTAGGTCATAAATGATAGTTTCATTCAATTTTTTATGACGTGCCATCCTCAACGACTGCTGGAGATCTGGTCACGAACTCCGTCGATGAAACTATGGACACTAATCCAGTGAGGCCATGCTAATCTTCTCTGTTTAGTTCCAATTTCAGTATACAGTGTGTAACAACGAAAATTTAACAGAGCCGTTTTTGAATATAAAAAGTAAGATTTTCAAAAAAAGCTCGGGCACGTCGATTTCTAATTAAAGGGGGACACCTTTCAGACTAATCAGATTTTTTGTAGTACGCACCCCCTCGGAGGGGTGCGTCCGACGACCCTTATTTAGATAGGGAAAGTAGGTCGAGTGGCACCTTGTTTCGAAAGTCTTTTGAATACCTTCACATCTCTGTTGAAAGAAAATTTTTGTAACGATTAGTTTTCGAGATAATTTGAAGATTTAAAGGTATTTTCATTGAGTTCAACTCTTTTTAAAATAAATCAAATTGTTTTTAAGGTACAATTTACGTTCAGAACTTTCATAAAAAAAGTAAATTTTTACTTTTTATGGCAACCTGCTAATATGTGTCCATTTGATTTCGTGAAAAAATAAGAATTATTTGTTTAATACGAGGAGATTTTTTCGGGGGATGGGGTTGGTTACCACCCTTACATTTTAGGTAAATTGAGTGGCACCTCCTTATGAAGGTTGCCTTTTGACGTGGATATTTTATGCTCCTGATAAAAAAGTGAATCATACTAAAAACTTACCTATACAACGAATATAACCTGCTGATTTCCTTGAATGCTGATGACACAGAAAAGTTTAAAAAACTGTTTTAGGGTTAATAAATCCCAATAATTGTTTTTAAAGCACACACAAAAAAAGTAACACCTAATAAGGGTAACTCACATAGGAAATTTAGAGTAAATGTTCAAAATGTGCGCCATTTTGCTCCATGCAACAATAAAGATTTTGTTCAAATTTTGCTCTTACATTATTCAACATCTCAGGAGTTATAGCTCGGCATTCATCAATAATTCTACGACGTAATTCATCCAAATTGGCTGGATGTGTAGCATGAACTTTAGACTTTAAATATCCCCACAAAAAGTAGTCCAGTGGTGTTAAATCTGGTGATCGGGCTGGCCACTCAATTGGACCTCTTCTGACAATCCATTGTCCTTCAAAATGATTATTCAAAAAATTTAGAACCTGTTGGGCATAATGGGGTGGTGCACCGTCTTGTTGAAAATGGATAAATTTATCTTGATATCTTGGATCCTGTTCAATTATTTCAACGATACGAGGTTGTATTGCCTTTTCAAGAAGTTGTAAATAATTTGTAAGTTGTAATTTCCATCAATGAAAAATGGACCTATAATATGATTGCCTGATATTCCGGCCCAAACATTCAACTCTTGGGGATGTTGGGTATGTATTTCTGCGTATTGTCTTGGGTTTTCATCCGACCAATAACGGCAATTGTGACGGTTCACGCAACCATTTAAATGAAATGAGCTTTCGTCCGAAAAACAGATGTTATAAAGCAGCTCGGGATTTTGCATTAATCTCTCACTCATGCCCTCACAAAACTCCTGTCTTCGGTCAAAATCATCCTCATTGAGTTCATGAACAAATTTAATTTTGTAAGGATGGAATTTGTGGTTTTTAAGCATTCTCCATGCGCTCATATGGTTTATTCCGGCCATTGCTGATAAATATCTGGTACTTAACCTGGGATTGGCGATGACTTGACCAATCACTCCAATCGCATTATCGTCATTCACTACCCTTCTCTGAATATTTCTTTTCTTATTTAAAACCGAACCTGTCTCCCTGAATTTTGTGACCAAATCCAGAACGTGATTTCTGCTTAGGTGTTTACCAGGGTTTTGCTCGTTAAATGAAATTGATGTTCTATTAGCATTTTTGTCGTTGCCAAAAAATAAAGCAATAACTGAAACCCTTTCAGCAGTAGTGTAAGGCATTTTTAAACAAATAACAATACACCACCCGTTTAAACAAAACAATCGAACGATGTACTAATAAACACTGGAAGAAGAGGAGTGGGTATTGATTTTAAAAAAGGGATTTTATTTAACAAAAAACTGATAAGGAGAACTACTCGAATTTTTTTATTTAGGCATACAAGTTACCGAGTGGTCTGTCTAATGTATTATCAACATGGCAATTTTAACTTCAAATTATCTCGAAAACTAATTGTTACAAAAATTTTCTTTTGACAGAGTTGTGAAGGTATTCGAAAGACCTTTAAAACAAGGTACCACTCGACCTACTTTCCCTATCTAAATAAGGGTCGTCGGACGCATCCCTCCGAGGGGGTGCATACTACAAAAAATCTGATTAGTCTGAAAGGTGTCCCCCTTTGATTAGAAATAGACGTATCCGAGCTTTTTTAAAAAATCTTACTTTTTATATTCAAAAACGGCTCTGTTAAGTTTTCGTTGTTACACACTGTATGTACTGCCGAAGCGAGTACTACTGGTCTAACCCCTCTGGATCTGTACGTTAAGGAGGTTGCGCTGATGGCCATGCCACGATTGCGCACAGCTGGTGTAACCCTCGAAGTGAGAATGGGTCAACTGAGGCTGACCCTATGACGAGAAGTGCGCAACCTCTGCGGTAGGCAGCCAGTGATGCAACTGAACCCCGGTTTCTGTTTAATGAACCCTACAAAATACAAATAAAACAAAACAAAGAGTCAGATGCTACAAATGCAATACACATATATACAGACGGCTCAAAAACCAAAGAAAGCTCAGGATGTGGAATGCACTCCAGACCACTAAACCCAAGGGTTAAAGGGAGAATGGTAAAAATACTAGCGTGGTTCGAGCAGATCTGGCGGATATCTCAATCGCCACAAAAGAAATAACCAGGAACGGAGTTTCTGGCGAAAACATAACAATATGCAGTGACAGTAGACAAGCCCAATTGGCCTTGAACAGACATGTTACCTCGGGGCTAGTACTAGAGTGCCACCAAGATTTAGCCAAAGCCTTGGTAGATAATAACATTATCCTGAGATGGGTTAAGGGGCACGATAGTAGTAAAGGTAATCGCATTGCCGACTCCTCAGCCAAGGAAACGGCTGGGCTAAGAATTTTAGGACCCAGTAGCACCTGGTGACTACCTGGCCACCTGGTGGCCTGGTGACTTCGACAATTGCGGAACTAGCCAAACGTCACACCCATGCCCAATCCCTAAAGAAATGGGAGGGAATCAAAGGATGCAATCTTGTCAGGATCATCCTGAGCGACCTTGGGAAGCTGGTGCCGAAGAAATATCTGGCGGTGACCAGGAAAAATCTACGCTTAACAGTAGGATTTCTGACTAGCCACTGTCAACTAAGGAAATACCTTCATAATATGGGGCTTGTAGACACACCTCTATGCAGGATGTGTGAATAGGAAGATGAAACTGTTAGGCATGTCCTATGCGAGTGTCCGGAGTTAGCACCAATGAGAGAGTGTGTGTTCGGCGAGTCTTGGCCTACACCAGCCGATTTGAAGGAGATGTCTCCCAGAGACCTGTCCACCTTCCTGGAAAAGACAGGATGGACGATGACCTAGGAGGACCATTCCTCTTAAGGATGTACAATGGGTCACATGTGGCCTAAGTGCTGTGGGTTTACACTCACCCTCCCTACTCTACAGATACAAATACAAATACTAATCCAATAAGTGAAGTTTTCAGGTGCTCCCTCCAATACATTTCAAATCTGTTGACACATTTTCAGACAATAAAAGTTCGTTGAACCTCTAAGATAAACTCTTTGTACGTGCAATTTCTGCCAGGTTCCCTTTCTGCATATTTGGCAGATGTCCTTCGTGAATCACTCCTTATCAAGATTCGATTCAATGAATTCACCCCTCGTGAAAATTAATCGAGCATTTGCATTGCTCAAGTACAGGTGTACGAAATGTTTAGCATTATAATTCGACTGTAATGAATAACTAATATTCAAATCCGTATCTATCTTGATAACCGGACAAGACCAAGAGGCATTAAGGAAGTTCAGGTTGTTCGGTTTCGGTTAGTAAACAAGAGACTAATGCGATGTTGAAACGCATTCGGAGGCATCGCGGTATACACTGGTCTACATAATTTAGGGGCTGCCAAAGTGGTAAATGAAATTATCTCGATATTATTAGGTTTCTGTAAAAGTTCCAGTTCAATTTTCAAATTGTGAAAGGTGAAAATACCCAAAGAGGATCGATGAAAACTCAAATTTATTTCACAAAAAAAATTGTATGCCGTCACAGGACGCCTAGCAGATGTAAAACATCAATAATAATATTTCGTGACTCCTGTTATCACTGTTGCGTTCTGAAATATTTATAAAAAATATGTAATTGAAATATAAATGAAAAAATGTTAATGTGGATTTTATATACCAGTGAATTCAAGAATCTTAGATAGTTATTGCAATATATTACTGAAGATACTATATAATAAATATCAATAATAAATGTTTCAATCCACCATCATGGGAACATTGATACATTTTTTATGTAATAAATAAACAGCTATGAAAAAGAAGAATACAAAAACCTGAACGGGGTGTACAGCATACAATGCTCGTGCTGCAACCAATTTTATATCGGCCAAACCAAGAAAAAACGGATCCAAAGGTATTAAGAACACAAAAAAGCATACATAAACCCAATAACATATAAATCAAACCTTGCAATATACGCCATACAAAACAAACATAACTTATGTTAATATTAAAATACTGAAAATGAAGAAAAATCAGTTGCACACTACACTTTTTCCACTCAGTATATGATTGCAAGTATATAAGAAAAATGTTAATCAGATTCATAAATATGCGTTTAATGTTCTGAGAAATGTTATATTGCTGTAGAAATTAAAATGCCCTCATTAAACTTGTCAGCAACAATTGTATAAAATAAATGTTACTGGCAGTTACTCTTTAAATTGTTAAATTATTCGAAAAACAAACAATAATATGATGATGTCCAATGGCACAACAAATCATTTTCAAATCGTGTTATACGTTCCAGAGATATAAAGGTATCTCTTGAAATGACTAGGTACATTGCGAAAGAATGTATGATTCAGAATATGTAGGGTGTAAATTTTAAAACGTAACACTCTCTATATTTGAAGTCAAATAAAAAATATAAAGGTATATTCTTCATCGAACTCTTCATCATTATAATTTTGAAGACGGAGGCAGATTTTAAAAAATGTCCAAAGAAAGTTGATAAAAACTTGCTTCACAATAGAATATAACGGAATGGATTGGAATGAAATGGAATGGAATGGAATGAAAGGGAATGGAATGGAATGGAATGGAATAGAATGGAATAGAATGGAATGGAATGGAATGGAATGGAATGGAATGGAATGGAATGGAATGGAATGGAATGGAATGGAATGGAATGGAATGGAATGGATTGGAATGGAATGGAATGGAATGGAATGGAATGGAATGGAATGGAATGGAATGGAATGGAATGGAATGGAATGGAATGGAATGGAATGGAATGGAATGGAATGGAATGGAATGGAATGGAATGGAATGGAATGGAATGGAATGGAATGGTATGGAATGGTATGGAATGGTATGAAATGGTATGAAATGGTATGGAATGGTATGGAATGGTATGGAATGGTATGGAATGGTATGGAATGGTATGGAATGGAATGGAATGGAAGGGAAATGAAGAGCAGGAAAGGGAAGGGAAGGGAAGGGAAGGGAAGGGAAGGGAAGGGAAGGGAAGGGAAGGGAAGGGAAGGGAAGGGAAGGGAAGGGAAGGGAAGGGAAGGGAAGGGAAGGGAAGGGAAGGGAAGGGAAGGAAGGGAAGGGAAGGGAAGGGAAGGGAAGGGAAGGGAAGGGAAGGGAAGGGAAGGGAAGGGAAGGGAAGGGAGGGGAGGGGAGGGGAAGGGAAGGGAAGGGAAGGGAAGGGAGGGGAAGGGAAGGGAAGGGAAGGGAAGGGAAGGAAGGGAAGGGAAGGGAAGGGAAGGGAAGGGAAGGAAGGGAAGGGAAGGGAAGGGAAGGGAAGGGAAGGGAAGGGAAGGGAAGGGAAGGGAAGGGAAGGGAAGGGAAGGGAAGGGAAGGGAAGGGAAGGGAAGGGAAGGGAAGGAAGGGAAGGGAAGGGAAGGGAAGGGAAGGGAAGGGAAGGGAAGGGAAGGGAAGGGAAGGGAAGGGAAGGGAAGGGAAGGGAAGGGAAGGGAGGGAAGGGAAGGGAAGGGAAGGGAAGGGAAGGGAAGGGAAGGGAAGGGAAGGGAAGGGAAGGGAAGGGAAGGGAAGGGAAGGGAAGGGAAGGGAAGGGAAGGGAAGGGAAGGGAAGGGAAGGGAAGGGAAGGGAAGGGAAGGGAAGGGAAGGGAAGGGAAGGGAAGGGAAGGGAAGGGAAGGGAAGGGAAGGGAAGGGAAGGGAAGGGAAGGGAAGGGAAGGGAAGGGAAGGGAAGGGAAGGAAGGGAAGGGAAGGGAAGGGAGGGAAGGGAAGGGAAGGGAAGGGAAGGGAAGGGAAGGGAAGGGAAGAAGGGAAGGGAAGGGAAGGGGAAGGAAGGGAAGGGAAGGGAAGGGAAGGGAAGGGAAAGGGAAGGGAAGGGAAGGGAAGGGAAGGGAAGGGAAGGGAAGGAAAAGAAAGGAAGGGAGGGGAAAGGAAGGGAAAGGAAAGGAAGGGAAGGGAGGTGAGAAGATCCTGATCTGCCAATGTCCTCTCTCTTATAAAACAAAATGTAGGGTGTCTCCAGAGGCTCCAATAAATTCAATGCATCGCTAGAACACTTTGTGACACGACTATTGTCAAACTTAAACCAGTCCGTTTCGTCTTTGACCAATGCGTAATAATGACCAGATTCAACGCCAGAACCACAGTGAATAATGACTTCATGAAGATAATAATAGTGGTCTGCTAGATTGAAGTGTTTATCTATTTCGTACTTTCGTAAGAGTTTGATGCTTCTCTCAGAGGTTGAGTCATTTTAAAGATAATCAGTGTTATTATTAGATTAACTGTTGCCTCAGCTTTACTTGTTTTCTAATATTAGTCACTTAGTTTGGCGCATCTTTGGCAATTCAGTTGATCATTGCTCGTTGAAAGTTCCATTTTCAGAAGCTTTGTACGGATTGGTTATCAATCACATTAGAAAACACTACTTGAAACTCTAGAAAGTCAAATACGTTTTTGCTACCTCTTGAATATGTACTATAAAGTACAAGGAGGATTTTTCCAGCAAACGATATACAAACACGACGAGATAGACTGTACGGAACCACGAGTAAAGATTCAACTATTTTTCTGCTCACGAGGAGTATTCAACAAGAACCCCAAGAATTCAGAACAATCCTTGTTATCCTAACGAGTATCTACTGGACTTCAAAGACTCCAGGAAATCGGTTGAAGGGAAAGATGATACCTTCTTACGGAACTGCAGCTGTATGAACAGATGTCTGAGTTTGGTGAATGAGTAAGAAACAAGTATTTTATTCTCAGTCAGGAATATAATCATTAATAGGTAGCTTGCAATCCCTCAATTTCCAGAATGTTGCTTTCAATCAAAAGCTTTGCGTCATTTCCTTAGAAATTTTTCGAAAATTGCAGATTGCAGTCTAAAAATATTTCAACATCCGGTATTGTGTTTTTCCAATTTGATCTTACGAATATCGTTTCCCTCACAATCAAGCTACTGCATGCAGAATAATTCTGCTGGGGAAAACTTGCTAAGCTTCTTTCAGACGGTATTATACAAGTCGGGCTGTCTCGTCAACGTAAACCTCTGTGACTGAAATGCCAAGAAAATTTCTCCCTTGTGAATACGCAAGCAGCTTTCGTAAAACAGGGGAGGGAACATTCCTTTTGAAACTGAAAATGCATGGATATACACGCTCCCGTACACATGTGTCCCGCCTCATCTCCGATTCTGGACACGTTTTTCTGGGGCGCCACATCAACAATTTAACGGAAAATAAGGCGGATGAGGTGGTGTGAAATATGAAAATGTCATTCAGAAAATTCTGTGTGTCGGGATCAATAATATTGGGTTGTTTCAGAAATTTTGCCCGTTTTAATATCGTGTGTTTTTGTAGCTACATATAGTAGTAGTAGTAGTAGTAGTAGTAGTATATTAATCACTAAATTACATGTGTTAATAAAAGCATACAATAGAAAAAAAATGGCGATTAATATAGATATAAGGAAAGGTTTGTCAAAACGAGTCTTATTATTGAATTTTTATCTGAGGAAACATAGATATTGCACATACCTATGGTAGTCTCTTTCGATTCGAACTAGATAGGCACTTATTCCAGTATTTTGTAGACGGTCGATTATAATATGCCATTTAGCTGTATTGAACGCGTTTTTTATGTCAACCAATATAACGGTTCCCCAGGTTTCCCGTGTTTTGTTATTTTAATTGTGTTGTTGTTTTTATGTAGTAGCCTTGTTTTTTGCGAAAATGAGAAAATGAATGACTTTGAAGAAAATATATCAAGTAGATATTACAGCTTTAGATTTCTATCTGAAATACAAAACCGATGAACAAGTTATATTGTCAATTTTTTGCATATGTTTTTCGTAGAATAAAAACAAATTTCTGTTAACATATATTTGGATTCTCTTTGTATATCTAAGCTTATCCAAAACGCGCGCCCTAAAGATCCTTTTTATTAGTGTTTTTGGAACATAGCTTATTGACTAAAAACGAACGATCTGTAATGTTCTCTACAAATGATAAACCTCAACTTTGAGAAACTAAGACAGGGAAATATTCAAATTCTTTTGTGCTACTTTGTCGAAGTAGCACTCCAAGTCATACAAAGAAAGCTATCCGAAGACGGGAACCTGATAGAGAGAACGAATCTACCTATAGAAGTAATTATGGAATAACTAGGATGCTGTGTATGAAACTGTTATTTCCAACCGAAGGACGAATTCTTTACACAAGATGAGGGACTGCCAATGGGATCGCCACTTTCACCAGTCATAGCCAACTTATATATAGAGTGGTTTGAAACTCTGGCCATTGAAGAAGCCCACAAGGAACCTCGAGTTTGGTTGAGATACGTAGACGACACCTTTATAATATGGAACGATGGGAATACTGAACTAGACGCCTTCCTGAAACACATCAACAGCGTGAGACCTTCCATCACTTTCACAATGGAGAAGGAAATCCACAACGAATTGCCATTCTTAGACGTTTTGGTGAAGAGGACCGACACTAAGTGGGAAAACCCACTCATACGGGACAGTATCTGAACCACGAATCCAACCACCATCAATCCACTAAAAGAGGAATCATCAAGACTCTATTAGACCGTGCTTTTGGGCTCTGTAATACGAAGGAAGGTCTCGAGAAGGAACTAGACATCATCAAAAATGATCTTCAACGGAATGGTTACTCCAAAGCGATGGTAGGAAATACTTTGGCTATAAGACAGCAGGAGACTCGCAAGGAAGAGAAGCCGTCACAACCAGTACTTGCACTTCCCTACATCAGAGGATAATCGAAGAGGATAAGAAGAATTAGTTCCAAATACAACATCAGAACCTGTTTCAGATCCGGTAACACTATCCGTAGCACCCTCACAAAAACCAGGCCACCAAACGCGGACTGCGATTCCAAGAATTGCATTTACCGGATACCCTGTGAGTACGGAAAATCCTATATTGGCGAAACTAAGAGGCCATTGAATGTTCGCATTGCCGAGCACAAGAAGCACACACAGCGAGGGGAAACCAGCAAATCAGGAATAGCAGACCATGTTTGGACCCATCAATACAACATCGAGTGGTCCCAAGCTGAGATCTTGCAGAGAGAGGAACATTGGTTTAGGAGAAAATTCAAGGAAGCCGCATAAATGTTGTTCAACAACGTATTCAACCAGGCCAGCGTAGAAATACGCAACATATGGAAACCCATCATCAAGCGAAAAATGGCCAATTCCTGCCAAAACGGTCATCTCCCACGGAACCAGTGAAGCGGAAGAAAATGGAAAGCAGGGATAAGTGAAAGTATTTGAACGACCTATAAATAATCATCTCTCGGAGGAATCAGTCCAGTCATCACCCGAAGACGATTGTAGACACTAACAATCGAAACATCGTGAACTAACGTGACTTGGAATCTCTACACTTTTTATTTTTATTTTCTTTTTTCATTCCTTTATTTTTATTATGTTTTCATTTATTCAATTGTTATATTCTTACTTGTAGTTTATTTCACTATTATTTCATTTCAGGTTTGTTTTGCTTTATATAATTATTATTTTCAGCTATTCATTTTTAATTATTCTTTTTTAGTTGTTTCAGGGATTTCAAATCATTTTATATAGTAGACAATGGAAGTCCGAACTAGTGAAATTCAATATCAACTTCTTGTTCAGTATACAGAAAAGGAAGAAAATCGAGAATTTCGTAAGGTGTTAGAGGAAGCTTCCCGAAAAAAAGAAAATCATGGAAGAAGATAAATCAGACGCTGAAGAGTATGAGTATATAGTAAATAATAATAAATTCTACAAAAACGATTTGAAGCTTTATATCTTCTATTAATTATCTGCGAGCGCTTTCGACAGTTGGTAGTACTGTCTGGACAGTACTGTCTGGTAGTACTGGATGACAGTACTACCAACTGTCGAAAGCGCTCGCAGATAATTAATAGAAGATATAAAGCTTCAAATCCTTTTTGTAGAATTTATTAGAATGTGCTATATAATACCTGAATACACGTTTGATCTCTGATAAAAGTTAAAAATCTTTTGAAACTATAACCACTTTACTTCCAGAAAAAATTAAAACTTTCAATCTTCAGTACCTCAAAACGAGAAAAAGTCACTTAGGGACTCATTACATAGAGCCCTTCAGTTGAAGAAAAGCCTGATGGCAGAATAGCATAGGATAGGATAATATAGTATAGGATACAATAGGATGGGATGGGATGGGATGAGATGAGATGAGATGAGATGGAATGGAATGCGATGGGATGGGACGGTACTGGACAGGACAGGACAGGACGGACGGGACGGGACGGGACGGGACGGGACTGGACTGGACGGGACGGGACGGGACGGGACGGGACGGGACGGGACGGAACGAGACGGGACGGGACGGGACGGGACGGGACGGGACGGGACGGGACGGGACGGGACGGGACGGGACGGGACGGGACGGGACGGGACGGGACGGGACGGGACGGGACGGGACGGGACGGGACGGGACGGGACGGGACGGGACGGGATGGGTTACACTAGACTAGAGTAGAGTGGTACAGAGAAGAGTAAAATGGAGTATAGTGAAGTAGAGTAGAGTGCAATAGAATAAAGTAACAGTAGAGTGAAGTACAGTAGGGGATAGTAAGAGTAGAGCAAAGTAGAGCAGAGTATAACAGGCTGAAGTGAATGAGAGCAGAGCAGGGTGGAGTGGAGAAGAGTAGGATAGAATAGAATAGAAAAAAATTAAGGAATATCAAAGATTCTCGTTTTTGAGCATTACGTTTCGTGAGGAAAACTGCAGCATTACGTCCGTTATCTCATCGCCTTTGATAATGTGTACCTGCACTTCAGGGCCAACAAACCCAGAAAATATTTGAATATTTGAATGATTTCTCAATATTTTTTCGCTGTATTAGTGATAACAATCATTCTACAAACCTTTGTTATGGTCGTGTCGACTAATCATCCTCCCCATTAGCATTTCAATAAGCAATAACCAACGCCCTCGATAAAAGACGAATCGGCGGGTGCCTGACAAATGAGAGTTCACCGTCTCCAAGGACTCTCGGACACATTCAAATCCCTTCTCGGACGTCACGCAAGGGCAACAGCCCTTCTCCCTTCCTTTTCCGTCTTTCACGGAGTTCCCAGAGGTCCGATCTCGCAGCAATCATTGCCATCTCGTCTCCTGCAAAACGCAAAAGTATTATGAGTTATATGTTTGCGGAGAATTGTACGATTGAGTTTTCGAAGGACCTTTCAAATAGTTCGGTGGTTTTGGAATAGGATGGTATTTTTGGAGAGACTAGTTGATTTCACTTCGATCAGAATGATGTTTTAGTACGTCAGGCTGACCTGGCGAACTTCATAACGCCTCAAAAATATATGCAATTCTGTTTAGCAGACTTTTTTCCAATTATTATTTGGATAAATAAAAACTAAATTTTCATTGCTGTTTAACTCACAATTTCACAGAAATGCAGCCATCGATCAAATTTGTCTTCACTTAGTGGGTGGCCCCAGAAATACCAGGCCCAACAAAAAAAAAACACAAACATTCTGGGAAGAAATATATTTATAGGGTGTTTCCTTCAACTACTCAGTTTAGAAACATTTTCATTATTTCTTTATTGATTTTTATTTTGTATCATAAATTTTTGTTAGAAAATTAATTTTTCATAACTCCTTCATCGAGAAGTCGTCAAAAATATCCATCTGGATGGGTTTTTATGTTAATAATAATAGTAATGATATTTATTCACAATTTGTGATACACAGCGTATAAATGGTAGGTCAATGATTAATTAGGTAAAACAAAGAACAGTACGTCACTTATGAATAAAATAATGAAATCAAAGCTTAAATAAAAATCAATATTTCATGTACAAAAGTATAGGTATAGGTACATATTATAAAAGGTTAATGCAGTCAAGCTGCTGGAAAATAATTCCATGAAAATCTAAAAATGCATAGATAAATACTTTTTGATCATTTCCATATTGATTTCAATTTAAGAGCCACCGGTAGACAGATGTTTCAGCCTATTGGGCATCGTCAGTACCGGGCAGGCGGTCCTCGATTGAAGACAAAATGAGAAAAACCAAGAAAGTACTTGATAAAAATAGCTGCGTAAACGCAAGCGAAACATAAGTGGAACCACTTATTGGTGTGACACCCAAGTCAATTTGCCAAGTTTTTTATGTCAGTTTTGGTGGTTTGACCAATCAACCGACAACTGCGGTAGCAGAAATTTGGGAAGCTAACCTGAAATTCCATCGGAAAACGAATCCACATGTTTCTAGAAATGATATGAAATCTAGAAAGGTTAATGCGGTCAAGCTGCTGGAGAATAATTTCATATTAGAACTAATATATATCTTATTATTCTCCTGTGAAGGAATTCTCTAAATATTTCTTACGACTGTAGTAACATTCTTACTGAACAAATTTGCAGAATGCAACCTCTTTATAGAAAGCGACAGTCTGTTAATAAAAATGTATGGCATTATATAATGGAGAATTTTTCAAATGACCACTCTTATGCGAAGGGCCCCTCAGAGCAGTAGCAAGGCGAGTATCACGACCGTGAATGCTCAAGTTCGTTATGTACAAGTCAAGGTTCCTGTGCTCAAAAATGACACATTTCATAATATATATTGCGGGTGCAGTCAACAAGCGCTCTCTTTTGAAAACGAGTCTACAACTTTCTTGGTACCCCAGGTTGAATATCAATCTTATCAGTCGTTTCTGAGAGATGAAAACTCTAGAAAATTCCTTCGCACATCCCCAAGCCATTATGTTGAAACTGGTGTGGGAGTATGCATTCGCAAAGTAAACATTCAGTGAACCAAACCTATCTAAACAATGTTTTAACTGTTTGATCGAATAATGAGCTGAATTGAGTTCACTGCACACTTTTTGTATGTGACTTCTCCAGGTGATAATCTCATCTAAAATAGTTCCAAGAAAACTAACTTCTTTTGATATTTTTATGTCATTCAAAGTGACTGAATTACAACAGAAATCCCTCTCAACAAATGTTTCCATCAGCACTGACTTAGATTTATTTAAAATCAGTTTGTTACGTTGACACCAACTACTGAATTCGTCAATAACTAAATTAATTTTCATTGATAATTCATTCTCGTTTTTTCCAGAAACAGTGATTGTAGTATCGTCAGCGTACATAGTTACGTGACAATCTGATATGAATTCAGGCAAGTCATTGATGAACGTCAAGAATAACAATGGACCTAACAGATCCTTGTGGAACTCCTAGTTTCACATCATAAGGAACTGATGTAATTCCATTACATTTAATCACCAAACTACGGCTTTAAAAATTTGAAACTGTTCCATAGTTCCCCTCAAAGTGAATTCCATCAAAGAGGTTTTAGATACATTTACCGTTAGATGATTTATTTCGGACCACTCCATTACTTTGTTGTATACCATTTCCGATGTTATCAAAAGTTCAGTAGTATCTTTGCCAGTTATGAGTAGATTTGTATCATCAGCATATGATATTACTTGGACTTTAGAGATGTCAAGAAGGAAATTAATGAGATCATTAGCATAGATTGAAAATAACAAAGATCGAAGAATTGAGCCTTGGGGAACTCTCTGTTTAACAATGAGAGATTAGCTCTGAGTTGTGTTGATGATTACACTCTGGGATCGAGCAGTTAAGTATGATTTCATCAAATTCAATGCTACACCCCTTATGCCATATCGCTCGAGTTTAATTAATAAGAGGTCATGATTAACACAATCAAAGGCCCGAGGAACGTCAATAAATAGCCCACGAATCTGGACTTTTCCATCCAAGGCTGTTATTACATTTTCTTGAAAATTATATAAAGCAGTTTCAGTACTTCTGCCATTTGTGAAACCATGCTGGCTTGAAGATAGCACCTTATTCATAGTTAAGAATGAAAGCAGTCGATTTTTCATATTCAACTCATAAAGCTTGCTAAAACTTGATAGAAGACTTATTCCTCTGTAGTTTTCAGTGAAGTGGGGGTCACCTCTTTTAGAAACTGGGTTTATGAGCCCAGACTTGAGTTTGTCTGGGAAAATTCCTATTTCTGCTGACAAATGTATTAGAAAAGCCAGGGGAAAACACAGTTCCTGACTACATTTCTTAATGAGATCATTAGATATCCCATCATGCCCACATGAATACGTGTTTTTCAGGGTATGAATCAAATCTAATACCTCAAATTCAGAAATTGGCGAAACATAGTGAAGTTGAACAAATAGGTATAATTTTTTGTGTAAATTTAAGATCAAGTCCGACTTTTCCTGGAGTGGGTGTAAAATGATTATTGAATTTCTCGACCATTTCTCTAGTGGGATAATTCTGTTTCGTTCTCTCTTAAGGAAATTTGTGATACTTGGTTGGGTATCTTTTTTATTTGGTTAACCTGCCATCTGGTTTTTGTTTTATTAGTTGCAACGGTTGCCTATATCTTTCTGTTATTTGCGGGCTGATATCTCTATATGATGCGTCAACGTTAGATAATTGAGAATATAGAGTAACCAACTCTTTTAGTTTGATAATTTCATCAGGTACTACGATTTTGTTATAAATTGACCCCGATTTAATGCGTCTCATAGGAAAAGATAATTCAATAAAGTACAAGATAGTTCTGTGAAAAATATCGTATGAGGCATTGGGACATGTTTCAGTTAAAATATCGTGCCAATCTTCATTTTCCAAAAATGTTTCAAAGTTGGAGATATTGTCTTCTGAAAAATCTCTCTGGTATTGAAAAATATCAATCTTGTTCTTACGAGCATGACATTTACCGATCTGAATTGGTATCTCAATGAACTGTGCGTAATGATCCGACAAACCTAAATTTATTACTGCTGTACTGTAGTCATTATCATTAGAGGCGAGAAAATTATCAATGCATGTACTCGAGGCTCGGTAATAGTTCTCATCATATTGAAACATTCCAGAAGAACCTAAACTATTCAAGTTAGTACTTTCAACATTAAAATTGACATTGAAGTCCCCACCAATAATAACATTGATACCATCCTTACCTAATTTCAATAGGAGACTATTTAACAACTCCTGAAATGAAGTAAAGTTAGTTTCAGGTGGTCTCAGGTAGCCTCAGTTCCTCGGAGTTACCCTTTCTCGTGTTCTGTTTGTCGTTGTGTTTTGTTGTTAATACATTTTGATGTAGATAAAAGCTGAGTCCCTCTGATTGATAATTCACCTATCACCGGTCGCGACATAAACAAAGAAGCAGAGTCACCCAAAGTAGAATCCAGTTCAGCTTTCATATGGTAGGGCTGAGGCCCTTCAAATAAAAATATCATAGCAAATTCACCAAAAACTGTCGCTATTGATGGCTTCCCGTTAGCACGTTCCACAAATCATTGTCTGAAAATTATTCTAATTAACGTCGAAGTTCTGCCTCCATACTTCCCAGATCTGTCACCAACTACCATCTCTTCAAGCACGTCGATAACTTTCTAACCGGTAAAACCTTCGCCAACCAGGATTCGGGCAAAATCGGCACCTCCAGCACACAATTTTCATGGCAGAATTAATCGACTTACGTCACGTTGTCGAAAGATCACTGATTCAAACGGCACTGACTCATAAAAGAAGACGAAACTTTTGAAACAACCTAATACGAACTCAAACACATCAATGCAGATCCGCGACCATTTTCATGTGCTGATAAAAACCTACTATTACGTTCTCCCTTTCATAAAACACCTTCCGTTCAACCCTTAAAAAAGGGTGAATACTTACCAATAAAATCAACCCCTTATGTAAATGCACGTCCAATGGGGAAAAGAGCGACGGGAAGTCGTATGTAAACTAGCCTATGAATAAGCAACGCTCACCCCTGCGGTTTGTGTCTCTACGTTTTTTATCGTCAGCTTTAAACTCCTCAGCCAATGGAAAGAGCTTCTTCGCGCCCTGTTTTAAATTGTAAATTAGGCAGAGAGTGGGTGGAATTTCATTCGTGATCCAGGCGGAGCTGAATTGCATGCGTTGGGGGAGAATAAAATCTGTAGAAAAAGGAGTTTGGAAAAATTCCTGGAATTCTTGGCATAAAAATCACACGAATCTAATGAGAAAGGAACTTTACAATCAACTCTTATTTCTTTATGTACTCCTAACAAAATGTTCAGACCATTTGAAAACGAGGATTCATAGAAAGCAAACACAGATGTTATGGAAATTAGAAAAATTCTTAAAGAAATTAAAAATTTAAACTCGGCTGGTTGGGATGACATGAGCATAAAAGTATTTACCAAGTTACTCAACTCCCCTATCATCGCTTTGGTGAAAGCTATAAACATAAGCTTCATAACGGGTGCATTTCCGGCGTGTTTAAAAACAGCAATTGTTATTCCTTTGCACAAAGGAGGCGACACTAACACTCCTTCCAACTTAAGGCCTACTTCTATGCTACCTACCCTTACTAAAATCATAGAAAAACTTGTTAAACAAAGAATTGGTGGAAGCTATAAACATAAGCTTCATAATGGGTGCATTTCCGGCGTGTTTAAAAACAGCAATTGTTATTCCTTTGCACAAAGGAGGCGACACTAACACTCCTTCCAACTTAAGGCCTACTTCTATGCTACCTACCCTTACTAAAATCATAGAAAAACTTGTTAAACAAAGAGTTGGTGGAAGCTATGAACACAAGCTTCATAACGGGTGCATTTCCGGCGTGTTTAAAAACAGCAATTGTTATTTCTTTGCACAAAGGAGGCGACACTAACACTCCTGCCAACTTAAGCCTACTTCTATGCTACCTACCCTTAATAAAATCATAGAAAAACTTGTTAAACAAAGAATTGGTAGAAGCTATGAACACAAGCTTCATAACGGGTGCATTTCCGGCGTGTTTAAAAACAGCAATTGTTATTCCTTTGCACAAAGGAGGCGACACTAACACTCCTGCCAACTTAAGTCCTACTTCTATGCCACCTACCCTTAATAAAATCATAGAAAAACTTGTTAAACAAAGAATTGGCGGAAGCTATAAACACAAGCTTCATAACGGGTGCATTTCCGGCGTGTTTAAAAACAGCAATTGTTATTCCTTTGCACAAAAGAGGCGACACTAACACTCCTGCCAACTTAAGTCCTACTTCTATGCTACCTACCCTTAATAAAATCATAGAAAAACTTGTTAAACAAAGAATTGGTGGAAGCTATAAACACAAGCTTCATAACGGGTGCATTTCCGGCGTGTTTAAAAACAGCAATTGTTATTCCTTTGCACAAAGGAGGCGACACTAACACTCCTGCCAACTTAAGGCCTACTTCTATGCTACCTACTCTTACTAAAATCATAGAAAAACTTGTAAAACAAAGAATTGGTGGAAGCTAAGAACACAAGCTTCATAACGGGTGCATTTCCGGCGTGTTTAAAAACAGCAATTGTTATTCCTTTGCACAAAGGAGGCGACATTAACACTTCTGCCAACTTAAGGCCTACTTCTATGCTACCTACCCTTAATAAAATCATAGAAAAACTTGTTAAACAAAGAATTGGTGGAAGCTATAAACACAAGCTTCATAACGGGTGCATTTCCGGCGTGTTTAAAAACAGCAATTGTTATTCCTTTGCACAAAGGAGGCGACACTAACACTCCTGCCAACTTAAGGCCTACTTCTATGCTACCTACTCTTACTAAAATCATAGAAAAACTTGTAAAACAAAGAATTGGTGGAAGCTAAGAGCACAAGCTTCATAACGGGTGCATTTCCGGCGTGTTTAAAAACAGCAATTGTTATTCCTTTGCACAAAGGAGGCGACATTAACACTTCTGCCAACTTAAGGCCTACTTCTATGCTACCTACCCTTAATAAAATCATAGAAAAACTTGTTAAACAAAGAATTGGTGGAAGCTATAAACACAAGCTTCATAACGGGTGCATTCGCGGCGTGTTTAAAAACAGCAACTTAAGGCCTATTTCTATGCTACCTACCCTTGCTAAAATCATAGAAAAACTTGTTGAACAAATAATTATGATGTTTGTGAATAAGCATAATATTATTAGTAGCAGTCAGTTTGGGTTTCAGAGTTTGAAAAACACGGAAGATGCTATGTTTCATCTACTGGAAAACGTGTATCTCGATTCAATAATCGTGAAATAGCAGCGGCAGGTTTTTGCGATCTTTCAAAAGCTTTCGATTGCGTGTATCATGAAATTCTGCTGCAAAAACTAGACGTGTATGGCTTTAGAGATATATATTTGAAATGGTTCAGATCATACCTGTCAGAACGTACTCAGAAAATCAAACTCCCGGACAACATATCCCATCTCCAGACAGTTACTTGTGGCGTTCCACAAGGATCAATTCTAGGCCCAATTCTCTTATTGTTATATATTAAGGACCTAGCGCGCATCAATATAACCGCAGAAATAACCCAATTCGCTGATGACACTACATTATTTTGGCATTGCAAGAATGAAAGGGAACTGCATGATTGATCAGCATGGATATTATAAAAATAAAAGACTGGTGTCTCAAAAACTAGCATCTTCACCCTGAAGTGCTCCACACTATATATCTACCTGGGTACTCAATTAATAGAAAACAAAATGTCAGCAAAATATCTGGGATTACAAATTGATAAAAATTTGGATTTTGAAGATCACATAAATAACCTATGTAAAGAAATTTCATCAGGATGCTTTGCAGTCAGAGTATCAGCAAATGAATTGGGCACTAATTCCCATCTGAGATACGGTATCTAGTTTTGGAGAACGTGTTGTCAATACATATTTGATAGGGTGTTTGTACTACAAAAAAGAGAAATCAGAAATATGTGTAGAGTTAGATTCAAGGATTCCTGTCGACCTTTATTCAGAAACTATAAAATCGATCCATGCCTTCTATACTTATATTGGAAATGTTATGTCTGATGCAAAAAAAATACAGGACGGAAATTTTCATTTCACCACGACGAAATACCAGAAATAATTGAGCTTATTTCTGGTATTTTACCGATTCCAATATCATCAAAAATTGAGAGGTCTTTCATATATAATGGAAAAAAAATGTTTAACCATTTGCCAATTGAGATCAAAGGCATAACATGTACCACTAAATTTAGAAAGTCTGTAAAAAAGCTTCTGATTTCGAAGATATTTTCTTCTTTAGACGAATTCTGGACAAAAATCTAAATTATATAAACAATTAATTTTAATTATTCCGTTTCAGTACCTGCTGGTATTTAAACTATGTGATTTTTTAACTTTTTGTTTGATGTTTACATTTAGCTCTGAACTGTATAGTTGAAAATGTTTACGAAGTTGATACTTACTGTTATTTTCTATGCATTCACTTTGATATTTTTATGCTTTATAGTTTTTATATTCTCACACTTACATTTATGTATTGCATGAGAATATTCATTATTATTATTTGTCTCAATATGTAGCATATATATTATTACTTTTTGACTACTTTTTCACCCTAAAATGATAAAATCACCAAATGGTCAAATATTACTTTCAATTTGTGTAACTTATATATTCTTTAAAATAATTACACTTCGACAATAATATTTTATCTTCGACAAAATCTTTCAAGTTGTGTATCTTATATTTCTTAGAATAGTAACACTTTGTCAATGAGATTTCATCTTCGACAATAAAGTACATTTTGATTTAATTTGATATGATTTGATTTGACATTGTTTAGACTAAGCATCTCAGAGAAAAATTCATTGAATTTGAAATTCTATAATAAGTTACGTGGCCCTGATTGGCGAAAGTTCTGCCGGTGAGAAATTTATCAAAGTGATTGAAAATATGGTGGTCGGTTGGCGAGAGGTCTGGAAAATATGGTGGGTGAGACCAATTTGTAACAAGCCCTGATCTTAGAGAAAAAGAGTGTTATATTCTGGAAGCTAGGATTCGAATGCCGGAGATCATCGGATAGGGATGCTGGGCAAAAGAATGTTCAACTGAGGATTGTATAATATATTCCCTTCGACAATGTAGACGGATATGAAGGTGATCACTAGCTTGTGGCTCAGAAGTATACTTCTGGTTCACAGTGATAAGGTAAGTAACCTTGGTTGGTTGCAAACTCTTGAATTAAACACTGTTCACCCTTCAGCATCCAAGTTGCACCCTTTATCGACTGCGACAGATATAATTTGATTATTTTTTTGTACGGACAAAACACAAGCACTACAGAAAAATTCTTAAGGCGCTCGTAGAGCAGAGCGAAAATAGTGATTCTGAAAAATCAAATTGATTATTTTGTGTACAATAATAATTTAATAACAAATGTTCAATCTGGATTTCGTACATACACACACACACACATATATATATATATATATATATATATATATATATATATATATATATATATATATATATATATATATGTTAACTCGAAGATTCTCACGGATAAAGTATGATGAGCTGTTTTCTCGGGTTTCGTCTAGTTGAAAAAACCAGACATCACCAGAAGATGGCAAATGAGACTTTGCCGAAACGTTGTGAAAATAATCCTTATGGGGAGAAAATACACAGAACACGGAGCGAAACCCGAGAAAACAGCTCATCATATATATATATATATATATATATATATATATATATATATATATATATATATATATTGGTATTGGGTAAAAAACTCCAATAATATTCTTTATTATTCATGTTACAAACCTGTTCATGTTATGATCTGTTTGTGTTATTTGATATTTGTATCATTATTATTGTTTCATGCTAGAGTGAAACTGATTTTGTCAAAAACACAAAACATTGAAAACAAAATTGATTTCATCAAAAACATTCTTGGGAATGATGGTAGTGTCATTTTCAAACAAATTGTAAAATAGTAAAAAATAAATCATGCAGTTGAATAAAAACCGCTTTAGAAAAACTTTTTACGTTACGTTTTTGAATATTTTGGAAATAGCTCCTCACTTTAGAAATTTTGTGAGGGAAAAATAAAAGTTTGAATGATAATTTCAAAGTCAAATTTCAAAAACTGTTATTGATAATAGCTGTATAATATCTCAAATAGTGAATTAACCCATTCTATTCGAAACATTTTCATCCGTTTGGCATTTCTTTTCAAAATCTTTCAAATCCGTTCCTTTTCAGATATTGAAACCCTGTAGAACAAATGTCAAGTGAGGAAACAATTTTGTTCCTTTTGAATTCCAGCGAAATATTTTATACTACCAACTCGAGTATATCAACAAATTGAAATCTCTATTCGAAACGTCCAATTCGAATTGGAAAAAGTAAGGACATTTGGAGCGAGTGGGTCTGAGACTGGCAACAATACTCTGTAATTGGTTTCAACTCTGACCCCGACTCACCTATAATGATGTCACATTTCCTCGAATAGTCGACGCTTTTGTTAGGGTTTTTCCTATATCCCCAGAAATTATTTCATTTCAACCCTTTTGTATTTGCCTAAATACGGATATATTCTGAAAGCAAGAGTCGGAAAAAATATATACTAATCTATTTTATATTTATATCTGTTCTTATATTTGTCATTCCATCTTTGATATAATGAAAATGGTGAAGGTGGAGGTCTGAAATTTTAATATTCAACAAGAAACATTGTTAACCACTTCCAAGCAAATATGATAAATTGTAATATGGTAAATTGGTAAGTTGTACTTCACAAAATCATAAAATACAACTGCAAATGTGTGCGAGCTTTGATACTACAGAGGAGATTGCGAAATGAGTATGATTTTGGGTCGCATTTTACTGCATCAGAGATAGAGACTTTAGAGTAGTTCAAATCATGTCTATGAAATGAAAAATCTGCACCGGAATTGAACATTCAACGAACGACAATAAAACTGATCACACATCAAATGATACACACTTATGTACTGGAGTTCCAAAAGGTTATGTACTGGGACAAACACTTTTTCTTATCTATGTTAACGATTCACCTGTAATATTTCTTCAATCAGCTTCAATCTATTTGTGATTGATAGGAGTATGGTAATACACGATTTTTTTTTCACTGCCAACCGACTTAGTCTCAATTTCTCTAAAACTTGAAGTATACTGTATCGACTTCACCAAAATCAACATTTTCCTGGCTTCAGAGAATGTTGATTCACATCCATCTTGTTCAACTAAATTTAGAGGCATTCACTTTGACCAAAAGTTGGAATCGTCCTCCCACATAGAATACCTCAATTCTATACTGTGTAGCTTCATATATTAAATCCCTTCTTTTGACCAAAATAATGAAATTACAATTGATCGAACCAAATACTTTGTTTATTTAAGTAGTTTTACAGACTAAAAATTCGAGGCTCATCAACTCAACATCAGTATATATTCATAATAATGAAAAAAGCATTACGTGTTACGGATATCTGTCAAAATGAAAATCTGTAGAAATCGATGGAATAGTGAGTTCTTCAAGGGCTGTTTCTTATGGAGTTCCACAGGGAACGGTTCTTGGACCTTTCACTCCATACATAAACATGACTCATTGATCTACAGGTGGAATCATCAATTTTACTAATGATTTTGCAATCCTTTATGAGGACGAAACTTAGACAGATGTTGAAAATAAAGACGAACAACACCTTCATGGTGTATGTGACTGGTTCAAATTCAACAGTTTAACAATGAATGGTGAAAAATCATACTATTTACCATTCACATCAAATTCCAACTATTCACTCGAATAAGGTCTTTTGGTGGTGAACACGCTAAAAATAAGGGGATTGCTCATCAAATTCAGATATTTCGCTGATATCCTGAGTACAGAAACCTTAAAAACATTATATTTTATAACAAACATTAACATTAGTACAATCCCCGTTATCATGTGGAATATAAGGATATAATGGCGTTGCTCTACATAGTTCACATAATTCAAACGTTATGTAAAAGTGGGTTTTGAGGATAAACTACACGAAAAATATTACTCATTCCAGCGATTTATCATTCCTGGAAAATAGCATTTTTAACATAAGACAACTCTTTAGTTATCGAATTCAGATGAATATCCTCAGTAATAAAATAAAATTACTAGCAATTGAACATTATCATAACACTAAAACAAAAAGTAAATATATTAATGAAACGGCATGTGGAAAAACTATTGGTCAACGGTAAGTGAAATTTTTAGCACCAAAAACTTATAATCTTCTACTTGATGATATGAAAAAGGTTAAATCTTGGACGAAATGCAGTAACGTTAGCTACAAATGGAAGTAGTAAAAAACATGAAAGTTTTAATTCTCTTTTCTTCCTTGCTGATCTACTTTCGAAGAAAAGACGCTTACTGACTTTCTAGCACTTCCTCTTTATACAAAAAATGTGGCCTAAAACAGCTCAACGACAGTAATGAGCTGAGAAGAGGCAAAAAAAATCAAAATCTGGTAAAAAAATGAACAGATTCGTTGTATAGAATACAAAATTCTCTATCGATCAATACCGGGTGTCCCACATTTTATGTGACAGGCAATATCTGGTTTGTTGAAGGAGATACACAAAAATGTTTCATACAAAAGTTTTAGGAGTTCATGAGAGCTATATTTTGATATAATTTTTAAATATACAGGGTGTTTGGTGTAGGTGCTACAGACCAAAATTCCATTTTTTTAAATATAACGCTCTATATATCATTACATATTCAGATGCTACGTTAAATTCTGATATCATTTCATGTTTGGTTTTTGAAATTCGGTTACGGCGTTGTTGAGTTATTGCACTTTTCCTTAAATATAAAGTTTCAAAAAAACTTATTTACTCGTACACGAATCCAGTCTATATCTTTTATTAAATTGAACTAGACTACTACTGAATACAAACCATTATTCTCACCTCTACGATACGATATCGATATCAGTTGAATATAATATTGAAATTCTTGAGAATGTGACTAACTTGAGGGTGAATTGCTTTATATTGCACAATTTCATCAAGTAGCTTATGCTTGTTGATGCCATAGTAACAAATGTTGTTGAATTGTATCTACTTGTCAGTTCGATTCAGTGATTCTTTGCAAAACAGTAACTGTGTTCTTTGTGCGAAAACTCCAGTATGCCTTTCGCGTTTAGTCCAAGTGATTGCATTGATATGTTATTAATTTTTGGGGAATGTCAGAAAAACTGCCGTCAAGCACAACGTCTATACCAAGAACGTTTTCCAGACAGACCCATTCCGTCACGAATGACTTTTTCGAGAGTTGTAGAAAAATTGCGAACTGGGTCATTTCCTTCTACCATAAAGCATCGTCATCATACAAGATCTGTTAGAACTGAAGATTTAGAGATCAATGTGTTGGCTTATATTATTATTCATCCACATGTTTCTATCCGTACTTTTGCAGAAGAAGTCGGTGTGAGTAAATCTAATGTACAGAGAATTCTGAAAGAAAATAAATACCACCCATTCAAAATTCAGTTGGTACAAGGTTTGAAACCCACGGACTTTGAACGACGACTTGAATTCATTGCTTGTATTCAGGTAATATTACATGAAAGTCCTAACATATTCAGTCAAATTTTGTGGAGCGATGAATCGCGATTCCACAATAATGGAGTTGTGAATCGACATAACAGTCACTATTGGTCTCAAGAACATCCCCACTGGGTCCGCGAAAGTAATTTTCAAACTACTTGGGATATTAATGTATGGTGTGGATTGTTCAATGGCCGCATCATAGGACCTTACTTTTTCAATGAAAATCTCAATGGATTGCGATATTTACATTTTCTAGAAAATGATTTGATCCAGTTGATGGAAGATATTCCCATAGCAGAACGACAAGGAATTTGGTGGCAACAAGATGGTGCTCCTCCTCACAATTCACAGGTTGTTACTGAATATCTGGATAGAACGTACCCAAATAGATGGATTGGTAATAAGGGTCCAATTCGGTGGCCGGCTCGTTCCCCAGATTTATCACCGCTTGATTTTTTCCTATGGGGTTGTTTAAAAGATATTGTTTTCACTACTCCCCCTTTGAATGTGGATGATCTGAAAATGAAAATTCGACTAGCGTGCAGTGATATTACGCCTGATATTATAAGAGCGACTTGTACGAGAGAAGTGATTCGACGTTTCGAAGCCTGTATAATATCTGATGGGCATCACTTTGAACAATTTTTATGACTTATTTCTAGGTACCTACCATTCTTATGAAATGATTTATCAAGTTATATCATTTACATTGTTATTAATTACAGATTTGTTTTCGAATACACCTCTTTCAATTTCGCAATTGTTTCATATTCAAAATGATTCCTGACTGAATTCCACAACTCAAAATTGAAACCATTACTTCGAACACCCAAAATTTTGACTAATTTTCATGTGATCTGATGCACAGAGAATAATTGTATGAGATATTTTTAAAAATAATTACATTTTAAGCAATAACTCAACAACGCCGTAACCGAATTTCAAAAACCAAACATGAAATGATATCAGAATTTAACGTAGCATCTGAATATGTAATGATATACAGGGCGTTCCATTTTAAAAAATGGAATTTTGGTCTGTAGTACCTACACCAAACACCCTGTATATTAAAAAATTATATCAAAATATAGCTCTCATGAACTCCTAAAACTTTTGTATGAAACATTTTTGTGTATCTCCTTCAACAAACCAGATATTGTCTGTCACATAAAATGTGGGACACCCGGTATACCAGGAAACAGTAGAACAAATATTTATTGAGAAATGGAGGTACATGACATTTCAAAGAATCATGGAATAAAATTATCAACTGAACAAACTGAACGACGACAAAGAAACGGGCAGCGAGAGAAGTATCTCCTCCTCTGTAGTAAACATTCCTCACCACCGAAAAAAAGTGCGATAAATGATGCTGCGGAGATGACATGGTCTGGCTTCAGATCAAATGATGATTTATCTAAGGAGCTGTCAGGACTGTGACTGATACACTATGCTAAAGCGTCGCGTAACTAATACACCGCTGAATAAAAACCTGCATACGCCTCCCCCGAACCATAAATCATCCCTAACGCAGTCAAAAACCCAACAAAATCATATCAACGCACTTTTTAACATTCCTAATCTATGGAGGATGATTAGGCGAAATATGAGGTGAGTAGGGTGGCTGACAATATTGAAGAAGCTGCAATATACAGTGCCTTCTTTTCAATATCATTAAGGTGACAACAACATTTAGTTAAGTTTATATAACAAAACTCAATAATTAGCGTTATGAAGCAGACTAGCTACTGCATAAAGATGCATGAACTTTATCAGTTATCTTTAACATTAATACCGTACACGTACACTGAAATTGTTTGATGATCGAATGACTGAAGACTGGCAAATTGTTCCAATTAGCAGAGCCATGATCATATAAGCAAAAAAGGGAAGTCGCCAAGACGCCATCTATTGGATCGATATTCAACTTGAATGAAGTTTGAGCTTTCCGACGACCTCATAGATGGAGACGACGCAAGTGGGGATGTCATTGGGATGGGGGAGAAGGAGCGGGATGGGGGAGAGGGAGGGGGTAGGCGAGGGCGATATGGAGAGGGAGAGGGAGAGGGAGAGGGAGAGGGAGAGGGAGAGGGAGAGGGAGAGGGAGAGGGAGAGGGAGAGGGAGAGGGAGAGGGAGAGGGAGAGGGAGAGGGAGAGGGAGAGGGAGAGGGAGAGGGAGAGGGAGAGGGAGAGGGAGAGGGAGAGGGAGAGGGAGAGGGAGAGGGAGAGGGAGAGGGAGAGGGAGAGGAGAGGGAGAGGGAGAGGGAGAGGGAGAGGGAGAGGGAGAGGGAGAGGGAGAGGGAGAGGGAGAGGGAGAGGGAGAGGGAGAGGGAGAGGGAGAGGGAGAGGGAGAGGGAGAGGGAGAGGGAGAGGGAGAGGGAGAGGGAGAGGGAGAGGGAGAGGGAGAGGGAGAGGGAGAGGGAGAGGGAGAGGGAGAGGGAGAGGGAGAGGGAGAGGGAGAGGGAGAGGGAGAGGGAGAGGGAGAGGGAGAGGAAGAGGGAGATGGAGATGGAGACGGATTGGGGGAGGAAAATGGAGACGGATTGGGGGAGGAAAATGGAGATGTAGAGGGAGAGGAAGATGAAGATGGAGATGGAGAGAAAGAGGGAGAGGAAGAGGAATGGAAAGGGGAAGTGGAAGGAGGAGAGGAAGAGGAAGAGAAAAGTGTTGAAGTTCTGGTATTTCGAAAAAGTGCTGGTTTTGGGCTAAACCTTTATCTCTTCCATCACTTATCGTGATAGCAACTTTTAAAAATACATTGTATGAACAATTCAATATAGTTGGGCGAGAAATCATCTTCAGAACAAAACATTTGTGAATTATACCTCGCCACTCAGGAATTTATGATGATGGAATTTTTATATTTGGCCGAAAAGTGCATTCAACGTAATTATGTCTCTCATGGAAATGTAGTGTTATTGTACATTCGGCTTCGTAGCAACGGCTCCAGTAATTCAGTAATTAAATTACGTCTAGAAGGCGACAACATGACTACCTCTATGTAACAATATATACATTATTTCTCGCAGCTTGGCGCTCTAGACGAGTATAATGCTAAGATTATAACTTCCCTCGAGCAATTTACCGCGAGAGCAAAACGAAATAAAATTCAGTTTTATATAATTGAATAAACTTTTGTGGACTCTCGAGTTTTGCCAAAAATATTACTTGACGATGTGAAATAAAAACCTGGAGGTTCACCAATCCTTTTAATTTACAACATGTATTCTTATCTCAATTTCAAAAACCACTGAAACGTTGAAATTCAGTGCTGAAATCCGTTTCTATTTCCATTACTTTTATTTTGGAAGTGAAATGCAAAGGGAAGTGGAATGCAAAGGAAGGAAGTACCAAAGAAGATGAACTGCAAAGGAGGATGAGGTATAAAGGAACGCGAAGTTAAAAACATAAACAAATTTGAAGTTAATCCTAAAAGAGCAAAGCTGTTTCCGGTTAACGAATTATAACAAAATGCTCCATCATATCCACCATATCATCTTAAAAACTACAACAACGAAATATGATAAATTTTTAAACTAATGATGGGAGGGAATCAGTGAAGTTAATGGAAGGGATATATATTGCTCAAAAGACAAGTCTATTCACAGGAATATATGAATTTAAATATTGAAAATTGAATGAAAAATAGCAGGTTCAAAAGAAGTACAAAAAAAGTTCATTGAAAATGAAGAAATCGAAATCAATTCTAGCAAAACAGTGCTGATTCCATATGATGGGATTAATGATTGAAGCAAAATCATCAAAAACAATAAAGACAAAACTTCCGTGTCAGATAGATAAGGAGTATACAAGTTGACTTGAGTTTTTGGCTTAAAACCTTATGTTAGTCGAACGGGTAGAATATTTTACCAAAGAATGAAAGAACATACCGTAACATGGAGATCTCATACCAATCTACAATTAAATTCCGTCTAAGATAACATAATTATCAATGAAAAAAATTAGGAATGGAAAGAAAAAATATTGCACCACACTGTTAACTATAGTTTACACCAGTTTCTCTAATCAAATATCTGACATTAAATATTTTTCAAATAGCTAGTCATTTTCTCTAAGCTTCAGACAGTAGATACAGATATATTTATGGTTTCGGTCAGGTCATCTCTGGTTAGAGATATCACTAAAGTCATCACGAGGCAGCTTTAGCTACCTGTGTGACATCTGGGTCTAGTATTCGACATAAATACGTAGCAATACGTAGAACATGAAGGTTTTCAGTCTTCTTTGTACACACCTAGCTCAGGGGTACCACAAGGCTCGAACTTGGGGCATCTTTTATTTCTGCTTTTCATTGATGACCTGGCGAAAATGATGAACTGTCCAAAACTTCTTTACGCTGATGATCTGAAGCTATACAAAGTAATTGACAATTATGAAGACTGCTTAATTTTACAAAATGAAATCGATTTAGTATTCGACTGGTGTTACAAGAACCATTTACGTTTGAACATATCGAAATGTTACATTTTATTATTTTCTAGAGAAAAAAATATAATAGAATTTTCTTATGTTATTGACAGCATTCCAGTTAGTCGAGTAAATGAGATGACAGATCTTGGAATCTCTTTTGATTATAAATTCACTTTCACTTCCCACATAGACCAGGCTATTTCATCAGCGAATCGAATGTTGGGCTTTATTATAAGCAGTACCAGAGAATTCAAGAATATTAATGCAAGTATAACACTGTTTAATGCCTGTGTGAGGTCTAAACTAGAATACGGCGTGTTAATAGGGTATCCAATTTACAATTGCCACATAATTGATGCTGTTCAAAAAAAAATTGTCTTGTCAGAACAAATAACAGTTTGAAAGCACCAGTTTTAATACTTTGTCACAACTATAATTCAATATGTGATATGTGCGATATTAATCACAGTTCTCAAAGTTTTATTTTAAAATGTATTTTCACTAGAATCTTTTAACTGTGATCACTTTTTCTTTTCGCTTCTTGTGATATATTTCTATTTCTACTTATTTTTCTTTTGGTTGTAGCAATCTTTTTTTTTAACTAATTATACTGTTTTGCATATATTTTCATCAACACATTTGTATATTTCCTGTAATTGGGTGAATGCCTGTTGGAAATTAAGTCAATCAATCAATCAATCAATCAATAAATGATAATTTAGCAAATGGATTTGATATAATCAAAAGCATCTAAAACTCATGGACGAAGCAATCAAAAAGTATGCGAACCACAGACCTGTGTTTCTGGTTCATTAGCTGTCATCAGTACAAAATAGCCAAGTGCAAAGTTAGGCAACACTTGGTTGCAGGACCACCAAATAAAAATGAATACGCCCCCTTCATTAATGTGGAAATCGATAGTTAGTTTATTACACGTTCATTAAATGAGTTGGTGAAATTCTCCATTAGATGTATAGAAAATTTAAAACAGTTTTTACCTGAAATCAGGTAAAACTATTAGACATTAAGTAGCTAAGAGTTCATTTGGTTCAAATTGTCTCTACTCGTATATGAAACACAAATTGATTAGGATTTACTCAGTATAAAAATGCTTGTATACTATCTTGTCTCCATTTTTTTGTTGAAGAGCAGATATTATTTTCGAATTTCTGAATTTATTTCACTATTATCAGAAATATATTGTAACTAGCAAAGAGAAAGAATGGGGCAGCTAGTCGTTATTCAAATATAGGGAAATTCTGGAGATGAATCATACTAAGAAGAGAGATGGGGTGGTGCATACATTAGACTTTGATAATTAGTTGGGGTGTTGCGAATAAGCGTAGGGCCAGAGCAAATAAGGAGAGAAAGTAAATGCAAAGCTGCATTTCGGACCATGTTTATGTAGCGCGCACCAAATGAATGGGGTGGTTCGGATCCCCGAAGGTACAGGGTGATGTGTCAGCAATACAAAGAGTGCAAGAATAGGAATAGTCTTTATACTTTCCATTGACGTTTCGAAATACGACTCGGTTTTATAACACTCTTAAATATACGGCGTGAACGTGTGATATTAGAAAAACCAAACAGAGCTTTTTCAAGAATTTCAAAGATCAATTGAAAGGGGTATACTTTTAGGAGAGGTTGATCTTCGGGAAAGAAAGGTTTACAAAGAAAGGAAAGAAGCAGTCAATTTCAACAAATTCACTCTTCACAAAGATGTGTAGATAATACGAAAAGTAACTTTCCGGCACAAACTGTTACATATTCTGGAACACAACAATCGCTCATTCTGGGATCATTTGAAAAATTCTAGGTACAGTAAAAAATGAATTTTCCTTCACTGAGAAATATAATTAGTAACAAGGAAATCATCATTATAATGAATTTAATAAAGATATGATCCTGATCCAGAAGAACTTCACATAATAATATAAAAATAATATGAATTTATTCACTTTTTCAGTACAAGGATCAGTCAATATCAATTTGAAAAATCTAAACAAATTCAGAAAACCCACAAAGGACACTCTGTGCGTGGAAATTACTGTTTTATTCCCAATATTCACATTATAAATCACAATAGTGAGAGTAAAATAGATTTGACATTTCAGGTTATGAAAATGTAAAGATAATTGAAAAGAACTGGCCAATACTTGATGAAAATCCATATTAAAAAAATTATTAATACAGTTTATTGTATGATTTTCACTATAAAGCATAAACTTTATGTTTGAGGAAGCTATTGTATAGCGACACACGTATCGCTGTTTTTGTAAAACCCTTTATAGTGAAAATCATACAATAACGACTTTTGCAAATTATTCAATTTTATTATCAAATCTTCATGCTCGGTGAAGAAAGTGCATCTTGCACTTCTTCCAATTTATGGGCAGTTTCGTCGGCCTAGTAGGAGAGGTATTCGGAAACTTGTGAGTGAATTTTGAACCCAGTTTACATTATTGGACATTAAACCAACAACACGCATACGTAGAGTGAGGACCGAAGATAATATTGCGGCTGTATCCGCCAGTGTTCGCGATTCAATTCATTTCAATTCTTTATTTTCCAATCGACAATTTACATTGCATAGAAATAGTCAGAATATGTTTATGTCTAATCACTTATAGCAACATACAAACATGTCTAATCAGATAAAACTTATAGCAACATACAAACATTAAAGATATAAGTAAAAGTTAAAGCACCATACAAATATTTACAGATACAAATATTCTTCAATACTATACAGACATTTCCCAGTTAAATAGTCCCGCAGACGTTTTTTGAAAGTATCAAAAAATTTTATATTTCTTATTTCAACTGGTATCTTATTGAAAATTCTGAGTGCCATAGACTGAGGTGATTTCAAAAATACATTGAGTCTATTAAATGGTACGAGTAAATCATTTTTTGGCGAGTTTCGAAGTGATGTTTGGTTTTAGATTGGAGTAAGGTATCTCTCTGCTGAAAAGACCATATTGATAGTTCGAAAATCAAAATAGACACCAGTGTTAAAATCTTATATTTTTGAAAAAGTTGCTTACATCTAGTTCGACTTGATGTGTTAACAAGAGAACGTAAGACTTGTTTCTGTGCCAAAAAAACATCTTTGGAGCATGGGGATAGACCCCAGAAACAGATACCATACCGCAATCGACTATCGATTTGGGCGTAATATAAAGAAATGAGTTAATTCATATGCAGAACTTCCCAAGTAGTTCTGAATTGGTATGATATTGAGTTCATTTCAGATTTTAGAATGCGACAGTGATTCTCCCAGTTTAAATGTTGATCTAAATGAAAGCCTAGGAAAGAGATCGAATTAATCTTGGTGGAACTATATGTGTTATCGAATCCAAACTCAATATCCTCACATCTTTTTTAACGAAGGTGGAACCTCATAGAATTTGTTTTCTCAATCTTGAGGAATGCATGTTTAGCAGAGTACCAACCATGCAATTGTTAAAAGACTTCTTGGCACTTTTCCGTGAAATGACGATTCGCCGCCGTTCGCAGCAATTGGGCCCCTGTTACTCCACTACGTGGAAAATTTTGCGAAAGAATTTGGATGTGAAACCTTATAAGATACAACTGGTGCAAGAATTGAAGCCACACGACCTCCCACAACGTCTAACATTTGGTGAATAGGCGCTGGCAAAGTTGGAGGAAGATCCACATTTTCATCGGAAAATTGTGTTCAGCGACGAGGCTAATTTCTGGTTGAATGGATACGTTAACAACAACAACAACAACAGCAACAAGTATTGCAATGATATCTCTATCCTGCAATGATATCTCCATCCTGGATCTGCAACTGAAAAGATCTGCACCAGAGCCCAAAGGTGTTTTTGATCCATCTGTGAACCAACAACTATCTGTTCTCAAAATTCACTTCTCGTGGAGGATCCAATCCTCTCTACTTGGGAAAAGTACCGTATAAGGCAGTTCGTAATTGACACTTGGAGGCATAATGTCAGAGGTCATTCCCAGCAGTCTGGTGTACTCTGCATAAGATTGCTTTGTGCAATTGACGATGTGCATAAGTCTATATGCAGTCCATCTAGCCTCTCTCTTCAGAAAAATGTGGAGAGGAGGTAGTTCTAGAAGGACCTCCATGGCCGCTCACGGTGTGGTACTGACGGCTACACAGATAGCCAGAGAAGCGTGTCTCTGTGAGCCCGAGAGCTTTGCCTGAGCCGTTTTCTGTGAAGCCTTCGGCCACCAGACAATTGCCCCATAAGTGACCATTTGTCTGACAATCATCACATATATCCAATGGATTTGTTTGGGACCTAAACCCAAGTTTTACCACAAATCCTTCGACATGCCCATAGGGATAGACTAAATTTGGGTAAAACTTTTCCAAATGAGCGTTCCAGATGAGTTTTTTAGCTGAACAAAGTTACTAGAAGATTTCCGTTTTTCTAGGTACGATGATGAATTTAATTTAGATTATACCCTTCTGGTTAGACAGTTTTTTAACTTTTTCATCCGCAATAGTTGCTGATATTGACAATCCTAACACAATATTCCACTCTAGACATTTTTGTCAAACATTGACAATTAAAAAAATTCGTTTTCACCCAATGATGAATTTTTCCAAAAAAAATCAACTTCTCATAAATCACAAAAATCATTTTCATGGCTCACTTCACGCATAATTACTCTGAAACAGAAACACATATCTTGAAATGATTTTCGTCTTTCATATCACCCTCTAAAAGCGTTCTTAGGCCGAATGGGAATGATGGGGGTGCAGAAGGGCTATAGAGAGTGAGAGTTGTCACGCACAGAGTTTGATTGGACTGCCGGCTGATCGATATTAAGAGATTCACCCTCGTCTGGCTGGACCAGTCGGCGTTGCCAAATCCTTTCAAGTTTCATTAGTTCTGCTGATTTTAACAAATTCAACTGTATTTGATGCTTTGTCCAGTCTATTGTTATTGCTATTGAGCTTTCAGGCATCTGTCCTAGCCGTGATTATTATAATTATATAGCCTCGAAAGTACTCAATTGATCCTACATACAGAGTGTCTATGTGGTATCGTTCACAATCTCAAATATTTCAGATAAATTCTTGATACCTTGTGTAAAATTATTGCAGTTTCCGTAGTTTATTCACCATGAATGAGAATCAAAACATCAAATCTTTCATTTTTATAGTATTTGTTCACACTATATGTGTTCCTTGTAAAAATCGTCATGATCATCATTATCATCAAATTGTGTATTCTATACAACAAACTGAAATGATACTGTCATTTATTCCTAATTGAAAATAAATACAATAAAAGTACACGTGTTATGAATTGAATTGAACGGATATCAAAAAGTAACTTGATACTTGTTCCTTGTTAGGAATCACACGTTTAAAGGTAAGACCTCGTTAGTTCGCGACAGCTGATTAATTGAAATATAAATTTCAAACAGACAGAACAGATAAAAATGGTAATAAGAAATTGAAATGCATTAAATATAAGAAAAAATATTGGATAAAAGTCACATACATTTCATTAATTTGTATACACAATTAGACATTCATCACATATCTATTAACGCACACAAATACAAATAATATATTATGTATACCATAATTATTTATTTTTTTGTATTATTATTATTTGTGTTGTTAACTAATCTCGTTTAAGTTATTTGATTTTTCATTATTCCTAATCAGGGTTTTCCAGTTGGTTTTCTAATGTACGAGTCAATTTATTCCAATTTAGAAAACATGATGAGAGAGAAGGTAAATGTAATGGACCAAAGAAAGGAGTGAGAGCGGATATTTCATGTATGAATATTCCTTGGAATTTTTGTATGATATAAATTTGTGTCAGATTTGTACTAGATATCAAAAGATATTGTTAAATATTGTTGCATTTTCAGCGAGGTGTAATTTTATTATTTTTTTTGTAATTTGGGAAGAGTATTGATATTTTTCAGAGGTGCTGGGAGCATATTGTAGAGTTTTGGACCAAAAAAGAAAACAAATCTCTGAGTGTGAGTCTTGTGAAACAATGGTAGTTGTAATACATCAACAAGAACATCAACAAGCCTAATAAAAACATCATGAATGTACTTTATCTACACATAATAGATAAAAATCAAAATAAATTATATATTTTTCACGAAATAACAGAAAATCACAAAAAAAACTTTATCGCACATATTCTATGTAGGATACACGTTTACATATTCATTCAGAACAAAGTCTTTATGGTTAATATATTTTGAATACATATTTTCTTTAATTGAATTTGTCTATAAGTGTTATCAAGTCCCACTTAAATAGATGGATAGAAGATGGATTGAAAAATATTGAGTTCATATATACTTCAAAAGGTAGTCTGGTATGTATACATCAATATTGAACACGAACTGAAACAAATTTTCTAATAAAAAAATTATAAGATGTTTAAAAATTGAATGCATTTATCGGAAACAGTAAGACCTACAAGATTGGTTAAAAAAAGATGAGTTTTCTATTTTGAAAAACTAAAATAATATTTTTCCATATCGACAACATCAGGAGTTGTTTTTGAAATATTCACCAAAAAATTGAATTGTCGAATTTTGTTTTTTGGCTCTATCGCCTCCATTTCGAGTGATATAAAAAACATTCAAAGGAGCTTTTAATACTGTTTCATATTTATTATGACTCAAAATGAACCAATTTGAAATGTAACGCCTTGTTCTTATTGGATCTCATCACCAACTTTATTCTTTTGAATATGAATCTCTAGTTTTTTTTTCATCGATTTTTGTAGTTACGAGTCATGTGGTTTATATGAAAAAGAGAGGTCTCATTTGATATTTATTCAGTACTTTTGTCAAGTATTTGAATTGATAAACAGTAGATCTTTGATGCTCCACAATATTTAAATATTTTTTATTTGGATATCCCATTTCAAATTGCAATTCATGAAGGTTTAAGATAAATTCGAGATGAATTCGAAACAATGAAACTATTCCTATACCTGAAATGTTCGTACTTTTTCTACTGTCATATGTAATGTTTCTAAATTCCCCCTTTAAAGTATCAGTCGATTATTCTTTTCTCCAAATCAAGAGCCCAACTTGGACGTATTTCACGATTATTTTCTTCTATAAATGTTTCTTAGGATACTTTCCTAAAACCATCCACTGGATCTGATCAGCAGAAGAGAATTATAGAAACAAAAAGTCAAAAATAGTGTCAAAATTCTTGTAAAACAGGGTATTCAAGGGTATATATTAGTTAAATTCCTTTTCTTTGCTAAATCTCAAGTATCAGCGATCTAATTACAAAATTCAGTCACCATGCCGTCGTCATGTTTGATAATTTTTCACAGCTGAATGGCATCGTACAGTGAAAGCTGACTTGATTTGGTTTTCCTGTAGACCACTACCAACAAAAACCGGAATCAACGTGATCAAATGATTTGATTGGCCATATAAAAAAATACCAAATTTGTGTGCAATTCGCTGGGTTTCTGTTGAAAAAGTTTGGCAAACGTGTACTCAAAGCACTCGCTACTAGTGGAACTGCATGTGTAGACAAGTCCGACGGCTTATTTGCTATGCCTATGTTATTGCTTTGCCATTTCTATAATTGAATTTGGTCGATGCTTTTTTATTGTAGTCGGAGTTCCGGGCTGCTCTTTCTCCATTGCCGAACAATTGAACAGACAAATTTTTTTTGAATCGATAAATTTGTCGGACGTCACTATAGCTTATTCATTTGACTGAATATATGAGAATCAAATCAAAGCAATGCTAAGTGTACAGAAATAATTAGAATTGAAATCCGTTAGAAACTGTAAATAAAAGTAATTGTTACTGACATTTATTAAAAGGGGAATATTTTAAAGCTGATTTTTTGAGAAAAAATCGTAATGGCTTTCACTTCTCGTCATTTCCAGTTACTGTACAATTCCAGTTAACAAAACGGAAACCTTCTGCTTCGATACTGCAACAAGTTGACAATTACAGTACAGTGCCAATCAACAAAATGGAAACATTTTGCCTACATACAGTAACAAGCTAACAGTTAGTGTGCAGTACCAGTTAACAGAATAGAAACCGCCTGCATAGATACAGTAACAAGTTAACAGTTACCTACAGAACCAGTTAACAATATGTTAATCTTAGGCTTAATAAAAAGAAAACCTTTATTAACGTACAGTAACGCATTAACTGTTACTGTACTTGTACAGTACCAGTTACCAAAATGGAAATCCCCTGCTTCTATATAGGCACAAGTTAAGAGTTACTGTACAATATCAGTTGACGAAATGGAAACATCCTGCTCTGATACAGTAACAAATTATTGGTTGGTGTACTGTACCAGTCAACAAAATGGAAACCTCCTACTTGGATACAGTAACAAATTAACAGCTCCTGTACAGTACATGTCAACAATATGAAACCTCCTGCTTCCATACAAGTTAACAGTTACTGTAGAGTATCAGTTAACAAAACTGAAAGCTCCTGCTTCGATACATTAACAAGTTGACAGTTACTGTACAGTACCAATCAAACAAATTGAAAAAAGCTGCCTACACACAGTAACAAATTAACAGTTACTATGTAATACTTGTCGACAAAATGGAAACCTCCTGTTTACATACAGTAACAAGTTAACAGTTAGTGTACAGTACCAGTTACCAGAATGGAAACCTCCTGTTTCGATATAGCAACAAGTTAACAGTTACTGTATAGAACCAGTTAACAATATGTTGATCTTATGCTTTCATACAGTTTTTTTTTGTTCAATATACTAGACAATGGAAGTCCGAACTATTGAAACAAGTTAACAGTTACTCTACAGTACCAGTAAATAAACTGGAAACTCCTCACTAACGTACAGTAACGAGTTAATTGGTACTGTACTCGTGCAGTACCAGTTACCAAAATGAAAATGTCCTGATTCTTTATAGTCACAAGTTAACAGTTACTTCACATTATCTATTAACGAAATGAAAATATCCTGCTCTTATATGGTAACTAATTAATAGTTATTGTACAGTACCAGTTAACAAAATGGAAATCTCCTTTTTAGATATTGTAACAAGTTAACAGTTACTGTACAGTATCAGGTAACAAAACGGAAACTTACTACTTCAACACAGTAACAAGTTGACAGTTACTGTACCGTGCCAGTTAACAGAATGGAAATCTTCTGTTTACATACCAGTTAAAAGAATGGAAACCTTCTGCATCGATACAGTAACAAATTAACAGTTACTATACAATACCAGTTAGCAAGGTAGAAACTTCCTGATTCGATACAGTATTAAGTTAATAGTTAACGTACAGTACTAAAATGAAAACACTTTCTGCTTTCGTACAGTAGTGTTATTAGTGTGGTTTCTGGAGAATTTCCGTTGTTCCAACTACAGATGCCACTGGAACTGAATAAATTGTACCAGTATTTATTTTTCTTACTTGAAAAAAACTTTTGAAAAATCCTGAAAACAGCCATAGTATTTTTCAAAGTGCATTTTATCTTTCGCCACATGTTTATCAAGCAGGGCAACGTCTCGGATTGAAAATACATAAATCTTCCTCCATTGATCGCCGTTATGAAAGTTCAAATTCCCCGATCGGGAGCTACAGCAATATTTTATATAACCAAGGGAATTTCTCGGGCAAAATATTTTGTTCGGCAGAGTAAAACAAAAGATTGCTCGGCGGGAGAGAGAGGAGCTTTTGTTCCACGTAAATTGAATTTGAAAATTGGCCCTCGCGCACTTGGCTCAGCTAAGATATGATATACTTTGTTTTCTTTGTGTATTCCGTCCTTCCTCTCTCACTTTCATCATAAACTATCGCCTTTTGTCTCGCACAGAATGGAGGTAGGTGTTTTCATATATTTCCCTTTCGGTTATGAATACTGATTGAAGGAAGTTTCATTGATCGGAATGAAGGGTTCAAGAGGAATTCTTTGTTACATTTTCTTTGAAAACATAATCTTTGGTGTAAATTACGATTCACCAGCTTACTCCTCAGCTTGAGGAGTGACGATAGCGTTACAAAAAGTGTGATCGGGCGGGGCGAATGGAAGTCGAGAAGGAGAGAGAGACTACGTTTCGTATAACACTGTAGGGGTGAGAGAAAGAGCACACATTTACGGTCGAGTAGACTATGAAGAATTATAAGAAAACTATCGTGCGTTGGCACTAATTTCAGCAGGAGATGTTAACCAGACTTTAAGACTGGTGGAAAAAACCTCAGATATCACCAGAAGATGGCAAATGAGACTTTGCCGAAACGTTGTGAAAATAATCCTTATGGGGATAAAATACACAGAACAAGGAATGAAACCCGAGAAAACTGCTTATCATACTTTATCCATGAGAATCTTCGAGTTAACATATATTGAAGTTGAGAATCTTAGTATGTTTTTCTATTTTTATGTTTGAATATCTCATAAAGTAAAATGAATACGACTGTTTCACTCATAAAACTTTTTTTCGACGTATATTTGATTGCAAAACTATTCGTTTCTGACTTTGATAGGCTACCATATGTGTCAGTATATATGAACTTCGTGTGCCGATCCGGATTTCTTGTCGTCATTTTTCACAAAAAATTACTACTTGACCGCCACACATATATGATTGGTTGTCTCTTTCCACTTGTCTTGAGTATTTATTTCCCTTGTCGATATTTGGCCAGTTCGTCCGGTTTTTTAAATTGAGGTTGGGGGAGAGAAACGATATTTTAACTGAAAAAGCTTTATAAAACCATGAATTATGATTGCTTCATTCTCTGAAATAATTTAATTTATATAGATTCGGGGGCTCATCCCTACTCGATAAGGTCAATAATTTTCTTATTTATTGCCTACCACTCTTCTTCCGTGTCCGCCTGCCGGGTTATTTATTATTTAAAGTTGCGCCAGCGGAATCTCACGGATGAGGGAAATATAAAATATCGGGATGACTGAAACTGATAAAAATGAAATTGGTAACGGTTCTGGTATCGATACTGATCTGCAATTCGGGTCAATTTAAATAATAAGTGATGAGTTTGACAAAGATTTCGAATAGTAATGAGAGTAATGCTCTTATTTTCTGAACAGGCAGAATTTTACCTGCTGCCTTCGCCAAAATCTAGATATTCAATTATCTGGCTTGGTTACACTAGTGTAGTATTTCTTCATAATATTTATTGTCTTTCGGAGCATTAATCGTGGGGCCTTCTTTAAACTAAGGCCCCCTTTTTCGTTATACCTTATTGGCAAAATATAAGTATCAAAATGAATCACACTATTATTTTAATTCATTCTGTCCAGCAACTACTATTTACTTTCGTGCGGCCTGCAAATCGAACATTACGGTTAATTTAGGTTGGCTCAAAAGTGAGTCGGTCTCTTCGACCCTCCGCCGCAACTCCGCAAGGGTTTATTGTGGTTCACACATATTCACACTCCACCAAATAAACCCAGCTTCTTAACGAAGCCCATTAGTTTGTTTGGTTAGTGGTCCTCCAGGTCCGCAGAAAGCACAAAGTATGGGCTCTGCTGCTTCATTATTTTCTAAACAGAGGCGCCAAACGATGTCTTGCGACAGTCCAAGTCTCTGCATATGATGATTCAAATAACAGTGACCTGTGAGAAGGTCTGTTATACATTGTAGTTCATTCCTACTATAGTCCAACAACTGTTTGCTATCAAGCTTCGAATGGTGAATAAATGCCTTGGAGGGAGCCAATCCTGGAAGATTCTGCCAGAAGTCCATAAATCTTGCTGCTTGCAGCACCCTCCTTTACAGGAATCAAGGCCAGAGAAAATTCAATTGAGTCTTCCTGTTGAGCAGAGTTGTTTTAAGCAATTTGACTGTCCAAGAATATTTTTATTAACTTGTATATTTGGATTTCACCAATCTCTCCACACACAATTCAATAGCATAGATTTCCGCTTGAAATGCAATCGCATAGGTTCCTAGACAGGATGATATATCTGTCCTGTCTGCGACTGAAACACCTGTACCAAAACCTGAAGGTGTTTTTGATCCATCTGTGAGCCAACAACTATCTGCTGTTATTTCCTTCTCCAGGAGAATCAATTTCGCTCTAGTCGGGAAATGTACCGTATAAGGCAGTTTATAGTTGTCACTTGGAGGCATAATGTCAGAGGTCATTCCCAGGATGTTGTGACTTCCAGTGTCAGCCAGCTGTCTGTGACTCTGCATAAGATTGCTTTGTACAATTGGCAATGTGCACAAGTCTATATGCAGTTCATCTAGGCTTTCTCTCCTGAAAAATGTGGAGAGGAGGTAGATCTCCTGGCACCACTAATGGTCAGACAAACCAGTCTCTGTAAGCCAGCGAGCTTCGCCTGAGCCGTTTTCTATGAAGCCTTTGAGCTCCAAGCAGTTGCTACATTACGGTACATGATACTGCAATGTATTGCCTAGCAACGGTTTTTGATTTTGGAAGCAATGATGAAATTTCACTGAAATCAATGAAAATGTACAAGCTGTATATACTATTTTTGATACCATCACACTGACAAATCTGAGTGTTTGGCAATAACCATATACATTGGAAGAGGTATATTTTCAGAAGAGAATAATTTCTAAAAAGAAAGGTTTTTGCTTTCTTCTTCTTCATCTTTATACGAAAAAATGTGGGAATCTCCCAAATATACCCCTTTCCATTCAAACAAGATTCTTATGACTGGGACACCAACATATCTATATGACAAACTAATCAAAATAGGGAATCTGAGTGATTATAACACTCGTAACTCGAGGCTACTGGCAACATAAAACCTCCATTTTTCAGCGATCTTTCACGTACAATGCCTGTAAGTTCTATAATCAATTTTCGTATGATTACAGTACATATTCTCTGATGAACTTCAAAAAAAAGTGTAAATCCCTATTATCAGCTCAATATGAATAACAAATGTCGAATTCTGCATCTAAAGAATGGATAATAATCAATCAATCACTTTATGAATTCATTGGATAAATCTCAGACAGCAAAATGTTTCTACAATGTAATAGAATTATACTCTTAGTAGATATTATAGCTAAGATAATTGAGAAAATTGTAAATTAATATTGTATTTCAACGGGTGACACTTCGCCACTTTATCTTTGTTGAATCCTATTATTGTTATCTCTTTACATGTGTGTTCAAAGATGAATAAACACGATTTATTATTATTAGTATTGAATCAAATGAGCAAATGAATATCATTGTGTACTGTCATTGACGACATTAGTAGATTCAACTCATTCGTGACATGAAGTCGCGAATTTATGAATTGAGTGCTTCTTCTTGTAATAATATCCAGCTTGGTGCTGGATGCCACAGTGTCCAGACTTTCATCACTGGTAGAATCTTCGCCAATCAGGACCAGACAAAAACGGCCTTTGTCGACTTCATCGAATCCCGAGCACACAATTTTTATGTTGACAGAATTAATCGACATGTGGTACGTTGGCAAATGTACACTGATTCAAATGGCGCTTATTTCAATGGAATTGAATTAGTATTCACCGAGATATTAGAGTTTGAAGTGAAATCATAAAAACGTATTTCTCACATGTACTGCTCTTGGTGGAATCAAATGTGCCAAGTTACTTGAACATTTCCTATGAAAGTGTCTATAGAAGACAGAGAAATCTCCAACCTATCTTCGATTTTCCAGGCTATCGAAATTGCACTTCTCCAATCAGGCGTATAGCTTTTTCTGGATGCAACCCTGCAACTACCGCAAATATTGGAACACACTTGCAGACCGGTTTCGAGCTATTTGGCCACTCGTCAGTGATAATAGTCACTACCTTGCACTGATGAGTGACCAAACAGCACGAATTCGGATATCATCCAACGCCCTTCGAGGTATTAGCCAGGGGAGTAGCTGTTTTCTGATAGGCGTCAGTCCATTAATCTACAGTGCAGTAAGTTTAGACTGGCCTTAACGAATTGTCCTTTCAGATAATTTGACCTAATAATCATCCAGTGGTAAAAGCAATAAATTCAAAGATAACTCAATTATTCCATTAGCAAATGACACAACATGCTCGTCCAAATTAAATAATATCATCGGATGAACTAAACTCCGTTAAATTGTTGAAAGTCGTATATAAATTTACTAATAGACCATATGCCACGGGCAACTGATATAAATAATTACCGAAATAAATTTGGAGAAAGAGCACACGTTAACGCCACAAGAAACTATTAGTCGACCGTTTTATTACCACGGCCAACTGTGACCAAGGTCGGTAAATTAGATGGTGTATTAGTTTGAAAATTTTTAAATTAACAAGTAAATTAACTCGGTTGGATATTGGCACCTGGAGTCACGTTTTATATTTTTTCGGTTTGTGTTTGCCGCTAGTTGTTCTTCTTTTGTATGATGAAATCTTAAAAAGCGAGGAGTTGACTGAAAAAAAGACACAGTAAATTCAAATTTGAAGCAATTAAAGTCGGAGAAATTGAAATATACAGTGCATTTCTTCAATGTCCCCCCCACTTTTATTTTTCAAACGAGTTAACTCAAAAAATTGAAATTTGGGATAATGAAATCAAAGCATGAATACTTTATTTTGAAGTGAAATCGACAGATTGACAGAATAAACTTTCAAGATGGCGACTGGGCGCCTGATAGAGGAAAAATTAAAGGAAAGGGGGGGAGGTCTTGTACACATCTTTTTGAAGCTCCTGACAAATGCTTCACAACCCTGGAATATAATGTTGATATCTTCAACTACTACAAAATGGCTAAACGTTTAATAATTGCCTGTATACATTGATATTTAACTACATAATATGAGGTAATAAGCTTGAGATCAGTTCAGAAGATGCTCGAAATAGTTACCTTGAACTTCTTGACATATGAACAACCTATCCGATATGTCATGCCGAACATTTTTGAAAACAGTAACGTCAATATATCTACAAATATTTATTATTCTCTGCCGTATATCCAATATTGAAGCAGGTTCAGTTTCAGACACAGTCCCATGAAAAAAAGTCCAAAGGTGTCAAATCTGGCGAGCGGGCTGCCCATTCTGTAGGACCTCGACGGCCAATCCAACGACCGGGAAAAGTAGTATCCAAATAGTTTCTTATTTGTCTGGAGTAATGTGGTGGAGCTCCATCTTTTTGGAATACAATATCCATATCGAATTCATTAGGATTCGCTTCGACGATTTCAGTGGTGAGAGGATCAACAGTATTTTCCAGCATATTCAAATACAGTTCTCATGTTACATTTTGTTCAATAAATAGAGGTCCTACAATATGGTTTCCCAATATTCCTGTCCAAACGTTAATTTTTTCTGGATATTGGGTATGTGTTTCCCGGAAAACGTAAGGGTTGGTGTCACTCCAATAACGGCAATTTTGTATGTGAACATTGCCGGTTGAAAAAATGTACATTCGTCACTAAAACAAATATTGTGGAGATAAGTAGGATGCCTTGCAATGGTTTCCGTCATGATTTCGAAGAACTCTGTTCTTCGATCAGGGTCATCTTCAGTTTATTGGAGTACCATTTTAATTTTGTATGGATGATACATATTCCTCTTCAAAAGTCTCCACACAGTAGAAGAAGACACCTCACAAACATTCGCGACGAAATAAATAGACTGTTCAGGATTTACTACCATCTCACCAATTATTTGCACTTGCCGTTCTTCCGGAATGGACGGACGACCTGGAAGCTTTTTTTATGTACACTACCGGTAGTTTTGAATTTGGATACAGGTCCGCTTAAATATTTTCTACAGATAGGACGATTCGGAAAACGTTCATTGAAAATCCTTTCGGTCTCGTGAAAGTTACGCGTCGCACCGTAAATAAAAATCGCTTCAATTTCAGAGATTGTTGACGTTGTACATTTCTACTAGTGAAACCGAAAACTAAATGAAAATATATTCTAAATGAACAATGATATCACAACACAACAAAAAAATATTTTTTGAATGTTTCCTACACTAAATTAGTCAATTTCTACTAATTTTGGGGTGATAAAAACGAAAATAACAATGAAAAATTTTCATTAGCTCTGGTTTTTGAGATACACAGTACTTAATCTCAAAGAGTAGTTATACTATATGTGAAAAGTGAAAGTACATAAAACAATATTGTTATGTTTCTTTTAGAATATTTTAAGTACGAAATTAATAAAAAAAACATTATTCTTAGTGTTTTGACAAATAAAAGAAGTTTGTACCACCAAATTCCAATTAAGTCCATCCGATTCATTGTAAGATCGCTGTCGTTTAGCTTGTCTTTTATAAAACACTTCTGGAGCATCCCTACACACAGACCAGCAGTAGTCTGCAAGCATTGCTTCATTCCAACGGCCCTGATATCTCTGTTCCATTAAGGCAATGTCTTGATGGAATCTTTCTCCATGTTCGTCACTCACAGCTCCACAGTTTTGTGGGAAGAAATTAAGATGAGAGTGAAGAAAATGAATTTTTAAGGACATGTTGCATCCAAGTTGGTGGTAAGCTTGAAGAAGCTCTTTAACCAATGCTGTGAAGTTATCATCTCTTTTGTTACCTAAAAACCCATGTACAACCCCCTTAAAGGCTTCCCAGGCTCTTTTTTCATTTCCTGTTAAAATCATGTCAAAAGCAGGATCATTTACGATTTCACGGATTTGAGGCCCAATAAAGATGCCTTCCTTGACTTTAGCATCACTCAACCTGGGAAACTTTGCTCTCAAGTACTTAAAAGCTTGTCCTTCCTGGTCCATGGCCTTCACAAAGTTTTTCATTAGTCCCAACTTAATATGTAATGGGGGAAGGAGAACATCCTTAGGATCTACAAGAGGCTCGAAAACTACATTTTTCTCATTAGGGTTTAGGTCTCGTGTAGGCCAGTTCATTTTTTTATAGTGAGATTTTCTATCCCGACTGTCCCACAGACACAAAAAACAACAGTACTTGGTGAACCCTTTCATATTTATATACGTTTCCTTCATGTGAACTGCATGACCTATAGGAATAGAGGGTAGCTGATTTCCATTATGCAGAAGTACAGCTTTTAAGCTTAGTTTTGAAGAGTCTATAAACAGTCTCCATTCAGATGGAGTGTGATCCAAATTCAAGCAGTCCATCAAACCATTAACATCAGAACAAACTACGAGGTTTTCTTTTTTCTCAAAAAAGGAAGCAAATCTTTTTGACGCTGTCTGTACTGAGATATTTTCACATCATGTTTTAGAAGATTCCACTGTTGTAGTCTTGACCCTAACAGCTCAGCCTTTTCCTTAGACAAGCGAAGATCTCTTATAAGGTCACTCAACTCTGCTTGACTAATTCTGTGCGGATCACTAGACCTATCGCTTACCTCAAAATCAGGGTCATAGGATGTAGAAGGATGGGTTGCTCCTTCTAAACAGTCTTCATCACCTTCCTCTAAAATTTCATAGTTTTGGGGTGGAGAAGGGACTGGCAAATTGTCTGAGTGTGGTACAGGCCGAAGAGCAGATGGGAGATTAGGGTATTTAACCGTTCCTCTTTTCTTCATAGATAAACCTTGCTTAATGGGAGGAGTTAAGCAGAAATAACAGTCGTCTGTATGATTGGTAGGCTCACGCCAAACCATAGGTACTGCAAAAACCATTGCCCGGTTTTTATTTTTCAGCCACTCTCGCAATATGACGGAACAAGAATTACAACATATATGAGGAGCCCATGATTTATCTTGGTCCCCAACTTTCACACCAAAATAATGTTCATAGGCTGTCTTAACGATAGGTGTCATTTTACGTTTCTGAGCCTTAAATGTTTTTTCACCACATATATAGCAAAAGCTATCGACAAACATGTAAACAAACATGTGTACCAACTGTTGGTGATGAAATATTTCATTTGTTGAAAACTCAATATACATATATATATAATATAATGATACTATATCTTGATAACAAGAGCTAATATATAATTTTTATGGTCACTTTCGGTTTTAACACGTGGAAATACATTAAAATCATCTAATTTCAACCCCGAAACAAAAACTTTGTTGTGTTGTGATTCATTGTTGTAAAGGCAAGAGAATTATTTTCATTCTGCCTAAGTTATTCACCAAAATCGTGTTGTAATATTACAACTTGCATGACAGTAAATGTATTAGAATCATTTTGCGCTTTGATTACGTGACGGGCACTGATTGCCGCAATAATTGAGAGAAATTATTTATAATGCATTCAATGGAATTCCTTTCTTTCGGAATATCAGTAATTTCGAGTAACAGTCGACGATCAGATGTAATTTATACAAATTTATTATTAAATTTAATAATGATTTACAAGTTTTTAATAACCGAGTACGTTCGAAATTAAATGTATTACATTATTCGATCAGTTCGTTCGCATACTCGTTAATTTCTTTGATAATTATTCGATGTTAATTAGGAGAACTTCATTTGTTTCATTTTAGATGTTGGTTTAATCACTATCATTAAATCATGATTTTATCGCACTCACCATGTATACCGTTTTTTGCAATTTGAATGATATGAAACTGTGTCAATGCTTTCATAATGAATCAACCGTTGACTCACAAGTCACTCTTATCTACTGTTTTGAAAAAATCAGGTCACTAAGCAAAGAGGAAAATGACAGAAAATTGTATGTTACCAACATCTAACGTAGGCGTGGAAGTTGATAAAATATGAAATTTTTTGAAACTTCTAGGAAATTTTTGAAGATTTCTATGATTTCTATGAAAAACATTCCGTGAAAATATTAGGCCAAAATGACTCAACACAAGCGCATTTGTTAATTTTAGTTTCAAAGTTGTTGATAATAAATGACGATGAGGATAAAGCATTTTCAAACTCATGTAACTTCTTTGAACACATTTTGTGACATGTTTTGTGAACCTTGAATTTACGTCCATTGCGATACCTGAATTTTTTACCACATTCTTGGGACATATTACTGTATCACCAATAACAATATAATATATCTATCCACTAAGCCTCGATCAGTACCAGAAACAACAGATTAGTTTTGTTTGGGTTTATTTTGAGGTAATGGATTTCAAATGATGAAATAAGACAAGCAAGATCATCATAAAGAAAGATATAGTTGTATGTCATTCGCAAACATATGCGGGTCCAAGTATAGATCCCTGAGGCGCTTCAAATTTAATAAATTCACTGCTTGATTTTCCCTTCGAAGTTTCTACAAACTGTGAAAGATCTTTAAAATAGCTTTTAATTAAATTTATAGCAGGTTCAGAGAACCCCAAATAAAATTGGATAACTAATGGATATAGGGATATAGTGGCAAAACACTGGTGGGTCGTGACTCAATGGAATTGGCAGTTTTGGGAAATACTTTCACAATGGCTTTTTTTCCATACTGAAGGAAAACCCATATTCTCCAAACAATAATCAAAAATGCGAGTTATGTATGGCACTATATGTGAACGGCATAATTTAATAATTTTCTCATTGACAAAATCACAACCCACGGTATTATTTTTGATATTGGAGAATACTCTAAGAGCTTCTTCAGGATTGATTTTTCTGTTGTGTTTTTATTTTTTCCTTAAAAAAACTGTTTTGGTGTGAGAAATAAGTTATTGAATCAACTCATGAAACGAAATACAATATACCAAGCAATTGTTTAAATTAGTGGGGTTTTTCATATCGCCTGGTACACGATGTGTATTTTCAGATACAAAATTGTTCGATTTCAAAAATTTTCAGATACTATTTTTTATCAGTGCTACCAAATTGGTACTGGAAATAAGCATTCGTCTCTCTTTTGATTGCTTTATTAGTGAAGTTGCGCATATCTTCGTAAAATTGGAAATGAGATATCAATTTTATCATCTTGTTTTTCTTGTTCACTTTGTCTCAGTTGCCTGTTCGAAGCTACATGTCTTTAGAATAATGTTATGTACAGTTCTAATTGACCACACGGGTGGTGGCTCATAAAAATCCGTAATATAATAATAACAACAATCATTTTCCAAGTAATACACAATGTTTATAGCAGGAAAAAAACTATAATTAAAAAAAACTATCTATAACATAAGTAAGTTCGAACAGAGTACACAAAAAAAAAATCATTACTGAAACTTGAAAACAAAAATATACATACATATACACACATATACACACATATACATTAGATAGATAGATAGATGTTTATTTTACTACATTATGTACACAAATACATTTATAGCAAGTCAGTTCCTTAGTACTAGGTTACAATAAAAGATTTAAAAATTTAAATACTAATCTAACATTCAGATTAGAAAAACAAGTATACTTCTAGCATAAATCCAGCTATTTGTATAACATTACAACACACAAAATTTACACATATACATTATATATAAATAAATGCGAGGGTTTGACCTTAATGTCTAGACTAGCTGACTAAATAGGATAATCATTAATCAAATATTCATTGACAGACTAAAAACCGTATTGTAAAAGAGATTTTTTTATCGCAGATTTAAATTTTATCCTGTCAAGATTTCTTGTCTTCTCAGTCAATTCATTATAAAGTTCAATATTGGGAGAATTCCTAGCCGATTTATCTAGACGATATCGAGGCTCAAGTAAATGTCTTTTGTTCTTGTATTGTAAGTATGGAAATCCGAACTGGTTGTGAATATGTCTTTATGTTTTTGAATGTGAAGAAGAGTATGATAGATATATAATGAAGGCACTGTCATGATACCATACCCGACAAATAGCGGACGGCAATGATCTCTGTATTCAGCATTGGCCATAACTCTCAGCGCTCTTTTCTGTATAATAAACACTTTACAGGCGTGCGTTGAATTTCCCCACAACATGACACCATATTCAGATGTGATTGAATGAGGGCGTGAAAAGTACTGAGTAGAGTTTCTCGATTTGTAATTGTTTTTAGTTGCGGAGAACAAAGATATAGGTGGAGATTTTCTTACACAGAATGTCAATATGTGGACCCCAGGCTAGATTGTCATCCAGTGTTATTCCCAGAAGGTTAACGGTATCACCTTTACTCGACGTATGATTGCTGAAGAAGTTTAATTTCTGCGTTTTATCTATATTCAGAGTCAGCAGGTTATCAGAATACCAGTGTTCAGCTGAGTCTAATACCTAATCCCCTATATTTGTGAGATTGTGTAGAACACGGTCGGTGTTAAGTATGGTAGCATCATCAGCATACATAACTAATTTATTGGGCAAAAATTGATAGAAAAGATCATTTATAAAGATGATAAAAAGAAGGGGCCCTAAAACCGACCCTTGCGGAACGCCATGAATATTTTTTTCCACTTGGGAACGTCTCTTGCCATCTGAGACGCATATATATCTGTCCGTTAGGTAAGATTTCAATAGTTCAAGTGGTAGCCCTCTTATACTATAGTGCTCCAGCTTTTTTATCAGTAGATCATGGGAAACGCAGTCAAAGGCCTTGCTAAGATCTACTAAAGTGATTGAAGTATAAGTACCTTCTTCAAAACTCTGGACTACATTTTTTACCACAGTGTAAACTGCATCAAGTGTGCTCCGATTTTTTCTGAACCCGAACTGGAATTTGTGTATAAGGGAGTATTTTTCAACATGAACATCAATGTACTCATCAGATAATATATCTATACAAATATCAAATATTTGTTCAAATCAAACCAGAATTTTTGTTTATTAAATTTGTAAAATTTGATACCTTTATGATAAATCGAACTTTGCCCAATATTTGTTTTCATTTTCATGAATTTCAGAATGCCTGAATATCTTATCAAATGATTGTGTTGGTCACCATTGATTTTGAAAGTCAAATTTGAATATTTGGGCTTATTTTTGGCCAAATGAATAAAGGTACATGATTTGAATTTACGTAAGAATAACAAATCTAATAGTTTTTTTGGTTAATACAAGTTGACTGTAGGCTCCTTGTAGTTAAACTTGTATATACACCTTATGATACTGTTCTGAAGTTTTTTCAAGTGGTTTCAATAAGAAATTTGTTGCCATACCCCATACTGATATAAGATATTATTGAATTTTGAAATATACTAATGCCTTTACAATATGTGGTGAAGTTTCCAGGATTAAACTCTACATAATTTTTTTAATTTCAAGCGAAATGATGACACCATAAACCTGAAACCTCCCTTCTGAAATCACTCCCTACCGGTTTTACACGGACCATATTCAATTCCGCGTAATGGCGATGACTCCCATAAAAATTACTTTAATGCACCTCTCAACCCCCGAGCACTATCTAGCGCTCGTATTTTTCTAAAATGTCCAGCCGACGGTATGATATGCCCTTAAAAAGACACAATGATTCAGGGGGTGGAATCCCATCCGCTCACGCAGGTCCTTATCGCGCCGGGGCAGCGCTTTTGAGCCTAACTAGGCTTCAGGACGATGGGAGTCCTTTATTCTGATCTCGCATTATCCTACAGTGTGCATCAGCTGATAACGTCACCTCTAGCGGCCGACTCGTCCTTTCTTCTGGAAGGTCTATTTCTGGTTGTAATGGAAGGCGTACGAGGAATTGGTCTGAGTAAGGAGGGTTGTCACAATTTTTCTTTAATAATGATAATAAATATGCGTTATTGCCCAAAGAGTTAATCTTATTGACAGAGTAAGTATGGGAAAAAGACAGTCTAATGTATACCAAAACAGAATACATTAAGGAAGAAATTGCAAATATAGCCCTAGACTAAAATTTACCACGCTATTCTTCGAAATTTTTTGTTGAACTTAAATTTTCCACGAAATAAGAAGTTAAATTTCATTAGTTCGGACTTCCATTGTCTGATATGATATAAATTGATTTGAAATCCCTGAAAGAAGCTGTAAAAAATTTTAAAAGATAGACTACAAATTAACAATTATATGAAGCAAAAAAAATGAAATTACAATGAAATGAAATACAAGCAACAATTAAATATTGAACTATCAACAAGAAATAAAAATTAAAAGATTTCAAGCCAAATTACTTCACGAATTTCCATTGTTAATCCACAATGGTCTTTGGATGACGACTGGACTCATTCCTCCGAGATCTGACTATTTGTAGGTCATTCATGGTTTCCATATGTTGCGTATCTCTACGCTAGCTTGGCTAAATGCGTTGTTGAGCAACCTATATGCAACTTTTTTTAATTTTCTCCTAAACCAGTGTTCCTCCTTGAGGATGATACCCTAACAATTTGAAACATACTGATACATGATAATAAATGTTAAGGTTTAAGACTACTGATGTTCTGCATCATTGAGTCTTTTCCTACAAAATTGTGTTTGTTTTAATATAGTTGTTTAGTTTAGATTTGAATATATAAATACTTTCGCTTTGTTTTATTTCTCTTGGCAGCTTATTAAAATGGTTTAAACCTTTATAAAACAATATTTTCATTGAGCTGGTTAATCTGCATCTTGGCAAGTGAAAAAGATAACTTTGTCTTGTCTCGTAGTTGTGAGTACTATTACGATAAGTAATGAATTCATCAAAATAAGATGGTAACATATTATTAATAGTCTTAAAAATAAATATCATTGCTGATCTATAGAACCTTTCTTGTATTGATAACCATTGTAATGCGTCGAGCATAAACTTTATGCTTGTATAATGATTACATTTCAATATGACTCTCATTCCACGATTTTGTAGTTTTTGTAAAGTCGAAATTTTGTTTTGATCACACCCATATATTAATGTACTACAATATTCGTAATGAGGCTGAATGATTGTGTTATATATAGTGACCTTGGAAGAAACTGACAAATGATAAGAGATTTGAGTAAAAAAGTAAAGTTTCTCTGATATTTTTTCAGTTATGTATTTGAAGTGTGCATCATAAGATAAACAGTTGTCTAACATGAATCCCAGGTATTTAATTTCGGTTACGAATTCTATTTTTTCTTTATCAATTTCCAAAGAATAGTAATTTATGTTTATATATTTATATGCTGTGGTCAGAATCATGGCTTTTGTTTTAGACACGTTTAGTTTCAATTTGTTGACGTTCAAGTATTTATGAATCTTCTCCAAGCAGATATTCATTTTTGTTAAAGCTATCTCTAAATCTTTATGAGATGTTGTTAACATTGTATCATCAGCAAATAAATTCATAAAGTCACAATTTTGACATCAACTGATGTCATTAATATATATAAGAAATAGTAAAGGGCCCAAGACACTTCCTTGAAGTACCCCAAATTTTGCGTTAATAGGAGATGAGAGAACATTACCCACTTTAGTGATTTGTGTGATTACATTTCCCCACATTGAGTTTCAATTTAATACTGCTGCACCAATCAACAAGAAATTCTAATTGAGATTGATGATTTACACTCCTACTTCCTTATTTATAGAAAATAATTTCAAGTCATCCGCGAAGCATAACCGCTCACAAGCAAAACTTTCACATGAGTCATTAATAAACAATAACTGAATCGAAAAGAAATATTACTAAGTATAAAAAAAAAGTTGAATATCCAAAATGAGTGATATATTCAAAAAAACGAGCAAGAAAACCACGTCAGTTTCCGTTTGAAACAGTTTATCTCGAAAACGGTTCAAAATAGAAATAGTATTATCTGAACAAAGTTAATCTAAAATTGAATGTAGAGCTCAAAAATGTTGAAATATACAGGGTGTTCCATTTGAAAAAATTGAGTTCCACTCATTATTTCATGAGATCAAAGTATCTGCATTTTTTGAAGACCCTGTATGAGGCAAATGAAAATATGACTCGGAGTGAAGATCCTCATAGTATCACTCCACTCCATTTCAAATTTGATCGTTTTAGTGCAAGAGAGTTCAAGATTATCAGCATTTATAAAAGTTCATGTTTGGTAAAAAAATATCGAAATTAATTTATATCTTCTAAACGGTAATAGATAGGTATAGGGAAACAGTATATGAATTTGTTGACAAAGTGATAATGAATCATAATATGATATTATATACGGGGTGTTCCATTTGAAAAATCAAAGAAGCCGCTACTTTATAGTAGAAGCGACAACGACGCTTCGTCTAAAATATTTTAGGCGTGTAGGTCATATTGACTTATGCATACTGTGGAATTTTCAGGTTGATCCGTTGAATATTTTGCCAGAAACGGCTAATTAACGCTGATCATGAAAAGCCCTGTATAATCAACTTAGCCATTGTTATCTCACTTTACTGGAAATCTACCAGATATCAGATATGAATTGAAAATGCTTGTTAAAGGTTTTGCTAATGCTCCTGCATAATCCTTCAACAAAAATGATGGAATCATATCTGGACCTCATGTCAGTTTGTCCTTCAGTTTTTTAGTTGCAGATATAACCTCATTTTCTTGAATGGGGTAAAAATGAATATGAACATTATTGTTCACTGTACCAACTTCATTCAAAAGTGAGCCAGATTTTGAATATACCTCACTGAAAAAGTTACTGAAGGCATCAACAATATCTTGAGGATTCTCGAGTTTGTTTAGGAAGTTGTCGAAACTATAAAAGCAATTGCTTCTGCTGGCTGTTTGAGAAGGTTAATATTCACTATTGAATATAATTTTCACTTCTCCCAAAATTGACAGTCTGAAGAACTGAGTAAATTAGTGAGAAAAGGGGTAAAATACTGAGTTAGGATATTTTTACAATCAATCCATTTTATCTCATTCAAACTCACACATACGATTTTATTCATTTTCAGAAAAGCTATATCTTCTCTTCATAACTAATTCCAACACTAATCACTATGCTAATCAATCCAGTATTATGTTAGGTAAACAGAAGTATCTGATATTTTGTATCGATTTAATTTCCCGTGCTCTAATAATAACCAGGCCGAAAAAATGTTTTTATTTGCTGCTTTCTTTTAAAAACCACAGCGATCAAAGAGTCGCATGATGTCCACCTTGAGGCTAATGAGGCCTTCGTTAGTCAATTGTCTTGCTGACAATGCCGCCTCGATCCGTCCAGAATGTTAAGCAGCTCAAATAAGACCAAATTGATCAGGCCAGGCTTTCATTATCAAATTACCCATACTGGTTTCACTTAAATAATTTAATTTTGTATTGTTTGAGGACGCCGTTTCTGTTTCCAGGGCCCAGAAAGAATTCAAGGGGATTCAAGTTGATTCGAAATAAAGTTTAGAAACGTTGTAGGATGCTGACATCAAAGTTTTCGAATAATTTTTGAAATTCAATTGGAAGGACAGGAGTTTGGACTCGTGACTTTTCCAGAATTTTTTATATATTGGTTTCTCGACAAACTGACTTTTGAAATCCATCCAATCTCTAATATTCATATAAAAATGTGTACTGCTTATTCACTCCGGTTCAGTTGAAATGCATTTTAATTTTTTCAATAAACTGAATTCATTAATAAGATACTTTAAACATTTCTTCTACATTCGAAAGATACAAAGAATAAACATAGGGCTACTAGCAACATTCCTTATATCACCAAAAACTTCAATTGGCGTGAAGTTATCCACAGATTTCTGGCCACACATGCCGACGTAGAGGAAAATAAAAATCTGTGGTTGGGATACAAAATTATTAGCACCCGTACTAATATCTGTGGCCTGTTCACTAAAGGTTAAACGTGATATTATTAAGACTATTTGGTATTTAACATTTTTATAGTCTTGAGTAGATTGAGGCGTTGATAATTCTTTTCTCATCAACAATACAGATTTAGGGAAAAATGAAATTGAAAATATTAAACTCACTTTCCAATACCCCATATACAAATGATATCCGATGATGTGCGTCCATCAAAATCACACAACTTCCATAGTTTCTTCAGAAGATTAACTTGGTGGTAATAGTTTTCGTGTCATCTAAACAGATTTCGAAAAAAAAATTGTCTTATGGAATCTTGGGTAGTTTGACGTAGTGATAACAATTTTTTTGTCACTCGAACGGATTTCGAAAACAAAAATGTTGAAACAATCAGACTCATTTTTTGAGATTCCTTGTAGAATTGGGACCAGAAGATGTGCGTTCATGAAAATCACACAACTCTCATAGAATCATGGATAGATAAACACATTGAAAACCGTTTTCTTGTCACCCATACAGATTTCCAGAAAAAAATATTGAAACAATCAGACTCACTTTTTAAAACACCTTGTAGAATTGGAAATAGAAGATGTGCGTTCATGAAAATAACACAACTGTTATAGAATCTTAGGTAGATCGATATAGTGAAAACTGTTTTCTTGTCACCCATACAGATTTCGAGAAAAAAATTGTTGCAACAAACTGACTCATTATTTGAGATTCCTTATAGAATTGGAACCAGAAGATGTGCGTTCATGAGAATTACATAACTGTTATAGAATCTTGGGTAGATCGATATAGTGAAAACCGTTTTCTTGTCACCCATACAGATTTCCAGGAAAAAATATTGAAACAATCAGACTCACTTTATAAAACACCGTGTAGAATTGAAAATAGAAGATGTGCGTTCATGAAAATAACACAACTGTTATAGAATCATGGGTAGATCGTTATAGTGGAAACTGTTTTTTTGTCACCCATACAGATTTCGAGAAAAAAATTGTTGCAATAATCAGACTCACTTTTTAAAACACCTTGTAGAATTGGAACTAGAAGATGTGCGTTCATGAAAATTACACAACTGTTATAGAATCTTGGGTAGATTGATATAGTGAAAACCGTTTTCTTGTCACCCATACAGATTTCGAGAAAAAAATTGTTGCAATAATCAGACTCACTTTTTAAAACACCTGGTAGAATTGAAAATAGAAGATGTGCGTTCATGAAAATTACACAACTGTTATAGAATCTTGGGTAGATCGATACAGTGAAAACTGTTTTTTTGTCACCCATACATATTTCGATAAAAAAAATTATGCAACAATCAGAGTCATTTTTTGAGATTCCTTGTAGAATTGGAACCATATGATGTGCGTCCATGAAAATTACACAACTGTTATAGAATCTTGGGTAGATCGATATCGTGAAAACAGTTTTCTTGTCACTCATACAGATTTTGAGAAAAAATTTGTTGCAACAATTTTTTTCTCGAAATCTGTATGGGTGACAAGAAAACGGTTTTCACTATATTGATCTATCCGAGATTCTATAACAGTTGTGTAATTTTCATGAACGCACATCTTCTAGTTCCAATTCCACAAGGTGTTTTAAAACGTGAGTCTGATTTTTTCAATATTTTTTCCTGGAAATCTGTATGGGTGACAGGAAAACGGTTTTCACAATATCGATTTGCCCAAGATTCTTAAACAGTTATGTAATTTTCATGAACGCACATTTTCTGGTTCCAATTCTACAAGGTGTTTTAAAAAGTGAGTCTGATTGTTGCAACAATTTTTCTCTCGAAATCTGTATGGGTGACAAGAAAACGGTTTTCACTTTATTGATCTATCCAAGATTCTAGAACAGTTGTGTAATTTTCATAAACGCACATCTTTTGGTTCCAATTCTACAAAGTGTTTTAAAAAGTGAGTCTGATTGTTGCAACAATTTTTCTCTCGAAATCTGTATGGGTGACAAGAAAACGCTTTTCACTATATCAATCTACCCAAGATTCTATAACAGTTGTGTAATTTTCATGAACGCACATCTCCTGGTTCCAAATCTACAAGGTGTTTTAAAAAGTGAGTCTGATTGTTGCAAAAATTTTTCTCTCGAAATCTGTATGGGTGACAAGAAAACGGTTTTCACTATATTGATCTATCCAAGATTCTATAACAGTTATGTAATTTTCATGAACGCACATCTTCTGGTTCCAATTCTACAAGGTGTTTTAAAAAGTGAGTCTGATTGTTGCAACAATTTTTCTCTCGAAATCTGTGTGGGTGACAAGAAAACGGTTTTCACTATATCAATCTACCTAAGATTCTATAACAGTTGTGTAATTTTCATGAACGCACATCTTCTGGTTCCAATTCTACAAGGTGTTTTAAAAAGTGAGTCTGATTGTTGCAACAATTTTTTTCTCGAAATCTGTGTGGGTGACAAGAAAACAGTTTTCACTTTTTTGATCTACCCAAGATTCTATAAGAGTTCTGTGATTTTCATGAATACAAGGAATCTCAAAAATGGGTTTGATTGTTTCAACAATTTCTTTTTCGAAATCTCTTTAGATTACAAGAAAACTGTCATCACCAAGTTAATATTCTCAAGAAACTATAGAAGTTGTATGACTTTGATGGACGCACATCATATGATATCATTTCTATATGGGTTATTGGAAAGTAAGTCTAATATTTACAATTTTATTATTCCCTAAATCTGTATTGTTGATGAGAAAACGATTATCGACGCGTCAATCTAGTCAAGATTCTATAAAAAAGTTAAACACCAAATAGTCTCAATAATTCCACGTTCAACCTATAGTGAATAAGTATTTCCAGCCACAGATATTAGTGCGGGTGCTAATAATTTCGTATCCCAACCACAGATTTTTATTTTCCTCTACGTCAGCATGTGTGGCCAGAAATCTGTGGATAACTTCACGCCAATAAAACTTCAAACAGTTCATCAATATTCGTACCATCCAATTGAAGAGATTCATTGATTGCAACATTTTCTAAATTAATCAGAGGGTCATATGGTACCACAGACTGAGTTTCAGTCCAATCGAACAGTACAATTCATTCATATCGTCCACACTGATTGGTATTTCAATATCTCTGCTCTTTTTGGTACTATTTCTCAAATCATTAATGATAGACCAACTTTCTTTCATTTTGTTGTGTGAGTTATCAATTCTATTTTTGAAGTAAATTGTTTCCCAATCCTATTTATACCCTGCTCACGATGGGAGATTGTTTCCTCAGAAAACCTCCCATATTCCTTATGATACTTCCCATAATTTCCCATCAGAAGATTCAGAGAAACATGAACAAGTCCTAGAATTCAAAACACCTGCCATATACAATTCACTTTTAGGCAGTTTAGCTTCGAATTCCTTATCCTCCGATCCAATGAAGGGGTGAATCATCAATTCCGTGATTACTAACAAGAAGACAGCAGTGGCGAACCTAGTATCAACAGTTACAACATGAGATCAGAGACACACTCTTCAGTCAAAACTCTTGGGTTCAATGGGTTAGAAAATCTTGGAAACACATGTTTCATGAACAGTATAATCCAATGTTTATCAAACACGAGATGGTTGCTGGAATATTTGAAAACGGATATATACATGGAAGATATCAATACTAGTATTTCTATGGTGAAATGTGCTTTAATCAAAGCGTTCGCTGAAGTTATCAAGGAATTGTGGCCAGAAGATAGAGTAATAAACATTGCCTACTTTGAAAGTCAGATTCAAAGATGTGCCCCTCGATTCATGGAGCTACCCATCAGGATGCCCAGGAATTCCTTCGATATCTTTCAGAAGGTTTACATGAGGATATCAATGGAATTACTGATAAACCTAAATCGATCTTAACGGAGATTGACGAAAAATTGAGCAACAGCGGAAAAGCGCAAGAGTCCTGATTGAGATACTTGAACATAAACAACTCTAAGATTGTAGACAATTTCGTTGGTCAATTAAAATCTACTATGAAGTACACACTATGGATTCTCATCAGTAACCATTGGGTTTTCTTTAGAAGGACTAGATATGAGAAATTATGCAGCAGACAATGTATATGTAGTCTGAACTACAAATAAATAATAACCGAAACAATCAAATCAGTTTATTTCCAGAGACTCTACAGCTTGGAAAAAGTCAATTAAACTAAAATATAGAAATTCAAAATACAAATACTTATATATACACACATAAAAGAGTAAAGATACGAAAATATCAAACAGAAGTATGAAAAAACATGAAACTGAAAAATATGACAATTGAAAATAGTACAGTCTAAACCGTTGCAATCAAGTTATTAATATTTCCAAATCATCCTGGAAGTATTCATTGAGGGAATAAAATGTATTGACATGTTACAGTATTTTAACATTTTTTTTGAAGGAATGCAGGTTTGATAGCTGTTTAAGAGAGATAGGTAGTTTGTTGTATAACTTGATGGGCATTATTAGAGGGCCGTTTGCTGCTTTCGTCAATTTATGGTGGGGAACAATAAAATTATAGTTAGATCTTAACGTAAATCCTGTGGCGAGCCGAAGATTCTCTCTTGATTCAAATTTGTCGATATGAGTTTTGACATAAACAACACAGTTGAATATATATAGTGAAATGATAGTTATCATATTCAAATCGGTGAACAGCTCCCTACATGAGTTATCATATCTTTTGAAACACATTGTTCTCACTATCTTTTTTTGAGCTATCAGTAATTCGTTCATTCTTATACAGTTACCAAAGTTGATCAGACAATAATTGAATGAAGATTGAATATAAGCATAGTTATAGCTCCCCAATATATTTAATGGAACAAAATTACGGAGATTACGAATTACAAAACAATTTTTCGACATTTTACTCAAAATATAATCAATGTGCTTATTCCAAGAGAGTTGAGCATCAATGTTCAAACCTAAAAATTTTACAGATGTGGTTTGTTGTATTGACTTGCATTTATTTTTACCAGAACACTGCGATCATTCTCATGTAGTGAAAAGACGATTGTATTAGTTTTTGAGCTGTTCAGAATGAGACCATTTTGAGAACAATATTTTTGCATATTAGCAACTGCTTGATTGGCCTGACTCGACAATCCCTCATACTCTGAAGACTTTAGAGTGAACGAAGAATCGTCGGCAAATTGCACTGTACAATGTTGACGATTACTGTTGTTGAGGTCATGTACGAGTAAAAGAAAGAGAATAGGTCCTAGAACGCTACCCTGGAGAACACCGGTGGGAACGACACAGTTTCTAGAGTGGGAGGTCCCAGCCTCCAGTTTAACCCTCACAGTTTGCGTTCTGCAATCCAGATAAGATTTCAACCAGTCCAGAGATGAGCCTCGAATTCCTAGACAAAACAGCTTGCTCAAAAGTAAATCGTGATCAACAGTGTCGAAAGCTCGTGAGAAGTCGAATAGAACACTTATCGTTTTTTCATCTCTATCGAGATTAAAAATGACTTCATTGACTAAATTCATCGTGGCATCCTGAGTGTACTTGTCAATTTGGAAGCCATATTGTCAGTCTGGGATGATTTTATACTTCTTGCAAAAAGAGAAGAGGAAAATGCAGATAGTAACGCAATTCCTCTGTAATTGGAAACCGAGTGCTTGTCATTTTTCTTATGGATAGGCACTATTATTGCATGTTTGAATCAAGTAGAGAATATACCTTCGACTAAGGAGATATTAATGAGGTATAAGAGGGGTTCGATCAAATTTTCAACCACCTTGAATAAGAGGTTGCAAGGTACTTCATCCACGCCACTGGAAGTCTTAGAAGATATCGACTTCACTATCTCGAGTTGTTCTGTTTCATCCAGGGGATATAAAAAAAGTTATTTACTAAAATAGGAGATGTTTCTTTGACTAATTTCTGGACAGAATTCAAGAAGTAATCGCTGAATGTTTGGGAGATATCAACACCCTCGTTTACAGATAATTCATTTTCATCAATAACATATTTTGGAAAGAATTGGCTTTTTTATCACATGCGGTATTCTGTTTGATTATAGTCCAGGCAACCTTAGATTTATTTGTGGCTTCAAGAAATTTGTGGCCAAAGTAAGACACTTCTTTAAAGTTTCTATCTTTTGTCGGTGGTGTTTCAAAAGTAATTTATATTGTTGGATAATGATTTCATCAGATCTGATTTTACTGATGTGGATACCAGTAGTTACTGATCCGACAATAAAAAGAATAAATAAAAATGAAAAATCTATTCAACAATGTTAATTTATCAACGAATATAATACATATAGATGGAACTAAAGGAGTTCTACTTCAGTTGTGTGGTCTATAGAATACTCATTTTTTTCCTATTTTCGCAGATCTGGGATTCTCCTGAGCAGTCTGCAGCAATATTTCAGATAAATCAGATACAGTTAGGTATACAAATTGACGTCAACAAGCACTCTTTTTCTTTTGTACAGTCATAGACTTGTTTTTTCAAAGTGATTGAAGTAGAGTGAGAAGTATGGTACAGACAGAGATATCTACTTTTAGTAAAGTCATACTTTGAATCGGTGGGATCCCCTGTGCTTGAAAGGACGGATGTAATAGGTGGTAGTATTGCCTCAACTTTGAACCGATACCGATTCTGTGTGTGATGAAAACATTTTTGGAAGTCTTTCTGTGCCTTGCTTCGCCTTGAGAACTCACAGTAATAATAATAATAATAATAATCATAATTGGGTTAGGTTAAATTGCTGTGTGAAATAATTTGATTAATCTGCTTAAAATCTGTTTTTCCTTTAACTAACCAGCTGTCGCACCCCTACGAACAACAACTCTCAGAAGTCGAAACTTGGGCGAGCTGAGGACTAACGAGGTCTTATCTTTCAACGTGTGATTCCTAACACGGGTTGGACGATAGCAAGATTATTAAAGTCATAAAAAAGCTCTTTTGGTATTCAGAATGAAATTCCTTGCTTCCCTTTTAAACATGTAAGAACTGTTGATGTTTTTCATTATTCCTGATAAGACTTGGTATGAAGAATAACTTTGTCTTTTGATCTCACCGATAATTCCATATTTTCATTCATCAAACATCTCAAATTTTCCACCCTTTCCACACGCGACTGAATATTTCCCGGAAATCCTCCGCGAAGGAAAAACAATTCCGGAAGAAAGAGAATTCTCATATTATCTACCCAGCATTGCATGACAGAGTATGATCGTAAATTCCCCATCTTCGGGGTAAGAAAAACTGCATCCCGCACGATCGATGATGCGGCCGAGAGAAGAGAAAAAGGACAGCCCATCGACATCAGCATAATGTGATGGTGCCGCAGATTGCAATCTGCCCGTCCGGAATGGAGTAATTTTTCAAGAAGAGTCGATGAACGGGCAGATATAGGTAGCGACAGAATTTGCCTCGACTTCTAGAGTTGGCACGTGACAGATTGGGCCATCAGCTGGATGAGATGATAGGGTTTCTATTTTGAGACTTGTAAAGGAGGAGGATGTGACCGCAATTTTGATATTCTGTTTTTCAATTCCTCAGTTGGATTGAAGTTGTTGGAAAAGTAACAAGATCCTTTTTTCGAACCTTCTGTCCAAGGGCACCGAAAATTATGATCTGAGGCTCATTCAATTTGGAATGACCTCTAGCAACTTTTTCAAATTTTCAAGAAGGGCTCGAAGAAATTGCAAAAGTTATAAACAATTTAGTAAAACAAGCGGGGGTTTGGTTTTTTGCAAATATCTCGGAAGTATTAAAGATATCCAAAGTTTGAAAAAAGATTCTTGACGAGGAAGAAAGCAATGAAATATTTTTTTCAATATTCAAATTTATTCGTATTCTCATTATTTAAGGTTACATAAAAATGACATTTCATAATTTTTAGCTCTAATTGTTTAAAAAAAATTATAAACAAATGTATTGTTAATATAATATAATACTCTTATGTACAATAGAATAACAACACTTCCAAAACATTAATAATGATATTATAAAACAACAAAACTTTGAAATTTATTTAAAGGGCTTTTAATCAGTGATGAATATTATGATTTTTGAAAACAAAATCGTTTCTTAAAAGAAAAGTATATTGCTCAAAAACAACATATTTGTTTATTTACAATTTTTTTTTAAAATCATATTCCCTATTTCTCTTTGATATTCTGAAAAACAAAATTTCTGTTCAAAACAGATTAATTTTTACGATATATTTTTTTAAATACAACCAAAAAAAAACAAAAACAACTAAAAATATTAAAAAATTTAGAAAAATTAATAATTATAATTTTCTACAATAGTTTTATTTTTACTTCTATTTCATTTCACTATTATTTCATTTCAGGTTTTTTTTGCTTAATATAATTGTTATTTTCTGCAATTCTTTTTTAATTCATTTTTCTTAGTTCTTTCAGGGATTTCAAATCATTTTATATAATATCGGAAAATGGAAGTTCGAACTAATGAAATTCATCATGAAAGATTGTCAATCGCCTTCAAACAAACGTTAGAAAATCTCAGTTCGGGAAATCACTGCTGATTCATGATTTTATCAAACACTCAAATAACTAAAAATGTAGTGTAAAAGTCTACATTTTTAACCCGTTATCCAAAAAACTTGAATATAATTTTCAATGAGAACAGGCGTTTCTATTATCTGAAAAAAAGTTGGTTGAGTAACTGGATAATTTTTTTCTTTAAAAAGCAATTGTATTCTTGCCGACGTTTTGAATTTAATGAAATTCTTCTTCAGGGCTCTGTAGCAATGAATTTTCATAGAGATACCTTCCACAAAACTTGTACGATTATTATCGTTTCAATTTCACAAGAAATAATGAGTTCCTAATTGTTCCAAATGAAAATACAGTTGGCAAGAATTTTTTCTCGAACCAAAAAACTAAAACACCACAAGAAATACAATCCATTATAGTGTGCAAATTGAACTGTGGAAGGTGCCACAAAAGATATGTTGGTCAAACCGAACGGTATCTTAAAATACGAGTTTCAGAACACATGAGAGACTCTGAGAGACTGAATATAAAAAACCCCACAGCTCTCGTTGAACATGAAAAAGAATATGGACACATTTTTTATTTTGATTATCCAACTATTCTAGATGTTCAACCATATTTATCCAAAAGACTTTTGAGAGAAATGATGCATATCCTCAAATGCGATAGAAGAGATGTCGATTGCCTTAATACTGCACATTTCAATTTGATAAGTAAAATACCGGAATAATTTACCCATTTTTCATTCTTTTTCTTTCTGCCATTGATTTAAAAACAGACAACACCTTATTAGAATCACAATAAATCCATTCGTTTGTTTCATGTTGTTTTGTGTTTGTGTTGTCTCGAAAATCTTGGTTGTTTGCAATGTTTTTCATTTATTTTTTTTTAATATTCATCTAATATGTCTGATGGGTTTTAAAACAGTCATATTATCAACACGAAAAAACTACTTTTTAGTGAGTAATTTAATTAGGAGCCCATTATTTCTTGTGAAAATGAAACAATAATATTCATATGAGTTTTGTGTAATGTTTGTCTATGAAATTTCATTATTACACAGCTCTGAAGAAGAATTTAATTAAATTCGAAACCTCGGCAACAAAAAATGATTTTTTTTGGAAAAAATTTATCCTGTTACCCAACCAACCTTTTTTCAGAAAAATTAATGGACCACTGAACTAGTTAACTGTTACCAAATGGGGCAGCCCTGTCTCCCCCACTTCCCTAGTCTCAGTGAGCCCCTGACATTTCTCAAACGCGTTCGCTCTCATGAAATTTTCACTCCAACACATTTGTTTCCGATTCCCTTCGAAGATCTACATTTTATTCGACACAAGAGACAACGTCATCCATGGCCGGACCCCGGACTCAAAATAATCCCCTGCCGAGTTGAGATAATGCCGGCCATTTTTCCGGACACCAGCGACATTATTTTAAAAAGTTTTTATATCCCCGGATGCTGCGAGTGTGAGGTTTATGGAGAAACCATCAATAAAGAGTACGAGGATCTTGACAAGCGAATTTCAGGGGCGCGCATGGAAGATGTGAAAATTGAAAGTTTCTGGAATCGTTGCCTCTGATAATATTCATCATTGCAAACATGGATGTATGAGCGAATGAAAATGATGGTTTATACTTTGATATACTGTATCTGTGACTTTACAACCAGCCTCACCTTTCTCCTGGACACTGAAAAAAACACTAATTTTACTACCCTTGGAATGTGCAATGAGAGCATAATTCAGAATTATATTTCTGAAAAAAAGATTTATACATTATTGGCTTTTTTACTACTTTTGTGTAAACATTGAATTATACAAAAAACACTGTTCAGTTTGCTCTCCAAACATCCGTTATTGAATTGAATTAGATATCATTAACAGAATTACTACACAATATAGTAACAGCCGTTCCACAGGGATCAATTCTTGGCCCTCTCCTATTCACGATATACACCAGTCAATTAGTGAAATGTCTTCAGTATTGTAGTGTACATCTCTATGCCGATGACACCAAATCTATTATTCTTTTGAACCACACAGGGAAGATGATGCTAATAGGCGGAGCAGTCATGATCTTGATATATTCTCATCCCTTGCTGAAAATATATGCTCAATGAATAATACATCTAAGTCGGAAATAGTAATATTTATACCAAAAAACCACAGAGATATTGTAAAACAACAACTCAATATTAGTACAGGCTCTAATGGAATGGAAATTGTGAAGGAAGCGAAAAAAATCTTGTGATGATCTCCGATTTGATTCCCATGTGAATAAACTGATCCAGAAAGCTAACCTCTCACTCAAGCTAAAATACGGAAATCGTAAATTCCCCACTAAAAACACAAGAATTACTTTATGTGGTAGTCTCGTTCTTTCATCTTTGAACTATGCAGATGTACTCTATGGACCAAGCCTCACAATTAGGAATAAGAAAATACTCCAAAAGATTAAAAACTCCTGCTTTCGCCGTATTCATGGAATACGTAGAAGGAACAGAATATAATCAAAGCTGTCAGAAACTCAATATGGTCGCTACTAGCGCTTTCAGCGAAAAACCTTTGTTGAATTTCACTAGTTCGGACTTCCATTGTCTACTATATGAAATGATTTGAAATCCCTGAAACAACTAAAAAAGAAGAATTAAAAATGAATAGCTGAAAATAACAGTTATATTAGGCAGAATAAACTAATAGTGAAATGAAATACAAGTAAAAACAGAACCATTGAATAAATAAAAAAATAAAGAAATGAAAAAAGACAATAAAAAATAAAAGGTGGAGAGATTCCAAGTCACGTTAGTTCAGGACGTTTCGATTGTTAGTATCTACAATCGTCTTCGGGTGATGACTGGACTGATTCCTCCGAGAGATGACTATTTATAGGTCGTTCGAGTACTTTCACTTATCACCGCTTTCCATTTTCCGCTTCACTGGTTCCGAGGGAGATGACCGTTTTGGCGGGAGTTGGCCATTTTTCGCTTGATGATGGGTTTCCATATGTTGCGTATTTCTACGCTGGCTTGGCTGAATACGTTGTTGGACAACATGTATGCGGCTTCCTTGAATTTTCTCCTAAACCAATGTTCCTCTCTGTGCAAGATCTCAGCTTGGGACCACTCGATGTTGTGTTGATGGGTCCAAACATGGTCTGCTATTCCTGATTTGCTGGTTTCTCCTCGCTGTGTGTGTGTTTCTTGTGCTCGGCAATGCAAACATTCAATGACCTCTTAGTTTCACCAATATAGGATTTTCCGCACTCACAGGGTATCCGGTAAATGCAATTCTTGGAATCGCAGTCCGCGTTTGGTGGCCTGGTTTTCGTGAGACTGCTACGGATAGTGTTACTGGATCTAAAGGAGGTTCTGATGTTGTACTTTGAACCAATTCTTCTTATTCTCTTCGATAATCCTCTGATGTAGGGAAGTGCAAGCACTGGTTGTGACGGCTTCTCTTCCTTGCGAGGCTCTTGCTGTCTTCCAGCCAGAGTCTTTTCTACCATCGCTTTGTAGTAGCGATTCCGTTGAAGATCATTTTTGATGATATCTAGTTCCTTCTCGAGACCTTCCTTCGTATTACAGAGCCCAAAAGCACGGTCTGATAGAGTCTTAATGATTCCTCTTTTAGTCGATTGATGGTGGTTGGATTCGTGGTTCAGATACTGTCCCGTATCATTTTATATAGTAGACAATGGATGTCCAAACTAGTGAAATTTATCATGAAACATTGTCAATCACCTTCAAACAAACGTTAAAAAACCTTTGGGTATGATGTTGCTGTCTCTAGCTCTGCACAAGAAGCTGAGGTGAGTTTCTTCTCACTCAGCTTCTCTTGTGCAGAGCTAGAGACAACAACATCATACCCAAAGGTATCGCTGAAATCGCCAATTCCAAAAGTCGCTACACCCAGCGTGTATCTATTATAAGGTTATCTGCAATAAAATTCCGACTTATCTATATAATCAAATTACATTTCGGACTGACGTACACAACTTGAATGTACGGCATGTACTAACTTATGAATTTTTTAAGCGATCATTTACGTATCAGATATGCAACATTTACAATAAACTTCCTTCTCCCTATTTTGAAATAGGTATTTTAGGCAAAAATTGAGCTACTAGGTAAACAAACGTGACTACTCAATAATTTATCCATGAATGAAAAATAAAAATCAAAAGATTCAAAATCAAGTTACTACACGACGTTTCGATTGATAGTATCCACAATCGTCTTCGGGTGATAACTGGACTTATTCCTCCGAGACCTGACTATTTATAGGTTAGTCTAGTGATTTCAACTATTCCCTCTCTCCGCTTCATCGGTTTTAGCAGAAGCTGGCCGTTTGGCGGGAGTTGGTCGTGTTCCGCTGGATTGGATGTTTCCATATGTTGCGTATCTCTACGCTATCTTGGCTAAATGCGTTGTTGAACAGCATATATGCGGCTTCTTTAAAATTTCTCCTGAACCAGTGTTCCCCCCTGTGGATGATTTCAATTTGAGGCTACTACGGATAGTGTTCCAGATCTGAAGCAGGTTCTGATGTTATACTTGGACCCAATCCTTCTTATCCTTTCCGACAATCCTCTGGTATAGGGAAGTACAAGTACTGGTTGTGGCGGCTTCTCTTCCTTGTAGAGCTTTTGCTGTCTTCTAGCTGAAGCCTGTTCCACCATTCCGTTAAAGGTCATTTTTGACCTTTTTTGATGATTCCCCTCTTAGTCGATTGATGGTGGTTGGATTTCTGGTTCAGATACTGTCCTGTGTGAGTGGGTTTCCGATATATCGATGTTTCCCATTCAGTGTCGGTCCTCTTCACCAATACGTCTAAGAAAGGCAATTCGTTGTGGTCTTCCTTCTCCATTGTGAAAGTAATGGAAGGACTTACGTTGTTGATGTGCTTCAGGAAAGTGTCTAGTTCTGCATTTCCATGGTTCCATATTATGATGGTGTCGTCCACATATCAACCAAACTCGAGGCTGTTTTTGTTTTTTGTGTTTGTGGTATCAAGTGGTAGAACAAACCTGTAGGTACTGTTCTACACAGCAGTTTTGAACTTCGCCTCTTGGTTATTATATTCCATTTCACCCAATGAAGACCATTATTATCATTATTTCTATTATATAGTGAATTAAAGAGGTACAATTTCACTGACAAAGAACACTGCCTAATGGCCCCTTCAGTACTCATCTGATTGGTTCAACATTGTTCATTTTTCAAATTTTCTGGAGGCTCTACAACCAAAACACAGAAACATTAACCCCTCCACAAAAAATTATTTCAAATACTATCAAGTGAACCGTTTGAAATCCAACATATAGTCATCCTGAAGAGTGAGAAACCCTCTGCGATAAAATACTTCATGGTTGCGAAGATCGAAAGCAATAAACTAATGTATGGGAGGAGTCAGGACACCTCAAGTTGCCGCCTGAGAACAGTTGATCGATGATCATTGTCGTAATTGAATTTTCAATCTTGATAATAAGTTACACCGAAAGAAGAAGGTGCCAAATGAGCCTTCTCTTTTCTGTGCACTTTCGATGAGAGGGATGACGAATAATAAACAGGTTTTGGATTGATTATAATATAATAATTCAAATCAGGCTAATTTTATAACACTTTCAGGGAAGTATATGATGTGTGAAGGAATTATACAGGGCTCTTAATTCATTTTGTCCTTCACCAACAACTTCTATGAAGAACTTTGGAAATCACTTGTAAAATGCACTACTTTACATGAAAATTTCATCCCCTATTTCAAACTCCTTGAATTAACAGCTTCTTCCAAAATTTTCAAATAGGGTGGTAGTACTATTGTTGATTATTCCTTGAAAAAATACAAATCACACTCGACAAAGTAATGTTTTTCACCCATAATAAGTGGGCATACTAGAAGACTGGCTTTAAATCAAATTTATTTAAAGAAACAATTCTTTCAGGCCAGTCTTCCACGTTTTCTATTCAGTTTGTACTCCTTATTTTACAATAGTGTGACGATGTATAACCATCTGCCGAGTTACTCTAAAGAGACAAATATCAACACCAATCAATACAGAGAAATAATCATTGAAATTTCAAGTAGTAAACCCTATTACAGTTTGACTAAGCTCCATATCGATCATTTTCAACCTAGCATGTCTTATGTGTGTATTTGTTTCAACCATTGTTTGTTGAACACTATATTTTATTTATATTTTTATATTCATGAGACATTTATCTATTTCATTTTATATTTACTTACTAGCTTTGTCAACAAGATTTTTTCTTCAGACAATAAAGTCTTATTATCTACACAGTAGGGATACACATAACAAGTTGAAATCAGTTGTGTTCTGAAAAATATTCAAAAAAGGGCTACATTAGCAATCGCCTTTCAACTATGAACTCATCGATTATTATTTCTCTCGTTCGAAAATGCAGGCCCCTCTGAAATATCGCGAATCGTAAATTATTTCGCTTGGCTTATCTTATTCGCATGCCGTTCCATTTCTTTTGATGTTTTTTAAATGCATTCGAAGGGGAATCCGAAATTGTGAATAAAAACGTTTATGGTATAAAATCGAATATCTTCAGGTTATTTACTCAGCGATGTGGCCCCATTTCAACATCGCTTAGGGTGGATTTAAAATAACAATGAGGACGTGTATACAGTGCATGAAAATAAGATTTGCTGAAAGCTGGGGCGATGAATGGTTCAAATATTTAGAGGTCTTGACGGAAGTTGTAAGCTTGGAATTTTGGAGAAGTTTTTTAAAATAATTACATAGGGGAATGTTCCTCCGGAAGAAAATCAAGTAGTTTTCATAAAACAACGCATTTTAAACTTATCATTTCAACCTGTTTCTTTAAAAAATTATTTGAATACTTAAAAAAGAGGAATGAAATAATGCATTCAACATTCAAAGGGATTCGTTTCTATTTCACCATTTGGCAACATCGGTTATAGCTAATAAAGGACAATGAATCTGTTACCTGTATGAGACAAACAGAGATGACATATTTCAGAGGCGTGCTGTTCTGTTAACTTATGTTCCGAGTTCCGAGACATTCTGTGATATATGACATTTTGTGCACCTCACCTATCTTCCTCTATATAAATAAATAACAAAACAACTGTTATGTGGCTTGTGGAGGTGGTATTGAACTATAATTCATATTTTCCCTCAATTGTTGATTTATAAAGATAATTTTCCTTTTTTAAAGTAGAATATCTACAACTTGATATAGGCGCTGTTGCCAATATGTGAATTATAAACTAATCCCTTCAAAAATTAAAACCCAACATTTGAAACATCAATTTGAATACTTTTCGAAGTGAATTTGAAAAACTCATGAATTAAACTCAACTTCATTTTGTTCAAACTTGCATTTGCTGTAATCACCCAAATTGATGAACATTCCCCATTACATACTGCTCTAATATGTACTGGTGAGCTAGGGTGGGTTTTTTTTTCGAAAAACAAATTCATCGATATGAACTGGTGACTTTTCCAATCCAAAGGAAATATACTAAATGTTGATGCTTTCCAAGGTTCAGTTCTGGTTCTGTTTTTTGTAATATCCATTAATGGGGGTTAATACGCATATCTATATCAATAAGAATTCACCGTGTTAGTAGATAACAACCAATTTTGTGGTATATACAGTGTATTCCATTTAAAACGCGCCACTCTGAATAACTTTTGACGTACAATACAGGAAATAGCAGCCACTAACGGTTTCTCGAGGGGTATTGACATAATAAGGAAAAAGAAGTTTAGGTTAAGAATGAACGAAATCTCGACTTTCAGAAAGGACAAAAACCAAGATAAATACATCACAGTTCCATACCACCAATATACGAGGAGCTTTGGAAAGATTTTCAAGGAACTAGATATGAAGGTGGTTTTTATACAAGTCATACACTACAGAGCCTTTTGGGAAGTCTAAAAGACAAAGTCGAGAATTCGGAAAAGTCTGGAATTTATAAAATTGAATGTAACTACTGCGATGCGAAATATTATGGACAGACAAAAAGATCTATTAAAGTAAGACATAAGGAACACATAGCACACTTAAAATATGGAAGACCTGAAAAATCAGCTGTCGCTCATCATATTTTGCAACAAAACCATTCCATAGACTTCAGTTCATTAAGATTAGTTATACAAGTTAACAACAACAGGCAACTAGATGCCTATGAGAGTGTTGAAATAAGTAAACACAATAATATTATGAATAACGATGACGGACCTATACCAAAGAGCATACTATATAGCTTATTAAAATGAAATAAAATAATGTTGTTGGGTTTACTGATTAATACATAAGGACACATTGCAAAAATAAATTCGAATAGGCAATATTGTGAAATTAATTTTTATATAGCTGAAAATTGTTTTATATAAACATATATTCTAAAATAATAGATAAGGCAAAACTGTAAAATTAATTTAGGTTGGTATACCTGTATGCTTGGTACGCCTGGATGGTTTACCTGTATGGGTTACCTTTATAGCATAAATAGGATTAGCTCGCATTAGTTTTAATCTTTCTCTTTGAAGATGATCACTTGGTGACCGAAACACGTGTCGAGGTGTTAAAAATAACGATTTGGTGTTGGGAAAAAACACGTCAGAAAAACACGTCAACAATGCAAACTTATGCAAACCTGAAAACGCAATGCAAACCTGAAAACGCAAACTTAATTGGTGAAACGCGCATCGAGAAAAGTATTACCGTTCTAGTGTTTGATAAACGTGCTTGTTTCCAATTTATCCTATGCCAGAGGTTTTAGTTCGACCTTTTATTGGGTATGAGATTTTAGGCTAGGTAATGATCTATTTACAGTAATACCTATATAATCTGTTTAAAAATCTGTTTTTTCGTTAATCAGCTGTCGCCCCTATACGAACAATAACTCTCAGAAGTTGAGAAACTTGTACGGGCTAAGGACTAACGAGATCTTACCTTTTAACGTGTGATTACTAACACGGATTATAATACATTTATTATTTACCAATACATAAAGAACTTTAGAGTATTTTTTCAATATAATGGACTGAATGATTCCGTACAACCCATCTCGTCTTGTGTTTGTAAATCTTTTGCTGGAAAAATCCTCACTTGTTTACTTTGTGGTAAATGTTCAAGAAGTACCGAAATCTTATGTGAATTTCTGGAACTTCATCTAGCTTTTCCTAATACGAATAATTACCAGTCCGTGCAAAGCTTATTGTTAAATCATCTGAAAATGGAATTTTTAACAGGTGATGATCGACTGTATTGTCAAACATGCGCCAAACTAACTGACTGTTATAAGGAAACAAGTATAGCTGAGGCACCAGTCAATCTAATAATAACACTGATGATTTTCAAACAAGACTCAACCTCTAACGGAAGCAAGAAACTCTTTGGAAGGTTCGAAATAGATGAACATTTCAACCACTGTTATAATATTCATGCAGTCATTGTTCACTGTGGTTCTGGCGTTGAATTTGGTCATTATTACGCCTTGGTCAAAGAAGAAACGGACTGGTTTAAGTTTGACGATATTCGTGTCACGAAGTGTTTTGGCGATGCATTGAATTTATTGGAGCCTCTGGAGACACCCTACATTTTGTTTTATAAGAGAGAGGACATTTTTAGATCAAGATCTTCAGATGATGTAGTGCTGCAGGTTTTTCCGGGTTTTCCTGCAGCTGAAAAAACAAATGCGCCACTGGAATCAATGAAGTCGCCCCGGAGCGCCAATTAATTTTTATTGTTGTATTTATTTTATTTTTATCGTTGTTTTAACACATTGTAATAATTTTATAAATATATACTATATAAAAACATTTAATAAAGGTAAACTAAAGGGAAACCGTTAGATTCTGTAGCCCAATCCCAACATCCCCCGTTAATGTTTTCATTCAGTTTGTCATTTTTCTTGTTTGTGGATAATTCTATGTTTATATGAAAATAGTTCTTTCAGGAGGGTTTCTTCTTCCAGTTTGCATCTGAAATTTACTTCTTTGCATGATCTATATCCACATCTTTGTAAAGAGTTCACTTTGACATGTTTACTGAACATGCTAAACAACTGCAAAATGATCATGTACTGTTGACAAAGTGTTTTCATTTACAGGTTATTAAATGAATATACATTTCATCCATTCATATGATTTTGTTTATTAATTATTCATGCCTTCAGACAATTAACGATAGTGGTTAAACTGATTTTGCCTACTACTAAATTGGTTTTGAAGTTTTCAGTACCCACTTCCTGACAACTTGTTCAATTGACGAATTCCTCAAGGCCCTGTATAGACCTCACCCATCGGGACTAAATTTATTTATATAGATATATATTTGTCCCTCTCCAAAAAAGTGAGAACAATGGTCAGATGAAAACGTCCCCTTGCACGGGAGAACATAAAATACAAGTTCAATTTGGCTCGGCGTCCCAATTCACGAAGGAATCGAAGGACCCTCATCAAATCAGCTATAAACCGCGAACAATTTTTGACATATCGAAGGGAAAATCCCCGGTTTAGAATAAAATTCGCATTCCACACGCCGGTGCTCGCATCTTATGAATAAAAAATGTGCCGTTCTACATTTGAGTGGATTGCGGTTTATACCTTTGGAAATATTCGCCATATTCCTCGTAGAGAATGAGGAATGTTCCTCAATTTAGATTATTACAGCAAATGCAAGTTTGAACAAAATAAAGTTGAGTTTAATCCATTAGTTTTTCAAATTCACTTCGAATAGTATTCAAATTGATGTTTCAAATGTTGAGTTTTAATTTTTAAAGGGATTTGTTTCTAATTCACATATTGGCAACAGCGCCTAGAATGTTAAATCGGAGTTCAGGTTACCTAGATTTTCTACTTTAAAAAAGGAAAATTATCTTTATAAATCAACAATTAAGGCAAAATTTAATTATAGTTCAATACCACCTCCACAAGCCACATAAACAACAGTTGTTTTATATAGGTTAGGAAGATAGGTTAGGTGCACAAAATATCTTATGTCACAGAATGTCTCGGAACTCGGAACATAAGTTAGCAGAACAGCGCGCCTCTGAAATATGTCATCTTTGTTTGTCTCATACAGATAACAGATTCATTGTCCTTTATTAGCTATAACCGATGTTGCCAAATGGTGAAATAGAAACAAATCCCTTTAAATGGTGAATGCATTATTTCATTAAGTATTTAAATATTTTTTTAAAGAAAAAGGTTGAAATGATAAGTTTAAAATGCGTTGTTTTAGAGCTCTTTTATGAAAACTGCTTGATTTTCGTCAGGAGGAACATTCCCCATTGTAGCTTTTATCTCTAAATCCATAACACTGAAGCTTTTGGAGCAGTACCCAGTGATTGACGCTGTCAAAGGCTTTCGACAAATCGCAGAACACTCCCCTGCCGCTGCGCTCTCATTCATCCCTAGATATACCTTTTCCAAAAAGTGGAAAATGGCGTCATTTGCGTTTTTTCCGGCCTGGAATCCAAATTGGGCCTTATTCAAGTTGTTTTGGTTTCGCAAAAACTGTAGCAACCTTCTTTTGACAAGTCTTTCTATGACCTTATAAAGAACAGATAATAAAGAAATTGGACGGAAGTTCTTTGGATCTTCACTGTTTCCACCTTTGTGGATTGGAATGATAACTACTGTTTTCAGGCATGATGGAAACACACCACTGTCAAATGAAATATTTATAGCTTCAGCTAAGGTTATCAAAGGTCCTCCAGAGATACTTTCCGATATACTCAAAGGAATGTCGTCAATACCAGTACTTCTTTTATTTTTTATTTCACAGAATGTTTCTGGTAACTTGGTGGACCTGGTAGCGTGCAAGAGGAAGGTTTCAGTCACAAGTATGTCTTGCATATAACACATTGATGCTAAAGGCAAAAGAGATCCACTATCAGCAGCGTGTCGTGCTCTTGTGGGAGAGTATACATCGAACCGAACGGACAAGTAGAAAAGAGTTAACGAATGTTATTGATAATTTACCTAATCGGGGTTCAGGAATCAGCAAACTAAACTACCTGAGTCAACATAAATACGCTTCACGCAGTCGTAATAACCAATCATCGAAGATAGAGATGTAAGAACCTCTGAAGAAGCTAGCTACTCGCAACAGCAAAACGTCAGGAAGAAATTCCAAGAATTGACAGCCTTCAAAGACCAATAAAAAGAGTGACACAAATGACACTGTAATGTTTGAGTCAACCAAAGTGGATTCATTTTCAATTCAGTGTTCATCCTCCAGTATGAAGAATTCACAAAGAGCCTTTCACGCATTCGAACTGTGCTTTGAGTTTTTCTCAATATAGCAGAATGAGTTTCTTACATAATTGAAATAAAGTATCCTTTCCGTATCCCATAATAATGACAGAGTGACGTATGAAAGTCCCAAGATGGTATACGAATGAGAACAATCTGAAAAAATGAATCTCGCGGCTATCAACCATTCATTGTTTCCCCATTTTTATTTTGGTAATCACGATTCGAAAAATTCTCGAATAATTGAGTGTTCGAGATAATTTGCAGTTGTTATGAAAGAATGATTTGTGTGTTTTGTTTGGCAAATAGACGGTTCCCTTACACTTTGTAAAAGAGCCGACAAAGACTTGTTAAGGTAATAAGTAAATATATTATATATTTTTGTTGAATCATATGTGTTTCACTACACTGTTCCCAAATATCCATTTATCAACAAGTTCCTGGAAGTATTTCATAGATTTATCACTGGTCTGAGATTCAGAAACAACCGAAAACTTTCACACAAACGAGTATTGAAAATATTACCATTGATATGTTCTTGTTTGGCAACTGGCTTGTTTCATGCTATTGAAAACGACACCGGTTTGCTTATAGACTGATCGATTTAGGGGTATATTGTACTTATCAAGCCTAATCGGTTCTATTTGCAGAAAAAATAACTATTCCAGAAGCAAGAGTTTAAATTGGCCGCGTGTCTGTTAACCAATGAAATTCATCGTGTCTACAGCGGTGTTGCCGAGTGTTTTGGTTTTTAATATCCAATCACGGAACTAAAATATAGTGACCAATTTGACAGACGCCATTTTTGTTATTATTGTTGTCAAATCGGTGTGAATTCAACTGTTTTAATCCGATTTCTTTGTTAGAATTTTCTAATTAAAAAACGTTTCCTTTTGTGAAAGGTAGGTAAGGTCATTTCCAACCATGGTTTTCGTGTAAATTTTATTTCATGTGGAGAATTTCTTCATTAATTCTAAAGTTAACGGGTTCATATACACTTACTTAAATTTCTGTGATATCAACATGAAAATTTCCACTGCCGGAAATATTTTTAAAACAATGTTTTTATTTCGTTCTGTGTTATTTGGATCCCATGTATAATTAATTTTCTCTTCCAATGCATTTACGGCACTTGTTTCTTAGATTTAGTTGTCGAAAGTGACTGTGATTTCATTTTGAATCATGAATGAATCCGAAACTGTTCATACACTCAGTGAATTTTATGATTTGGCAATGTTGATTATTTGTATTGTTCCTAATGGTCAATCGAAGAAGAAGCGGGACTAGGACCGTGACGTCACGGGCCTAGAAAGTCTGATTTTTAATAATCAATTATGGGATAACAATGGTATTTAGAAAGCTGAAACAAAATGCACTGTTTTTTAATTTCAAATTAGTATCAAATGAACTGTAAACAAAAAATCATGAAACAATCCCATTGATGTACATGATGGTACAAGAAAGTATTATTCAACAATTGAAATAGTTTTATAAATACCCAAAATCGACAACCCAGGAAGTTGCAATATCTGAGTTGATAACTGTGGCGACATAACGAGGATGTATTGTCATCTAGTTAGCCTGAATCGGTTCAGTGTACAAAAGTATCGCGTTACCATACCAATGAAGAAAAACTTGTTAGAAGTGTCAATGTAGAGTTTCAAACCAGAGTTGCGCAAAAATTTGACAAGGAGAGTGAAAGAATGGCAATCAAAATCGTTCGTGAACGACAGTGAAAAAATATATAGCGAGATATAGAAGAAATGATGGAAACCGATCAGCAAAACCAGTTTTTGTGTCGACCACCGTAAATACCGATGGAGTTCAGATATGATTTCATCAAATCCTCTAATGGGGTTCGATGAAATACAGTTCATATCTATTTCGTTATGACAAAAATATACATAAATCGCATCTTTCCATGCAAACAGTTCCTGATTTGGGGTTCGAATTAGCCTCTTTATTCAACATATCTTTCCGACTATCAAGTATTTCCTCACCTGAAAAAAGTTTGAAAGTTATCACGATAGGATCAACTCGGCGCAACGCAGTAAACCATTACGCGTCGCGTCTACTGTAAGACAACGGGAAGGATGCGCGGAGGTAGATGGGAGGTCTAAGCAATGAAGCGCCGTCGCCGAGAACGCGGGCAGACGCGTTAGGGCAGACTTCGTTGACGGTTCTGTTAGTATTGCGAATTTATTTACAGGTAACATTATTCGATTCTCGAAGCTATTCATTTCTTAGTGCAGTTGACATATTTTTTCACTTACTGTATTTTTAAAGTGAAAATATAAATTACTAGCTATTCCCCGCTCTTATATCAACTTACTGCCGAAGCTACTGAACCTAGAATCTTGAAATATGCAGGTAGGTTTTTTGTATAGAATACGAACAATATGCGTGTATGTATTCATATTTTCGATGCCTTCGGTGTCACTTTCCGGGACACCCTGTACATGTGGCTGCTCCCGAGCCACCCCGTATGAGCCTGCTAGTTTGCGTAAACTCGTTTTCGAGCGACGTTGAGTTGCCGAGAGAATAATGGACAGAAGTAAAGATACGTTGAACGGCAATCGATATCGCAATATCGCATCGATTAGCAAGCCACGCCCCGTGCATTGCTTGAGTTACGACGTGCCACTACCCGAAGAAGACGCTGCAGACCTTCTTCGATATCGCGTTGCATTTGGACTCCCACGCGACGTGGGATCGGGCCAAATTTATTGTGGAAGTCTTTGTTTTTAAGGTTCGATTTGCATGTAGCACAAAGTACTTCATTTTTGGAAGTGAAGTGTGAGGACAGATTTCCCTTATCCAATTGTCGTCTTCTGATAAGTACAACCCTCAGAAATATTCAAAAGTTTCATTGTTTATGACTTTATAAGAATAGTTATACACCACAGATCATAGAAGATTGACATTTCACTTTCATGGAATGACGGTTTATTCTGATGTACCACAAAACACAGAACATCATTTTTCACAGCCACATTCAACGAAAAGTTAAAATCTCTATGTAAGTGACTCTCAATAATATTCATGTTTTGAGTCTCAGGCATAGGCTAGGCAATTAGTCATTTACATGCATTATGAATACTGGACTATGTATATGTCCTCTAAGATCTAATGACAATAAACATTATTATCATAGGTAATTATACATTTAAACAACGAGATTATTACAATATTATTATCTATGACACCTCCCCTTTCAAAAAATAGTAAATCTAATAATTGTGATCAGAGACAAAAAATACTAATAGCTATATAAGAGCTGAACAGAAACTAATAAATTCATCCCAAGTGAAGGCTTGGCAATTCTAGCAGATCTTGTTTGATAATAATCAGAAGTAGATAGTAGATAGTACACAAAGTCATCGTTATTTTGATGAAATGTTCCATTATGATTCTATTAAAACATATATGAGTAAAACAATTTTCAATAACCGTAGCTGGCTTCCTGTAGATAGCTTTGTTTCTATACAGGGTGTAACTAAATAAGTGTAAAACATTTAAGGAGGTGATTCCTCATCGAAAAACAGATAGGATCTTTCATATAAAGAAATTCCATTGGAGCATCCCTTGTAAAGATACAGCCCCTTAAAGGGGGTACATAAAATTTGTATAACCATGTTTTTCAATATATACAATATTGAAATTAACCTGACGTTTTGTACTACCAAAAGACACTTAGCCAGAAATTTATTTGGTTTACCCCATGGTTGTAAGGGGTGGAAAACGCAACCCCTAAAATTCATTTCCAATGTAACTTTTTGTCTTATTATTTTTGCCCACAGCAAAAAAATATTTTAGGAACAACTACAGAGATACATTGTCATAAATGCGAAAATACGAAAACAATCTATCTAGTAGATCGCTATTAGCGATAGTGACAATTAAATTGGTATGATGCTGTCAGTTTGTGAATTTTCGAAATTGAATTAATACTAATTGTGTGTTGTTGTTCTGTTCTTAATTTTGTTACTTTAGAAATTCACTTGTTATTAAAATGGCATACACAAAAGAGGAAATGGCTGATATGCATTACGTTTACGGTGTGTCGCAGGGAAATGGGTTAGAGGCTTCTAGAAGATATGCTGAAATGTATCCTCAACGGCAGCATTCTTCACATAGAATATTTGCTCGACTTCATCAACGATTACGAGAATATGGTTCATTCGACAAAAGAATGCAGGATTGTGGTCGCCATCGAGAAGTACGAACACCACAGCTTGAGGAAGCAGTACTTAATTTGATTGAAGAACAACCTACTACAAGTACTAGAAAGATTGCTTTCCAGATAAATGTAGATCATATGACGGTATTTCGAATTTTAAAGGAACAACTCTTATACCCTTACCATCTGCAACGAGTACAGGCACTGTTACCGCGAGACTTTCCGAACCGTCTTGAATTTTGCAATTGGATGCAGGAAATGATTAGAAGAAATTGTGACCTTCTGAAGACGATAGAATTCACAGACGAATGTAGTTTTTCTCGGGACAAGATTATTAATTTTCATAATTACCACATATGGGCTGATGAAAACCCTCACGCTATTGTCGAAACTAACCATCAAGAACAGTTTTCTCTTAACGTGTGGCTCGGAGTTATTGGGAATGATTCAACTGGGCCTCATTTTCTACCTCCTGGATTGAATGGTGAGGTATACGTTCAATATTCAAAAGAAGTGCATCCAGTACTGATGGAGAAAGTCCCTTTGGGCGTCAGAAGGGATATGTTTTTTATGCATGATGGGGCTCCCGCCCATTTTAGTCAAGTAGCACGTCAGCATTTAACTGAAACATATGCAAATCAGTGGATAGGTCGAGGAGGACCACAGAACTGGCCCGCTCGATCCCCGGATCTCAATTCTCTCGATTTCTCTATTTGGGGCCATTTGCAGCATTTGGTTTATCGTACTCCTGTTCGCGATGTAGAGGACTCAAGAAACCGCATTATCGATGCGTGCAGGGTAATCAGAGAGACTCCAGGAATATTTGAGCGAATACGTGGCTCAATGCGCCGACGTCTAGACGCATGCGTAATGTCTGAAGGTCGACATATTGAACATTTACTATGATTTCTACATGTGTGTTTTGTTATTGATAAATTAGTTTTGTTTATTACCCTTTAATCGTTTGATGCAGGTACTAACTACAAAATAACAATAAATCCAGCTCGCATTTATGACGATGTATCTCTGTAGTTGTTCGTAAAATAATTTTTTGCTGCGAACTGGTTTATTTTGGGCAAAAAACCCAAGATAGATTTTTTGTTTAGAATGAAACAGGCTATCGGAAATAAATGTTTAAATGGTAAACAAATAATGAGACAAAAAGTTACATTTTAGGGGTTGCGTTTTCCACCCCTTACAATCATGGGGTAAACCATGGGGTAGTACAAAACGTCAGGTTAATTTCAATATTGTAACTTTTCCAGTGCTTGTGAAAAAATTGTCATACAAATTTTATGTACCCCCTTCAAGGGGCTGTATCTTAACAAGGGATGCTCCAATGAAGTTTCTTTATATAAAAGATCCTATCTTTTTTTCGATGAAGAATTACCAACTTAAATGTTTTACACTTATTCAGTTACACCCTGTATATTTACATTTTCTTCAGGTTTATTTGATTTTTCACGGTTCATACTGTTTCTTTCATTTCACTAGTTCGGACTTCCATTGTCTATTATATAAAATGATTTGAAATCCCTGAAACAAGTAAAAAAGAATAATTAAAAAAGAATAGTTGAAAATAACAATTATATTAAGCAACAATAAACCTGAAATGAAATGATAGTAAAATAACCTACAAGTAAAAATATAATAATTGAATAAATAAAAATTAAAGGAATGCAAAAGGAAAATAATAAAAATAAAAAAGTGTAGAGATTCCAAGTCACGTTAGTTCACGATGTTTCGATTGTTGGTATCTACAATCGTCTTCGGGTGATGACCCGAAGACGATTGTAGATACCAACAATCGAAACATCGTGAACTAACGTGACTTGGAATCTCTACACTTTTTTATTTTTATTATTTTCCTTTTGCATTCCTTTAATTTTTATTTATTCAATTATTATATTTTTACTTGTAGGTTATTTTACTATCATTTCATTTCAGGTTTATTGTTGCTTAATATAATTGTTATTTTCAACTATTCTTTTTTAATTATTCTTTTTTACTTGTTTCAGGGATTTCAAATCATTTTATATAATAGACAATGGAAGTCCGAACTAGTGAAATTCATCGAAACATTGTCAATCACCTTCAAACAAATGTTTCTTTCATGATAATTATTATTTGTCAGTGCGGCACTTCACAAAATTTTCTCGAAATTATCAACTAATTTAGCCTTTGAAAAATTTTCTGAATGGATAGTGTTGTTCTTGTTCATCTGCTGAAGAGTAATTGGGATGGCTACCATTGTTAACACTCCCTTCGAGCTAAGTTTTTACATATTCCTACCCCTTTCCCAGCTAAACTATTACTTTTTGATAGAAAGAGCTCGACGTTTTATTCTGAAACCCCATTTTTCACTAAATTCTTTGAATTCCAAAGAACCAGAAGTCATATTATCCGCAATTGATTTCGAAGGAATGCCAGGAAAGACTGAAGAGGAAAAATCATTAAGATCATAGCATCAACCAATATTTCATCAGGATCTTTGAACTCAGGATCTTCCTCCATATTTTTGATATCTATTAGAAATGAATCGAATGTTTCCAAATCCTTTTGATAACACACATTATCTTTTTCTACTGAAGTTCACCGGTTGTTAGAAGGAGAGGAAAATTCAACAGAGTATCGACATTATAAAGATGAATACAGCCATTGCTTATTACTTGATGAAAGTCTGAAATGAACAGCGAAAATAATAGAGGTCCAAGAGTCGAACCTTGGGGAACCTTCGTAGTTACAAAGGGAGTATTTGAGTATTGATTATCTAAATATATGATTTGAGTTCGATGACTGACATGATTGTTCCAAGACATATTGGTGTCCATTGCAACCCCCAACAAACGTATCGAAGCAGAAAGCGAAATTGTCTGTCCTGTCATTATTATTTGGGGTCGATGAAGTTATCCATCAACGGCCACAAAAATGATCTGACAAGCCATAGCATCGAAGTTTGGCCTGCAAATCCTCATGCCACACACGGTCAGAGGCCTTAGAAATATATTTCTCTTGACTCTTCAAGTTTCCCGATTGTGTTATTCCAAGTATGGGTGACATACGATAAAAGATCGCTTGTCGATCTTTGTTTCCAAAAGCCATATTGATGATCGGTAAAATACACCAGCTCATTAGTCCATTCTTCTTGCTCTTTTCAGTATAATTTCAGCCACTGGTCCAAAACTATTTGGAACATTTTTTCCCCTTTCCAGGTAGAGATTGAACATTTCCAAAATGCATTCAACTTCTACGGCATACCACTGATACATCTGACGAACGATATACTAGCGTTTGATCAAAGATTATTCGAGTGTTCCTTTCTCCGAAGAAGTCTAGCGTCCCTTCGTTATAAATATTAGAGTCCAATAAAAGTTGTTACTTAGAATTCGCGTCAGACGACATCAAAGCGTTGACCGACGTCGAGAATCCAAAGAGGGTGCGAATAAATAAAGCGCGACCATCGGACCAAGGATATGCATTAGGGCTCTAATCCATAATAAATGGGTAGGTCCGTGCGGTTCGGATTAGTCTGCAAGCGTTTTAGCCGCTGGAGAAGAAACAGTGGGTTGGAAGCGTTATCAAGGCAAATTAGTACAGTGTGATCAGTTGGAACGAAAGAACAACGAAAAATGACGACGGTCGAGGCTTGCTTTTCCGTTCTAACAGTACAATACCTTCTGTTCGGACTAGTCAGGCCTACTGTGATTTCCTTTGATTTGAAGTCGAAATAAACCAGGAATCAAACGTTTCAAGTCAATATGTTTATCTCTTTCAAATTATTGTCAATGTCAAATCGTCTTTTTTTATAAACAAACCATGATCAATTATTTCAACATACAAAGTGAACAAAAGTGAACAAAACTATTTAAAAGCAACAACATTCTCCCCCTCGTGATGAAATAACTGCATTTGACATAGTTCTCAATTCATTTTCTTCGAGTGTTTCTTCTTCCTCTTCTGCTTCTTGTCTTTTTTCCTTTTCTTTGTATCCCCTTCATCATCGGAATCGCTTCCTGACTTTGCCTTTTTTTGTGCCTCTTCTTTTTTGAAACATCTTCATCGCTATCCGAGGAGCTATTGTCCTCTTTATGTTTTTTTGATTTTTCTTTATCAGTTTCATCAGAACCATCTTGTTTCTTCTTTTTCTCAGCGGAAACGTCACTGTCACTAGAATCCTTCTTCGACTTTTTTCCTTTTTCTGAAATGACTGACCTGCGCTTCTACTTCACTCTCTTCTCTTCTTCAAAGTCGGAGCTCTGATGTTTGTTTTTGCTACCTTATCCTCACTACTGTCACGTTTCTTCTTTTCCTTCTTCTTTTTCATCTCCAGCTCTCTAGAAGATCGGTCATCATCATTCTTCCACAGTAGACCTATTTCCAAGTGATTTCCAATTCGATTAATGGTATTTTCCATTTTTTTCAACGCCCTATCATCTTCTTTAGACCTTTCATTTCCTTCCGGGCTTCTTATGCCAAAATTGTCAATTTTGAACGAGTCTGTCACTAGATCGTGAATATCTTCATCAATTTGTTCTTGAGATTTACAACAAACGTGAAATATTAAAAACGATTTATCAGCAACTTTTCCCTGGGGGTATCTGGCATGTACTACCCATCCCAGTAATGGTTTTGATATAAACGGTGCATTCCAGTAACTTTGATATATTTTCTTTGCAATAATCAAAGCACATTGATCCTGACCAATAAGAATTGTTGGTTGTGCATCATAAAGGAAAGTACAGGTGATTCGCCTAATCTGACAAAAAAATATTTTTTCAAATGTTTTTTAGTCATTCAACCTAATTAATTGAAAAGCTCAGGAAATAGCATGCAAATAAATAAGTGTATGTTTTTAAATAGAATACTTGTATTTATAAAAAAATAATTTAAGAAAAATGCTCATAAAATGTAATTTTTTATAATCAATTGATTAATTAATGAAGAAAAGAGAAATGAAACTTTCTATGTTTTTTACCACTTTTATTTGTAACTAACGTTACTGCATTTACTTATACAATATATAAGTTTGAAAATGTCCCTATAATACGAAACTGCAGTAACATAGAAAGTGTTAGTTACAAATAAAAGTGGTAAAAAACATAGAAAGTTTCATTTCTCTTTCCTTCATTCATGATTTCCTACCAATAGTAATAGATAGAGAAAAAGAAATAAAAACGCGGAGAGGGAAATATAGGCATCACGCAGCTGCACGCATTAAACTTTTTCGACGAATTTTTGCTATTTCGGCTTGCGTAAATCGTCAGATTATATATTTTTCGATATCCCTGAATTATTTTCTTCAAAATAAAAAAAAAATAGCAACGCTCGAGAATGTCGAGATGACGGTTTTTTTTACAACTTTGCTGCCCTCCCCTTTCTTTACGTCACTCTCAAATTGTCAGATTACTGGAATATACACTTTTAAGAATGTAATTAACTCACCCTACCTTAATCTGACGCGCTCGAGATTTTCTGATGATCAATTTTTTTTTACTAATCTGATGCTTTATCCTTCACGGGCGGCCTTATGTATGGGGCTCATATTTGGTGGAGGTACTTAACGGGGTACAAGGTATCCCCTGTATATTAATCTGTCGCGCTTCAGTAAATCCCGAAACCCTTGCTTGGGCTCCCCTATTATTACAGTTGCAAATTTTAGTTTTGCTCCAGGAACATCTTCTATCAGAAACATTCCTTTTCAATTGTACTTTACCATATGTTTATATGGAGGATTAGGCACTGTGGCCGAACTACTAGCGCTGTTAGTGAGTGATTTTTTGTACTTCAGGAAACAGGTTTATTGCAATGTGTTTTGAAGCAAATTAATCAGCTGATTTTTGTCTTCAAAAGTGCCTCCAGTCTAGTAAAAACAATTTCCCCATACATCAGGATTAGAGTACTGTCTTTGGGCAAGCGTTTCGCTAATCAAGTTAGCATCAACAGGGAGTCACTGAAACTACTATCTGTTGAGAATCTCTAATATGCTTCTGTTGATGTGTTGTTCATTACTCTTATTTCCAAACAAACTAGAATTGGATCCGTGCTTACTTTGTTACCAGAAATAGCTTATTTCATCTGTGGAAACCAAACCCAGGATGTATACGTTTTCATGGAACAGTTATAGCGTCGTATATTTGTTTATTCAAGAATCTCAACTGTTTCAGATTTTTCTCTTTCAAATATCACAATTTGATCTAAAACTTGAAGGAAGTAAACGTAGTTAATAAATTTTAAAGGGAGTAAAAAATGTTCTTCAACGGAACACGACTCAACAACGGTAATGTGTATCTTACATATGTTTCTTAAATATTTTTTACAAAGTTTTCATGTATGTTTTGGTATTTCTAAGCTAGACTTACTAGCCTTTGACGCCCGTCTATAACAATAACTATTCTCAGTCTTTATATTGTGTTAGCTCAAATTCTTGGAAAAGAAAGGTTCTTGGCTTTCTTCTTCTCTTTATGTCATCACGTAATGTCATCCATAACATGAGTAGATTCAACTCATTCATGACATGTGTTTCATTCCGAAACATCGATGATGAGGCTGACAGTGTTCAACGTTCCACTGTTTCATATACTATATTGTGTAGTAATCCTATGGATGAAATCTGATTCAATTTCATAATGGTTGTTTGAAATGAAAACTGAATAGAAAAAAACAGTTTTTTGCATAATTCAATGTTCATATAGAAGGTGTTGTTTCCAAATTATTTTTTATTTCGTGTAATTCAATGTATATATGAAAGTAGTGTTTTTAGAGAGCTTTTTATTCCAGTTTGTGTCTGAAAGTTACTTTTCTGCATGAAGTACACATCTTTGTATAGAGTTTATTTCGAAAATGATTGCTTTCTTCCTTTCTTTGAAAGATTTCCACATATTCTTGTATATAGGTGGAGAAGTAAAAAACCAAAACCTTTCTTTTCCGAAAATAACTAGCGAGGTCTTACCTTTTGACGTGTGATTTTGCTCAAAATTTTTTTGGGGGTACACCAAATTGTTTTTACTATACTTAAGACTGTTTACGGATTTTGATTTGTCACACAAGAAATTGTCGATTCCCCAATATAATATTTCAATCTGCGCCAACTACTTTAGCGACCTGTGAGATGGGAAACTCGAGATATCCGAAAGATGTCTTTCACCTTAGCAATGGTAAAAATTCGAGATATTCTGTCCGTCTTTAATTTCCGTCTGAAGATCGGATCACAAAAGAAAAAGGTGAGTGTGAAACATCCAACTAATGAGTATTTTTCAATTTGTCGAATTGGAAGTTCGCTTTGATTCGGACACGTCATTGTGCGGTGCCTAGGCTTGATCTCCGTCATCAGAGGCGTGCCCTTGGGAAGGACGAAACATGTGTCGCCTGTTTTCACTGTGAAAGAACTTTAAGAAAGACGATTAATTAATGCAATTTTGCTTCGCTTTCTCTTTTGAATAAAATTTTTCAATTCACTTTCATCTTCTCCTGTACCATTATGAGTATTTGTTGAGATTATGTTAGTGAAACAATAATTTGTAAAACAAGCGTAGTTTTTCGGTGCGTCACTAACTTTTTGATCACTAATTGAACTTAGATGTTCAGTTAGTTTCTCTGTCGACAAGACGTTTTTCATCTCAGTGGAGCTCTGGAAGAAAGTTCGATTTGGGGTGACAGTAAACAATCAAAATTTAACACTATGGAAACCAAGGATGCATAAGAATCAGTTGTAATGCTATCAGATCAGTTGTAATGAAAAAAAACTAATCAATACAGTTTATTGTATGATTTTCACTATAAGGGTTGTGTGAGCCACAATAAACCCTAGCGGGTTGCGGTGCGGTCACTTCAGACCTAACCTAACCTATCTTTAAATTCAAATAAAACAAAGTATGTGTGAAATATCATCGAGAAATTCTTCATACGTTTGAAAGACGTATTGATGCCATTATATGTGAAATATAACATCTTTGAAATGTTCGCCACGGCTTCTCTAGGTGGAGTGCATCCGAAACGTCCAATTTTCCATGACTCTGACGCAAAAACCAGGATAAATTTGGCCGGTGGCGGTTATGTTGGCTTTGAGACGAATACACGTCGTTGACACAACTCCTGGGTTTAGGCACGAGTCACAACGCAAAATTCGCCAAGTTATGGTCTGCGAAAGGTCTGAAGTCCCTGCTGGAAGTGTGACCCATTTAAGATGGAAGCACCCTTATAAAACTTACTTTTTTTAACCGATTGGAATGATTTTTTTTTGTCAGGTAGATATTCAAAAAGTCTATTAGGACACCAAATATCATGAATAAATCTCAATTTCCAGGGCCAACTAATCTTATTTTTCAAGGTCAAAAATTTAAAAAAATTACTAGCGATTTTTTTAGAAAAACTCTGACTACACCACTGTATTTGTGACATTTTCAAATGGGTAACATGTAAATTACGTTGAAATGCGTCAATCAATAAAAAAGTTATAAAGGAATGAAATTTGAAAAATATGCCGTTTAATCAACCCACCATTTTTCTAATTGCTACAAACTAGCGGAAAACAATCTTTTATTCACAATCAATGTAAAAATAGAAACCAAGAAGATACCGAATTGAAAAATAAATGAGTGCAATTCATATTCTGGTAGCCTCCACCAAACTTCTATCCAATTCAATGCATTTATCATATCGCTTACGAATATTTTTTTAAGTATTCCTCAATTGTTGTGGAGTAATTGCATCGCAAGCTTGCTGAATTCTGGTGCACAGTTCCACTCGATTTCTTGGTCGTGATTTGTAAACCTTTTGTGTAACATAACCCCAAAGGAAAAAATCGAGTGAAGTAAGGTCAGGCGATCTTGGTGGCCATCCAATTAATGTACTCCCCCTTCCTATCCAACGATTAGGGTAATTTTGATTCAGCCAACTCTTCACAATTCCCGCATTATGTATGGAACAACCATCTAACTGAAAATATAAATTTCTTGTTTCTGCAAGGGGAAGTTCATCTACTGCGTCCGAAAATTCATTCCTTAAAAATTGTAGGAAAATTGCGCCATTCATGTTGCCGTCGAAAAAGAATGGTCCAATTATCCTTTCATTCAGTATTCCACACCAAACGTTCACTTTTTCTGAATACTGCCTTTTACAGTTTATCACCCAGTTAGGATTTTCAGTGGCCCAATAGCGAATATTTTGTGATGAAACCACTCCATTTGTTGTGAAACTAGCTTCATCACTAAATAAAATTTTCTTTAAAAATTGCCTGTCATTAAGATACTCGCCCTGGGCCCATAAGCAGAATTCCAATCGTTTTTCTTGATCACCTAGTTCCAGAGTATGTAAAAACTTTGGTTTAAATGGCCTCAATTTATTTTTTTTCAGACATCGCCTAACATTCTCCCTAGGTAAGTTTAAATCTAAGCTGGCATCCCTCAAACTACTATTTGGATTATTTCTGAAGTAATCTAATATAGTCTGGTTATTTTCGTTCCTGCTTCGTATATTGTTCTTTAAAATATATGTGGTTACTGCTCCAGTCCGATTGAAAACTTGGTTTATTTTATGTACCGTGCTGTTACTTATGGCTGGACGATTTGGGTGTCTTTCATTGAATATTCTAGTTACTTCTTTTTCACTCCGGTAATCATCACCGGAAAGACGTATAATTTCAATTTTTTCTTGAATTGACAATTGAGCCATTATCTGTTTTTATTTTGAAAGACAAATTATTCAGTTCACTAATGGTGCGTAACAAAATGACAATTTAACAAAATGACAATTCATGCGCAAATAAATAGATGAGAAACTGTAAGTCACAGCTAACTTGTTTATTTCATTAATGCATTCTGAATAACAGGCAGTTAAAATTGCAAATCTCATTTTTTGCTATTCAACAAAAGGAAGAAATCACAGCTGATGTTACCTACTGGAATGATAATAATTATTATCCATTGCATATTTTTCTCGTTATAATTTCTATTGGGAGTACATTAGACTTGTCTTATATTGTTGAAATTGTTTTCATGAAGATTAACCAGGAGTTCTCTACTGATTGTACTTGTTTATGTATCCACTCCACTTCGAGAAATACCTATAGACTATTTTTACCATCATGATTTTCAGATGTTATAATTGTACGACATTGCAATAATCACCCCAATAATTTTTCCAATAATCAACAGTGGTGTAGTGAGAACGTTGTTAAAATTTCATTTTACAACATATTTTTCAAATTTCATTCCCTTATAACTTTTTTATTACTGAACAGATTTCGATGAAACTGTGACCAGTGATATTTCAAGACATCCTGAATCCAGTGGTGTATTCAGAATTTTCATAAAATTCCTGAACATGAATTGGTGGGTTGATTAAACGGCATATTTTTCAAATTTCATTCCTTTATAACTTTTTTGTTGATTGACGCATTTCAACGTAATTTACATGTTACCCATTTAAAAATGTCACAAATCCAGTGGTGTAGTCAGAGTTTTTCTAAAAAAATCGCTAGTAATTTTTTTAGATTTTTGACCTTGAAAAATAAGATTAGTTGGCCCTGGAAATTGAGATTTATTCATGATATTTGGTGTCCTAATAGACTTTTTGAATATCCACCTAACAAAAAAAAACATTCCAATCGGTTGAAAAATGTAACTTTTATAAGGGTGCTTCCATCTTAAATGGGTCACACTGTATATAAAAAAATGAAATTAAAGGCGATTTCCACTTGACCCGTCCCTCAGAATCAGCGTCTATAATTCATTTCTCGGTTATTTCATTGCTATCCCTGCGAATTCATGTAACCCACTTTTTTGTCAAAAACCCAGCAAACTACCGCCCAATTCTTCTCCACAACTCCCAAAACTTCGTGTCTCATCCCTCCAGCAGTCAATCCAGGATTTTCCTTCCAAGTGTGAACCCGAAGATAAGAAATATCATCTCGGCCGAATCTCGCCGAGAAAATGTTCCTGCACGACACTGCCCCGCAGAGGTAAATCCGGGGGTCCGGGGGTCCGGGGGCGGCTGAGTGAGAGGTCGAGATTAGACTAGCGACTTCGACCCTTTGCAGGGGTTGAAATCCAATCTTGATTTGCTATTGCATTCCTACAATGACAGTCCGTCCGAGTAAGTCCGCCCGTTTGTTTGCTAGTCTTTGTTTAAGCGGCAGATTGGAATAGGATTCCGAAAGGCACAGAACCGGAGCTATTTAATATATTTTTACGCGATCGAAGAGATGGTGGAGATGAGAACGAGATTCGTTTTTGCGGGGAAAGATCTTGAGTAGTAGGACATTTTTAAGTGCTTGGAAACCTAACAACAAGTTCGAGGATTAATCTCAACAGTATGAAGAGACGGGATTGGTTACAACTTCATGATACTAGGATTATTGACGTCGTAAACACGGAAATGATAGTTCTGTCAAATAACTCATCATGTTCCATGAGTCCCATGACAGAGTACGTGCTCGTTGGAACTGTCAGCTCCATGGATTAATAAAAAACATTGGGCAGTTATTAATTGGCACTTGTCATACACCTATGAGATTCATTTCTCGTGACTGACGTAAAACTAATATTCATAATTGAACCATGCTGGCCGGTACAATTAAGATTTCAATAAGCATTTAAATATTTCTACACTGTTTGTCTGCATAACATGACCGATAAGCTTTGATTGCTATAAAGGAACTAGCTTCTCTCAAACTCACGATAGTAAGTAGGGAAAGTTCTTTCAGGAAGCTAAACATGATAATAGGGGAGCCCAAGCGGGGTTTTCGGGATTTACTAAAGCGCGGCAGATTAATATACAGGGGCATACCTTGTACCCGGTTGAGTATCTACACCAAATATGAGGCCCATATATAAGGCCGCCCGTGAAGGATAAAGGATCAGATTAGTAAAAAAAAATTGAACATCAGAAATTATCGAGCGCGTCAGATTAAGGTAGGGTGAGTTAATTACATGCTAAAAAGTGTATATTTCGTTAATCTGACAATTTGAGAGTGACGTAAAGGAAGGGGAGGGCAGCAAAGTTGTAAAAAAATAACGTCATTTCGACATTCTCGAGCATAACTATTTTTTTTAAGGAAATAATTCAAGGATATCGAAAAATATATAATTAACGATTTCCGCAAGCCGAAATAACAAAAGTTCGTCGATGAAGTTCAATGCATGCAGCTGTGTGATACATATATTTCGCTATCCAAATTTCTATGCCTCTTCCACTTTTTCTCTATTACTCTCTCACTCAGTTCCCACTCTGAATTATGTTGCCATGACGCCATCGCAGCTGATCACAGAGACTCGTTCGTGATGAAGATGAAATTGATGATTAATTAATCAATTGATTATAAAAAAATGAATTTTTTGAGCATTTTTTAAAATTATTTCCTCATAAATACAAGTATTCCACTTAAAAAACATACAATTATTTATTTGCATGCTATTTCCTGAGCTTTTCAATTGATTAAGTTCAATGATTTAAAAAAAATACATTTTTGTTTTTGTCAGATTAGGAAAATCCCTCTAGATAATCGTCAGATTATGAGACAGCACGTCTAAAACATAAATATGAGCCATATATATCTTAATCTGACGCGCTTGAGTATTTCATTATGGCTTTTTCTGCTCATTATATATAATTATGGCCGCGAGTTTGCGTCAGATCGAAATCGTCAGATTATCGAATGAGAGCTTTTTTCTGTTGCACTTAACACCCCCTTAGAAAATCTGACGCCCTCGATTAATTTTTTTTCCTTTTCACTTTAAACCCTTACGTACAACCACCCGCATCATACAAACGATCAGATTAACATACGAACATTATTAAAAAATACGTAGGACATTGATGCTATCAATATCTGACGCGCTCGAGTATGTCCATGCAACAGTATTTTTTACATATTTAAAAATGTATAGCCGCTTTCCCCACCGATGAAAAGGTATATATTATATTACATTTTTTTATTGTTATCATCTAAGCTCTGCAACCTAATCGTATCAATTTTGATGTCTATCAACTTGGAATATTGAAAGATGGAATTGTGAAAATTGAGTGTTCCCTTGAATGGATTACTTTATGATGATTTTCCATATATACCAATATTGTTGGTCGATTGAAACACATGGTTCGACTTGCGAAAGTAATTGGTCGTACATAGAAATCTCGAAGCAATAAAGGTAGGTCGTTAGTTTTCAATACTCTGGACAATACCCTATTTGATTATTGGATGAATCTTCGCTCGTTTTCATTGATCAAGAAAGTGAGATTGTTTCAAAATCATATTGAAAATTTTAGCCATAGGAGAAGCCAAAATTTGTGCAGTTTCTAATGAAAAAACTAGGGATACGGTCTATTCCAGATATGTAAGGTTCCTTTGATTCACATTATTAAATTCTATAAAAAGCATCGTCAAAATAATGAAAGAATGTCTTTTAACAATAAATTTTGGGTAATAAAAAATTTACCAACAAAAAACTTATATAATTTTAACAAAGTAACCCCACTTCTTGTTACACATGATAATGAAAACATGAATATTAGGTGTATGACAAATATTCAGCGTGAATATCAATTCTACATGAAATCCACTGATAAATATCGAAATCATTGTCAAAGAACTCCAGATCGTTTCTCGATTCAGTTCATTCTAAGAAAATCAACTTTCCGGCGAAATGAGTTGATGCTGAATTTCCGCAGTCCAGCATTTGCCTCTCCTTAGAACTTCACCCTCCGACATACATAATGGAAGAGAAAGGGGAGGAAAGGTGGAGGAGAAAGTTTCCACTGTGTGTGTATATATATAGAATTTCCGTATTCAAGAACAACTTTGGCGAAAAGAAGCGAGAAGTTGCAAGTTTAATGTTATTCAGGACGCGTTTCGGGGATTTCTAAAATGTTTTTAGTGTCGCGGACTTGATGTTATTCCTAAATTTCATTCCGCTGAAAATTCTATTCCAGAATGTGGAATGGAAGTCTTTCTGTGTCAGTTCGAAACCTTGTGTCGAAAACCATTTCCAAAATGAGCTTTTATGCAGGATTAGAGTTGAGGATTTTATATGTGTGGGACAAGTTTTCAGTAGAAACACCACAATGAATGAGATTAAAATGAAAACCATTCAAAAATTATTATCACTTGATTTAAAGCCTTCGGCCATCAGGCAGTTGCACCATAAGTGATCATTGGTCTGACAAACGCCTGACTTAATCGCCAAGTTTCACCAGAAATCCTTCGACACTCACCCTTCACCCTTACAGATACAAATTAGTATGTCCCATGCTTCTATGCCATGAACTTTGTTCTGATGCCTTCAGATGGCAAAACTTGTATTTTGATTCGGATGATCCAGTTTGAACATATGATCAACCAACGTATCTGTTGCGACTCAGAGATTTATCGAATCGATAATTCTGCAACCAGTCTACTTGAACGTGACACTATTACCATTTTTCATTATTTGGCAAACGGGTAGGAAGTTCGTGAAAAGGTTGGGTACACACAAAATATTTTTCAGTATTACTTCTTTGCCATTAAATAAGTTGAGTTAAATATCACCAATACACTATTTACAACATTTGGTGTGGTAATAAATATTACTGAAGTTTTATATTTGCGATCACGAAAGATATGTCCATACATGTTTCCTTCGTTATCTTGTTTAAGTCATATTTATGGGCCTAGGACCCCTTATCTTTAGGCTGTTTTGAGTTTTTCTTGGGTTCCTGTGGCGGGGCGGCAGGGGATTGCATGGTCCTCTGTCGTCTTCTTTTGGCTCTTTGCCCTGTGTGTAGAAGTCGTAGCGTACTTCTTTGGCTATGCGGCCGTTTAGGCACTGTTTCTTGTTTTATTTTCCGGCAAGCATAGATTTCAATACCAGAAACTTAACTAGAAGCGCCTGCAGCTGTCCTAAGGCCGTTGGGAGACCTTCGGGAGAGCTGCAGGCGTTCTCTGACGATGAGACGGCCCTCGTATACGAGACGTCGCTTCTGATTGAGTTTCTTCCGACAGGCCTTGGGTTTGTAGTATGTCTGTTTTCGTTCGGCCTATCTGAGGCCCTTTTATTTCCAGGGCGTTATGGGCACCCATGGAAGCTCGCTGGGTGTTTTCCCTTTCAGTTAAAGCATCGCAAGGGCGAGTTTTTAGGTATTTTGCATTCCTTGGTCAAGTGCCGTCCGGTACATCTAACGCAGGAACTGCTTTACAGTTGCGTTGCTTGTGACCAAACTTTTGGCATCTGTTACATTGTCCTGCTCGGTTTCTCGGCGTCTGTGTTTCGGCGCTTACACGCATGTTTTGAATTTTGGTGATCTCATATATTTTCTTTTGGCTCCTTGGAACTAAAACAAGCACGAACGGTATCGGTACCTTGTTAGCTTTACTCAGGCGGGCTACGGAAAGGATCTCAAATCCTTATTGGGCAAAAGCCCACTCAGTTTTCTGAGTGGGCTTTTGAATTTGATCTTCCAGTACCACGCCTGACTTTTGTTATAAGGCGGGTGCAGTTTTATTTGATATTGGCTTATTGGTCCATTTAGTCTGGGAAAAACCGAGTTTTAACTGTTTGATTTGTTGAGCTGCTGGTGGCTCTTTTTTCCTCTTTTTTGGGGCCTTTGCCGCTTGGCTTTTTTCGCTCGACATAGGTAATATCGTCGCTGTCCAGATCGCTGATGTCAGAGTCGGAGTCGATGAGACGATAAATTAGAGGTTTTTTGTTTCTTAAATTCAAGTCCATTCTCTTTGCAAAGAATTTATATGCTTGCACTAGTTCGCTAGTACTTACTTCATAGTATTCTATAATAGTTGATATTGTAGCCAGACCTGCTTCTTTTGGCTTTTTACGAACTTTCGTAAAATTGAAAATCGTTTCCATAACTTATTCCATCTCGAAAGATAGATGCTACACTTCGAAATCAGCACAACGAAAATTAGTCAACTTGTCAGCTGTCTGACATTTTTCCATACATGTTACAAACAAAACATTTTGTACTCTCTTTTGACATTACTCATAAAACAAAACTGTAAACAACAACATCGTTTTAGGTCTCCTCTTAAATAAGTGATCAATTCTAACAGAGACTTATGCATCTATGAAAACCTGAGGACGATTAAATTTCTAGAAGAATATTTACACGTATTCGTCTGCCATACCGAAAATGGCGAACCTCCAGAAAATATAAATATAAAAGCAGACATTTTAATAGGAAAGCGAAACAACGCCCTGCGGGATAGCGACCAGGGGATGACGCAGTTTCCGATATATCTCCACTTTTATGTGACATGATTATTATACTACGAGCGCAGGTGGATACGACCACCAGGACGTATGGGGATGCTTCAGAATATAGATATATCGTATCCCCGTGAAGTAGGGGGAAACATGCCGAAATGGTATTTTTATGGAAAATCCTGAAGTGTTTTCTCTCCTTCCAACATTCAACCAAATCAGTGGTGAATTCAGATTGGCGATTTTTTATTTGCATTATTGAAAGATCCCTGACAATGTTGTTTGGTGTTCAAGGAGTGTGCGAGACAAAGAAGTTAAAATGTAAATGAGTATAGAATAGAACTTCATATTTCGATATATTACATCTGGGTCTTTTGCATTTCCTGAGAATTTTGTAACAACTTGCTTGAATGATACTCATGCTCCTTTCTCATGTTTCGAAGTTTACGTCGAACATAATTTCTTGAATGTCGGGTCCTACAAAGACGCCTTCTTCAAGTTTAGCCTCTAAAAGGTTTAGAAATTTCTGACAGAGATATTTGAAACAAGGTCAATCTTTAGGCAATACCTTTACAAACTGTTTCATGAGGCCTAACTTTATATGTAGAGGTGGTTAGTGTTAGTGTATCTTCAGTTCCCCTATGACTGGAAAGATGAAATTTGGACTGCTGAACCAGAAACCTCTGTTGAAAGTACACGGTGCTATGACCAGAAGGTCCAATAACTAAGAGAATGTGTATAGAATCTACAAAGTTTTTGCGGAGAATGTTCTTCTCGACAGGTTTTAAAGACTCCCTCACAGGCCAGTTCTTTCTGCACCAATGTTGATCCCTTTCTCTACTGTCCCATTCACACAAAAAACATGGAAATTTGGCAAAACAGCCTTGCTGACCAAGAAGCATGCATGTTACTTTCAAGTCACCACATATCATCCAACCATGAGCCAAATAGTCAATTTTCTTCAACACTATTTCTAGGTTTTCATAGGTCTCTTTCATATGTACAGAATTGCCAACAGGTATAGATGCATAAGTATTACTATTGTGTAATAAAACAGCTTTTAAACTAGTTTTGGAAGAATCAATAAACAGCCTCCAGTCTCCTTCTTTGTATTCAACACCAAACTCTTTGATCAGACCTGGAATGTCTGAGCAGTACACTAAATCACCTTCTTGTTCAAAAATTTCGAAAACTGCTGCTCTCTCTCTTTCTATGCGCATATATGCTAATTCCAACTGCCAACAAATTCTTTTCTTTTAGTCTGGAACCAAGAATTCACCTCTTTCTTTTGTTAACCCAAGATTCCTAACTAAGTCGTTAAGCTCAATATTTGCTGTAGTACATTGGAACTCTCCATTATCTTGCTCATCTGTATCTGACAATACATCAGAAAACAATTCAGTTTGAACGGAATTCAAATCATCTGGAGGTTCTGGAACCGGCAAATCTACATCGTGCCCTACTGGTCGGATGGCGGTAGCTTATTACATTCTTGTTTTTCGAGTTATGACCAGTAATATCAATACTAAAAAAGTAGCAATCATCAGTGTTGTTCCTAGGTTCCTCCATACCATAGGAACAGCATACTTCAAGGCTTCTTTCTCCTTTTTTTTACCATTTTCTAAGATCTTCAACACAAACATAACATACCTTATGCGGGGCCCAAGATTTATCCTGATCACCAAGTTTAATTCCAAAATATGAGAAATAAACTTCTTTACAAAGTCTGTAATGTTTCCTTGATGTTTTTAGTAACAAACTCACTACAAATATAACAAAAACTATCAGCAGAATTCTTACAACCGCGATTAGAGCACATGTACTGGAAACCAGAAAGTAAGGTTAGGGTGACAGTAAACAAAACATCAGCTGTGAACAGAACAATAGGTTCGTTCCAACCAACGTCATAAACAGTTTCTGACAATCAGGATTCTACGCAGTAATGTGATTGCGTTCCAACGTGAGTTTCCAACCATTAGTAAACTATCAGTTTTCTGTTCCATCTAAGATTCAAACCTGTGCGAAATCTATCAGAATGGTTTGTGGATTATCTTCTAACCATCAATCTGACGCATGCGTATTCCGTATTACTGTTTCTGTTTTATGTTCATGCAACTTGCAAACAACATAACCTGCAAAAATTGTTATAAAATAAATTATGTATTTGCTGACGCAGGAAATATTAGGAATTCTTTAAGTGAACCTAAAATACGAACATTTTTAATAACACAAATTAAATATTGTGGTGACCTACTTACCTCCCAGTTCCATGTTGATTAGTAAATAGAATAGAGATATAAAATACTGCATGCAACCTTCTTTTACTCTCCAGAAATACACTTGATTAGATTTATTTTTAAAGGTTAGTACTTATGTTGAAATTCCATGCCAAACTTAAGTTGAACTATCAGCTGTTCCAATCAGAAATTTCAAATTAATCAGAAACCAATATTTAACAGACATGCGCGTTGACAACAATTTACAAACTGTTGGAAATCTGTTGGTGACTCAAGGTTGGAACGAACCTAATATAATTCCCCTTTTTCTGGACAGTAAATGTGTTTCAGCAGTGCTGCCAACGCTTCTACATCCAACACAAATTATTTTACAATTTTATTTGTAGTACCTATATAAAATCTATTAAAATCTGTAATGAATCAAAAAATTTAATATATCGATGTACAAATGAGAAAAAATGGTAGCTGAAAGGACTTATAATAATAATAATAATAATAATAATATTTATTCATCCTCAAAGACGTTGACAAACGTATAGGATAGGTCAGTATTAAGCACATAAAAATCACATCAAACGATAAAATTGTAGATCAATAGATAAAAATAATACAATAAAAATTTATACAACAAAGTCAGAATTACAAAAATTAAAACAATTGTAGTTATAAAAATTGAATATGTCATGCCAAAGCCGCATGAACCCATTCAGTCGAGATGGTCCGAGAGAAATTCGCCAATACTATAGTAGGCCTCAGAAAGAAGCAATGTTTTAACTGCTTTTTTAAATGCTACAGTGTTCATCTGTTTGAAATGGTCTGGTAACCGATTGAATAATTTTATTCCCATATATTTGGGAGAATGTTCGAATTTTATAGTTTTATGTTTAGGAATGCTCAACTCCTCTGCATATCGAGTTGGGTAGCTATGATAGAATGAGTTCTTAGTACAGTCTGTTATACATTCGCGAACATATAAAAGTATTTTAAAGATATAGATGCAGGGAAAGGTTAAAATTTGATGACTAATGAAAAATGTCCTGCATGATTCCCTCCAAGGGATGCCTAGTAATTTCCTAACAACTTTTTTTTGAGCAATGAAAACCCTATCTTTGTCAACACTGTTTCCCCATAGGATCTATAATGTGATCTATGGCCATCTATAGATGGCTATAGACCAGACTGTAATATACATCTAAAATGGAGCGTAAAGGCATACAATTCTTAAAAACAGAATAATAAGATGTTTTGAGTAAAAATGTTTTTTCATCGTTGGCCTGTGTTACAGTTTATTTTCAGCTCCAGAAGAGAATTTACCTGATTTTTTACTTTGGCATCTGCGGCATCGACTACTTTAGTCATCAACTTCGTAATCTGTTCAGGATATGTTCACTAAATCAAAGGGACTGTGGCTGCTCATCGTTTTGAGGTTCAACTCAGTACACCTCAAACTTCACTGTTCAAGAACTCCTCCATCTGGAGAACTGCGTTTATGTGAAATGAACTTTCTGAGAACGTTTTTCCAAACGAATTTCATCTCCAGCAATTCAAATCCAACGTGAATCGCTACTTCCGCACAGACACCGCTCTTAGAACACCTCAAGGATTTTCCGTTACCAATATGCGGCATTTCCATTGAGAAAAATCGAATTCGATAACAACCCAAAAAGCTTAGGGTGCGGGAGATTGCAAGAAGTAACTTAACCTGTGACCTCTCGTCATCGTCCTATATCAACGATCGGAGCCCGAGGGTCGGAAAATTGCAACATAAAAATCATCCCCAGTTTCGGCTGGCCGGGAGCTATCTTATATTGCTTGTTCCAGAAATGTATTCACTATTCATCCCCTTCCTGGCGAGATTGATGTCGTTCTTTTATGTCTACGCTCGATGTGCATATAGCCTGAGGAAGTTACAGTTCCTCTTGGAAAGAAGCACAGTCGTTTCAGTGTGTTAAAGATCATCCACTGTTTCGACCGGGGATTCCCTTGATATTTGATTGCCATTGCATATTGCTGAACTATCTCTACATACATATACTAGGTGGGCTGGAAAGTTCGTACGCTAACACACAGATAGCGCTACTAGTATGATTTTTTAGTTAACCCTAACCTTCAGAAGACACGTGTACAGATTTCTCAGCTGTTGGACTATTAGTTTATGGGATAGAATATTTTCAGTGAAGCAAGTATCTCATCATCTTGTAAAAAATAAAATAATTCAAATTGATTATTTCTTTTCGCCATACGATTGATTCATTTGTACAAATTGGGATAGAATACGGTATTTATGTGTAATTTAGTATACTGGCGAAGTAATCATTTCAGATAAAAACTGACCAGTTCAGACCTATCTTGGGGCCACTTTTCTTCACCGTCTATGTCACTGATTTTTGACTCTCTCTTCCCAAAACCTTAATCAGGCATGACAAAAATGCTACCCTCTTCAATGGGGAATGTTCCTCAATTTGGGTTATTACAGCAAATGCAAGTTTAAACAAAATAAAGTTGAGTTCAATTCATGAGTTTTTCAAATTCATTTCGAAAAGTATTCAAATTGATGTTTCAAATGTTGGGTTTTAATTTTTAAAGGGATTTGTTTCTAATTCACATATTGGCAACAGCGCCTAGAATGCTAGATCGGAGTTCAGGTTAGTAGTAAGCTAGAAGAAGAAGAATCATGTCAATAGTCTCAAATTAAAGCAAAATATGAATTATAGTTCAATACCACCTCCACAAGCCACAAAAACAACAGTTGTTTTGTTATATATTTATATAGAGCAAGGTAGTTTGGATGCACAAAATGGCATATATCACAGAATGTCTCGGAACTCGGAACATAAATAAACAGAACAGAACGCCTCTGAAATATGTCATCTTTGTTTGTCTCATACAGGTAACAGATTCATTGTCCTTTATTAGCTATAACCGATGTTGCCAAATGGTGAAATAGAAACGTCAAGAAAAGTACTTCGACCACGCCACCGAAAATGACTGCCGCAGTTGCAGTCGAAACGTTTTTTAGATTGTAACCAAAGAAGACCATGGCAAAACCCGGAAACTAACCAAAACATTGACGCCAGCCGTGAAAGCCTACATTCCTATATTATGAATAAATGATAACTAATTTGACAGGTGTTCTTCAACAAGATGGCCGATATCAATTGTCAAATTTCGAAAGTCCCTGTTGGGAGACTCTATGAATGGAAATTATACAGAAACTTCGATGATACAATATAAACATTTTGCTCAATCTCCAAATAGAGATAAACCTAACCCTTTATAGACTTATTACAAACCAGTGAAACAGACAAAAAAAGGTTTTTTATTCAAAAATCAAAGCATTTCACTTCCTCTCTTCAAACCATAACGATTATATTATTTTGCAAACATTCACCGGACTCCATTATCCAATATTTTTATCTAGATAATCCCGATATATATTTGTCTATTCCCGAGGGACACGCCAAGACACCGCGATCGTGTTAGACTCACAGGATAAAAAAGTGCCACATGCAAAGGCAAACACTTTCGCTGACTTGGGGGAGACATCTGAGAGCATTAAGGAAATTGAAAAAATATTTTTCTTCTCTGTTCACTCTCGAGATGGAATTCTTTCACTCGGTGTTTTACTTAGGCGAATGTTATCTTAGAATTAATATCGGTAGTGTTCAGTGCGTCAGCGATGACCATTTAGAAAAGTATTTCTAATGGAAGGTTATTAAGTGAATACAAATGTATTTATTTATTCAATTATTCATTTATTCGCCCATGAATTCATGTATTTATTTGTTTCGTCAGCCATTCGCAGTTTAATATAAAACAAGTATTATTTGAAAAACTCAAGTTGCTATTAGATGAAAACCAGACGAGTTCTGGTGTAGATACGGGTGTACCTACCTAGATTTCTAAAACATTCAGGGTTATCAAAATAACAGAAAAGAGGTTGGTATGCCAAATTGTGGTGAACATTTCCAGCATTTTTCAATTTTTCTAATAGACAGAGTAGGTACTGTAATTACTGTAAGTAAAGTTTTCTAAAAGAATGTTCAACTTCCGTATCAATTCTCCAATTTTAAATCTCCTCCACATCATGAAAATGGTAGTAAATTTTTGACGAACTTTTTTCAATCCCCCCATATATAAAATGTTCGTAAAACACATATGAAGGCAACGTCTGCAATATAATCAGACCGATACCATAATTCCCGAAAATAATCATCAATAAAATGAAATAAAAAAGGGGATGCGACATATGCGCGTACGAGCATTTACAAAGGGTTCAAAAAAGGGGTTGGAATAGAAATGGTCGGGTTAAAAAACAAGTACAGTTAGTCGCGTGTCGATCCCGTGTCAGACAGAAAGCTGGGTGAGTTTTTGTTGTTTTGGGTGTGATGTGTTTTGAGTTACTTTTGTGATGTCAAATTCATTTCAAAATTATACGGGGTATCGTAAAAACTAGGGCATAGAAAAACTCCTCATTTTGTAGTAATGAAGTTTTATTTAGAGTTCTCAAGAATTTGAGAAGCACAAATAAGTTCAAAACAGAAATTGAAAAGTTATTAATGTAGTGTTACGATCTTCGTTCGGGTTTGAAGGTTTGAAACTGTATCCTAGTTTCGCCAGCACAAGTGGCTGGCTTCTTCAAAGGGTTATTCATCCTGATGGTTCACCGATTACTAGTTCCTCCTCCCGGGTTGAGTGCTTTGGAGTAAAAACTTTGCCCCACAAAATAAATTTTGTGAAGAAAACTAATACACCATTCCATCCACCCCCGCTCCTCTGGAACGGTCCTCAGTCCTACTGATGGGCACTTCAGCAAGATTGACATCTGACCGTATTTGTTCGAAAGTCAGCCTTTAGGTGCTAATGACTTTCCTATCTGAATTTTTGCATGGGGTCCCCAAAAACTAACCGAAGACGAGTGTCTTTTCAATCGCGTACGAGTATTGGTTCTCAGCGAGTCTGAAAGAGAGATTAATTTGAACTGTTTCAAAAATTTTTATACTTACCGGAGCCGCCCGACAGTGACTCTCGGGGGTAGTCTTTGGTTCTGTTTCGTTGGCCTCCTGTGTTTGTCCCTCACTCGGAATCTGGGGTCATTGTGTGAGTCGCTTAGCGCTGGGTTGTCGTGCGCTCGAATTCTGTCGAACGTGTCCTCTGCGTGTTTTCTCATATATGCGTCCACGTAGTGTATGTTCAGGTCTAGATCTCGGAATATGTACCTATTCCGTTCATATCTTGAAGCGTTTACGGCGGCCCTTACGCACGCGTTCATGAACGACTGGATCTGTCTTCTGTATGTCGCTGCGCACTGGCCCCAGGCAGTGCAGACATACACGATTATCGGTAGCAATACGGTGTTCATCATTAGCAGCTTTACTTTCAGTCCTATTTGGCTTCTTCGACCTATTATTGCTAATAGGTTTTGTCGAGCAGATCTCGCCATTCCTATTCTCTGTCGTACGTGAGACCTGAACGTTAATCTTCTGTCTAGGTTGACCCCCAAGTATCCAGCTTCGTTGATCTACGAAATCTCTTGTCCGTTAAAGATGGCGTTTCCTTCCGGGTGTACCATCCTCCGGGTGAACAATATTGCCTGACTCTTGTCAAGGATAGTGAATTCTAGTTCGTAAGCTGTATTTATGTTGACACAGGTAGACCGCCTTACTGGTGGGGGGGTTGTTATTGGCCGAAGTGTTATTGCTTGTTACATTGCGTTGCACTGCTGCCACCTTAGCATCTTTTAAGCGTTTCTGTATGTTAATGGATTTCTATGGCTTCCCGTACAAGCCGACTGGGGTATTCATGATCGTGTGCAAGTAGTTTCACATCTTCAAACAGTATCGTATGATCTCCTTCACTAAATGCGTATTCCGCTTCTGCGGATTTTTCTAATTGATCTAAACTACAGTTTCACCGATGTTCATTCAGCCTTGTACCCATGGATCTTTTGGTGGTACCGATATAAACTTTTCCGCAGGTACATGTTATACGGTATACCCCCGCAGCTGATAGTGGATGCCATTTGTCTTTCGCAGATCTCAGGTTTTGCTGTATTTTCCTGGTGGGCTTGAACACTGTTTTTATGTTATGAACCGTCAGTAAATATTACTGGAGTTGTTTCCCAACACCAAACCATTATTTTAACACCTCGACACGTGTTTCGTTCACCAAGTGAGGAAGAGGAAGATTAAACTAAATATCTGTTTAAAAATCTCTTCAAAATCTGTTTTTCCGTTAATCAGCTGTCGCCCCCATACGAACGACAACTCTCAGAAGTTGAGAAATTTATGCGAGCTAAGGACCAACATGGTCTTACCTTTTAACGTGTGATTTCTAAAACGGTTGCAGAATCATCCCAGCTTCAACCAGATAAATTCTCTCGAGAAAAATATCTGGTCGGCCTTCCGATCGTGAGTCAAGTGCACTACCACCGCGGCCAATTCCACAACTGACAAGGATATTCTTATTTATATCGTAGATACCTCTTCTAGGTGCCTGCATCTTGAGTGTCTTAATTTCACAATATTGCCTTATCTACTAATCTTAAATTAATTTTACAATGTGTCTTTATATAATAGTCAGGTAAATCTAATAAATTAAATATTATTTTAACAAGCTATATAGTATACTATTAAAACGTTATTCATAATATTGTTTACTAATTTCTACACTCTCATAGGCATCTAGATGTCTGTTGTCTATTCCATCTATTCTATTCTATTCATATTCTATTCTACTCCATTTATTCATATCTATTCCATAGATTAGTTGGACAAGTTGGTAATCGAAACATGATTTGATGTTGGGACTAAACTCCAGTAATAATAATTACTACACCAAAGGTTTCAAAAAGTGCATCTCAAGTTCACAGACAGTGGCGATGCTTTCTGCAGATCTCGCATTTCGTCGACGTGCGGGTGTTGGTCGTTTGTTTACTCAATCAGTGGTCTCAAATTTATCCACCACAGATCAGGAAATGATTCAATGAGGAACACAAATACTGACAAAATATAAAAGGACCGTCTGATGAAAGAACTGAGGGACCGAATCAACAGGGCAGGGATCAGCTCAGAATAATATCAGGGCTTCTCAAAAACACTAACCACCCGACCAAAGACCTTAGCTATTAATGAAACAAAGGGATAGAGGCAAGCAATTTATGGAATACCCAAATTATGTCCAGAAAAATATGACAAATATAGAAGCTGTGTAAACTAGTTTAGTGTTTTTAAGAAACATGAAAAAATGGTAAGAAAGGAAAAACCAATAAGGTCAAACAACTTGCTTGGAGGTGGTTTACAATGTTTCGTGGTGCATTTCATCAGTTCGGATTTCCATTGTCTAATACAATATAAATTGATTTGAAATCCCTGAGAGAATATGTAAAAAAATTAAAAACATTAACCGTTAAATAACAATTTTATTAAACAAAAAAACTGAAATTACAAAGAAATAAGATACAAGCAACAACCAAAAAAATAAAAAAATTAAATATTAATAAAAATGAAAGCTGAAAATTAAAAAAAAAAATGAAAAAATATTATCAACAAAAAATGAAAAATAAAAATTGAAAGATTCCAAACCAAGTTACGTCACGACGTTTCACCGCCATCGGGTGATAACTGGACTTATTCCTCCGAGATCTGACTATTTATAGGTCATTCGAGTGCTTTCACCTATCCCCTCTTCCCTCTCTCCGCTTCACTTGTTTTAGCGGGAGATGACCGTTTAGCAGGAGTTGGTCGTTTTTCGCTTGATTAAAGGTTTCCATATGTTACGTATCTCTACGCTAGCTTGACTAAATGCGTTGTTGGACAACATATACACGGCTTCTTTGAATTTTCTTCTAAACCAGTGTTCCTCTTTGTGGATGATTTCAACTTGAGCCCACTTGATTTTATGTTGATGAGTCCAAACATGCTCTGCTATTCCGGGTTTGCTGATTTCTCCTCGCTGTGTGCTCAGCAATGCGAACTTTCAAAGGCCTCTTAGTTTCACCGATGTATGATTCTCCGCACTCGCAGGGTATCCGAAAAATGCAATTCTTGGAATTGCGGTCCGCGTTTGGTGGCCTGGTTTTTGTGAGGCTGCAACGGATAGTGTTCCCAGATCTGAAGAAGGTCCTGATGTTATACTTGGACCCAATCCTTCTCATCCTTTCCGATAATCCTCTGATGTTGCTTGTATATTATTCAGTTATTTCAGTTTTTTGTTTAATAAAATTGTTATTTTACGGTTAATCTTTTTGATTTTTTTACAGATTCTCTCAGGGATTTCAAATCATTCCATATTGCATTAGACAATGGAATCCTAACTGATGAAATTTGCTTGGAGTCGAAAAAACATAATTTTTTTTTGTTTTTGAAACTTCATAAGTCATTGAAGTGACAATTTTAAACTGAGTTCACTTTCCGTCACAATTCCTTGTTGACAGAAACCAACTTCAACCCTTCTTCCATTTTTATGGAAACAGATCTGTAGTTAACACTAGAATCATCTTCTTGAAAAATGGTAAAACTGGCCGTTTTGAAAATCTTCAGAAAGACAGTCTCTTCAAACAATTCATTATCATGCAATGAATAACAAGTTTAAGCATGTTAGAGCTAGTATGGTCAATTCCAATGGAGATTGAATTTTTCTGGTGCATTCTATCATTGAAAGCAACAAAGCTGGAAAAACAGGAACTAATAATGAAGTCCATTTAGAAATTTCCTTTTAATTCTAGACGAAAACTCGCGGCTTAGGGTGAAATTTAAAGTCACTGACATGAAGCAATGATGTGACAAATTACAGTGTAACACATAGTTTCTATGTGCTGTAATATGAAAGTACATGAAGAAAATTGATAGATGAATAATAGTAAGCAGCGAAGTTCGTTTCAAAATTGATACATTTTAACCAAAAAAAAACTGTCGTATGAGCACCGCTCAGGAATTGTTGAATGACGTCATCGGAGATCCAGATTTTCCTAAAAGGCTCATAACTGGTAACGAAACATAGGTATATGGTTATGTGGGAGGTGAAAATCAAGTAAGAATAATGGAAAACCTATTTCCAATAAGTTATTTATTCACCAATTAGATTTTCCAAAAAAATCTACCTACTACTCATACTGAAGAAAAAATAAAGCATCTGTATAAGCTTCCTCCCAGAAAATCTAGATAATTCAACAAAATGGAACATATTTTTTAGGGCAGTAACATATAGAAATGAAGGATCCAAATTATGTTTAAAAAATCATAACTACAGCACTGATCTCTAGTTTAAACCAGGTTTATACTTCAATGGGTGAAAAAAGAATCCAGAAGAACTTGAAGAAATGTGTGAAAAAAATTCAGGAATAAATATTAAAAGGACATATTTTTCCTAAAAAGAATGTTAGTAAGTAGAACTTGCTATTTTTTTCTGTCAATAAGTCCTGACTTGTCTATGCCCTATTTTCAAAGCTATGTTTGTTACTGTTATTTATTTATCAACTGATGTAAAACTGTAAAATTCTCATTTAATAATAATTTACAAAGTTAACTTAAATCAACTCAATTAATAGTACTAAATCTACTGATTTATTCTAATATTCAACACAACACTCCAAGAAAGTAATCTAACTAATGTGTGGGGTTCTGTAAATTTTATTGTTCCACATTTATTGTACATATTTATTTAGTTCTTGTATTGCCCATATATCTCAGGCACTGCATACTGCAGAATCCTTACACAAAAACAAAAATCTCAAAGCACTTACCTGAAAAAAAAACAATTTCAAGTAATCCAAATTAACCCAGTGACACTGTACATTGTAGCGACTAAACCATCCTACACCGAACCTCACTCTCTAAACTCTACCAAACAACTAAACTGAATTCAGCTCCCTTTCAAAAGATAAAATTACCAGTTACAACCAGAGAGGAGAAGCAACTGCAAAGCTCTGCGAAGGACTGGAGCGTTCCGAAAGAATCCTTCGAATAAAACTTGCGTGGAGGGGATCGAAGCTTTGCAACCAGCCATTCTCATCGAAAAGATTTTACGAAGGGACACAGCCCTCACTTTTTAGTGCTTAAATATGCAGCAACCCTTTTTTATTTGAAGGGAGCAACCCTTCAGATTCTTGACGAATAAGCTGCTTCGATATCACTATGATGCTGCGTAGAGTTGATCGAAATACAATGTAAGTGATTGTATCGCAGCCAGTTTCAATATTTAGCACAAATTAACAAAATTCTGTGTAGTTTTTGAACAATTCAAGTTGCCTGAAAATAAAAAAACATCTGGTTATTTTTTCTCTGAAATAAATCAAAGGGTTAAAAATAATCACTTCAACTTGATAAAAAATGTTATAGTGTTTTCTCATAAACCAAAAGTATCCCACAGAAATCAAATGTTGGTATGTTTGCAAAACAACCCTTCCTTAAAATCATTGGTGATAAAATTGTAAAAGGGTTGTTCAATTAAAAAAGGGGTGGAAGGGTGTGCATTGTTATTTTTAGCAGGGGTTAGGGTTTACTTTATTTTTTCGGTGTCGATAAAGAAGTTCGAAGTCAAGCACAGTCAAGGTCAGAAATAGGAATGAAGATGAGAAATATTGCTTGGGAAAAAGCTTTTTGTTTTTTTACTTCTCTATCATAAAAAAATATATGAAGAAGTAGAAAGCCAAACAATTCTTTCCTAAAAATCGAGTCTCTCCTTAAAATATTTCCATTTTAATTTTTGGGATAACCGTTTTGATAAAAGATTTTCCTGAATGCCAAACAGAAGTACCATAATACCAATTTCCTACTCATTGAATCCACCACTAAACTCTGGACACGCCATGAAGTCAATTATTGTAAACTACATAATTATTTGGTTTAAACGGATTACCCCGTTTACTGAAAAAACTTTCGACTTGGAAGAAATTATAAACAAACAATAAACGCAGAAATAACATGAATTCCATATAAATTAGGTATTGGTATTGTTCGTTGGTGTAAAGACATTTGCCTACGCTGGTGTAAAATGGTGTACTCTCTGTTTCGTTGCGTTTTGTCATGAGTACTGTGTTGAAGTTGCATTCATTTATTGATAGATGGTGCCTACGTCAGAATGTGAGATTTTTAGTACGTTTGATATTTAAATATTATAATAATAAGTATTTCACAGATTTAACTTTATGGTCGTCAGTATATAATTATATTTCTGTTGAATATTTATGTTTCAGTGTGTGTACTGAGCATGAGTTCTGCGGTACCGTATAGTGAGATCCCTCAAAAAGTAATGCGCACGAAATAAAATTTCCTAACATTTTCCGTGCAAGAGTTGCTTTTGATTTTAACGCCAATTAATTTTTATTGTTGTTTTATAATTTCATGATTTGTATTTTGGAAGAGTTATTTTACGAATTCTTTACTGTTGTCAATAATATTCAATACACCGATTTTCAATTTGAATTTCACTGATTTATTAACTTTGACTCACAATTTTCCCACTGAATGGAAATATAATCAGTTCCGAGCACTACAATATATGAATATTTTTCAACTGATATTAGAAAAATATACCACATTATCAAGAATTTCAATCGTATTGATTCGATTTTACAAGTGAAACAAAATTGCTATGGCAGTGATCAAATCAATGTACCGTACTTGATAAGTACGGTCTTAATCATCTCCTGATGACGCTTACTCAACTAGCGAAACGCGAATCGATATATTATTGTTTTGAATAGATTAACTTACCATATAAATGTTTTCATGAACTGTCACTATGACAGGCGTGTCACATAAATTGGATTGAATGCATCCTCTTCCAAAAGTATCTAAAAAGGTACTAATGAGGAGTAGAAGAAAAGTTTTACCAGAAACTTCGAAGTACACCTGGAGATTGAAAGATTTCCATGATTATGTAGCGTTTCTATAAATAATATCTGTTTCAATTCCACAACAAATGTTTGGAGTATAATTGAATGGGAAACAATGATTTTCTAGTAATTTAATATTTAATATATTTGAAAGTAGCAATTTGGGATGGCTTTTTCCATCCAATGATAGACAGAATTTATTTGGCTCATGATTCTAAGAAACTGTTTTTTCAGTTAGTGCAATAGCAAAAACGCAATTATTGCAATTTATGAATGAAACAAAGATGTTTGTGGGTAATTATAGTCTCATTCATAACGTGTTATATGCAGCTATCAAAGAGTTTATTGGACAAGTTTAAAATCGAAGGAGAAGGTGTGAGAACGCTGGTCTTGAAGATCGAAAGAGAAGAAAATATTTCTTCCAAATACTAATCACTGAAACTTACTTTTTCCCTTTACCTTTGAAATTATCTCTTGAATGTGAATGCCCCTATATATGAAATGAGCTCTGAAAACCAAGTTATCATTATTTCCATCACTTCTGTCACAGCAAAATACCCCGACCATTCCGAAAGAAAAGTTTTCAACGATAAGCTAGCAGCTGTCTTTGAAAATGATTGTCGGCTAATTTTCTTGCCGAAGAGTGTCTTTTATTTCATTATTCCGTTATTGATTGGTTCCCGCAGGCCAGCGTAGCGCTCTTTCAAACAATTAACCCTGCCAATAATGGAGGATCATATTTGTGCCCCCGACTTTTTCTATGAAATATTAGATATCACTGGCATTTCGTATTTCTTTGACGTTGGAAATTACCACCCAAACGGACATTAATTGTAGTTGAATCGTTACTTCTGCTCGATTTAATATTAGATGATATCGCTTCTTAGGTTCATTACTCATTTTTAATACGGAGACGCGATTGTATAGCGGTATTCGGAGTCTAGTCGTTTGAAAATATATGTTAATGTATTATCACCACGTGATTTTCTTGTGAGTTTACTTTCACATCTACCAATGCTCTGTAAAATACTGTAACCTCATGAGCTTATTGCTTTAATCCTCCTATCTTTTCATAAAACTCATACCAACAACCATGCCCATGTCCCTAATCCCCTATACTAGTGTGTGAAGGTCCTTTATTGGATTCCAATTACATTGTTCGGACACCATTTGGATTGTCGATACATTGTTTACAGTAATCCAATACCTACATTCGCATAAAATAAGATATGGTGCCTCTGACACATTTGTCACCTTGCCTGCAGCTATAGTGTCCATTTTAACAGACGTATTTTGTTCAACTGGTCCTAAATGAATAGTTTTTACTAATCCCTACTGTTTTCAAGCAGTTATTATCTTCTTTTTTCTAGATGATCTTCATAATGGTTTCTCGTGTTTCCCAGGTATATTTTCCCATCACTCAGACTAGTCTCGATGTCACTTTTGAGTTCATCAGTCAATTAAAGAGGTCTCAGTTTGGAGGTGTTATGCCCTGTATGTGCCCTGTATACAAGCACAAGGCCCTCTAGCCCTCTCCCAGCACTTCTCGAAACTGAATTGATCCACAAAACACGTGTTCTCTGCATTGATCAAAGTATGTACTCCATGGTCAGAAAAGTCTAGGGTCTACTACATAGACACAGCTTTTCCAGTTAGAACTAACCTTCAAAAGAAAGCTTTCGAAATTTCATGATATTCTACTCATAGGTTTCTGAGTTATTGCGCTAAGAGTGACACTACCTTTGTTCTTTTCAACACGTTGTTTGTTGACTTCAAACGTAGTCGTAGAGACACCGATTGGTCATATGCGCCTTAAGATAGGAAGCAACGACCATCCAAAATATATATATATATATAGAGAGAGAGAAAGAGAGACCGATGATGCAGAACACAGTGGACGTACAAATCAGGCAGTAACACCAGAAAACATTTTAAAAAATCCACAAAATCGTTTTGAATGATCGAAAAGTGAAGTTTCGTGTGTAAGCTGACATTGTAAAGATATCAAAAGAATGTGTGGGCTTTATATTGCATGAGCATTTGACTATTAGAAACTATTCAAATTGAGTGCCGCGCGAGCTCACTGTTAACCAAAAACAAGAACGTCTTGATGATTCTGCGCAGTGTTCGGCCATGTGACGGAAGGATATTTTTTTCGATTTGTGTGTACCAGTAAAGGCGACGACATCTCCTCTATAGATTCAATCCACGAATCTCAGAGATAAATGAAACTCTTCAAGGCGGTCAGTTGCGAAGCCAAGCTTCAACATTGACCGCTGAACGTGATTCGTCCTCTGGTATTCACAGCACTATAAGGCTACTAGATGACCCCGTAATTCAATCAGTCAGCGCTGTTTCGATCCGCTGAGATCTCATCAGTTGCAAAGCAAATCAAACGGACATCGACCGCTGAATGAGGTTTCTTCTATGTCTTTCACTGTGGTTCCTATCCTTGCTGTTCGTGGATTGATTCTTCTGTCGATTCCATAGATGAAGACTTCGTAGGGAGGGATGTCAACGCCTTCACTTCCAAGTTTATATTTTGAGGACAGTTGAGTATATCAGCTGTGCACCACTGATGGCGTGTCGAAACAGCATTGTCTAGTGTAGGAGGATTATGGGCTCATTATCTTTTGTACCAATTGGAATAGATATATTCCATGATAATTATTGAGCAATTTTTACAAATGAAACTTTTATTCTAGACGGGTTTCGCTAACAGCAAGCTAAGGTGTTAGCAGAACGTTTACACCGTGTTGGTTTGGCCCGGTTTCAGAAAGATAGTGAATCACCCCAGGCGTTAAGCATCATAGAGTAATCATTTTTTTAGTAGGTTTTCGTCTTTGGAAAGTGCCTGAGTGGCTCATCGGTGTCCAATACCACTGTCTTGAACGTCTCCTGTTGTGGAGGATCCACTTTTCATTACACGTTACGATTAAAAAAGGATCTTAACGGTTGCGCAAAAGCAAACAATTCAATAGCGTGAATTTCCGCTTGAAATACAGTCGCATAAGTTCCTAGGCAAGTAGATATCTCTGTCCTGGGTCTGCGACTGAAAACACCAGTACCGAAAGGTGTTTTTGATCCATCTGTGAACCAACAACTATTCTTCTCCCGGAGGATCTAGTTCTCTGTACTCGAGAATAGTACTTTATAAGGCAATTCGTAGTTGACAGTTGGAGGCATAAAGTCAGAGGTCATTTCCAGAATGCTGTGACTTCCAGAGTGTCAGCCAACAGTCTGTTGCACTCTGCATTAAATTGATTTGTTCAATTGGCAATGTGCACAAGCCTGTATGCAATCCATCTAGCCTCTCTCTCCAGAAAAATGTGGAGAGGAGGTAGATCTAGAAGGATCTCCGTGGACGCTAACGGTGTGGTACTGATGGCATCACTGATAGCCAGGCAAGAATGTCTCTGTAAGCCAGAGAGCTTCGCTTGGGCCATTTTCTGTAAAGCTTTCGGCCATAAGTGATCATTGGTCGGACAATCATCACATGAATCCAGTGGATTTGTTTGGGACCTAAACCCCAAGTTTTACCACAAATCCTTCGACATGTCCGTAGATACAGTCTGACTTTGTGTAAAATTTTTTCCAATTGAGCGTTTCAGTTGAGTCTTTTATCAAGGATAATGCCACTTCCATTCCAAATGGAATGACCTCACCATTGAGGGAAAGTGGCGTTAGATCGTCCAATTTTCTCCTCTTGGTGAAGAGGATTAACACAGTTTTGCTAGGATTGACAGACATCTGCTCCCTCAGGCACCAACTGTGAACAACGTCCAACGCCCTTCCCTACGTGGATTCTTTACCGTTCCTAGCCAGAGACAATCCTGTAGATTTTGGCAGTGCACTGTGAAATCCTCCTTCACCGTAGAAAAAATATTTATTGATATATACAGCTACTGAAACACATGACATTGAAATGGACTTAACTTTCTATATAACCTGAATTTCTTCAAGCCCAACTATGAGCAAATAGTTTTCTAGTCCAAAGCATGTTGATTTTACGGTACTTACGGAACTACGAATATTCAGAATGGTTCAAAGGTATTTCGGGAGGTTATTAACATGACCTACCAAGAATGAAAGGATGATGACCATCAGAATCATATAGAGTAAAGTTGTGTTTTCGTGAATATGAACACAAACGCAGATATTAGATTGTATTGTCTTTATTATCCCAAAAAACATTAAATGTTTATGAATAGAAATCAACTAAATCAATCAAAGATAAAATTTAACAAATTGATGAAATATTGAGCAAGAAAACACAAGTAATTAGTATGAGCAGTTAACATTGAATATGTTAATAATATGTATCAGATATTTGAAGATGCGTTTTGAAGGGATAATTTTGGTTAGATTGTTTGTATCAGTTGACATAATATTTTGTTAATAAGTATTTGATCCAGTGTCATGCACAGTAAACTTAATTAGGTTAAATCAATGTTGGAACTAAAATTTCGTAATTAATTTTCTTCACGAGTTTTTTGTCCAATATTGCCATCATGGTTCTTTGTCCAAGTTTATGATATCTCCAGAATCCCCACACAATTCAAACAGCGCACAGTTCGATTCGTTGGAATATAACACAACCTCTGTCCACGTTTCTGCTTCGGATTCGCCTTAAAAATATACTGGAAAATACCTGCTATATCTAAAGTAAATCCAACGCGAAAGAAATACGAAACTTAATTACAAAAATATAATTACAGCGGAAAGTTGCACAGAAGTTTCGCTCGCTTCATAATTGATCGCCTTATTAAAGATGAGTTAGCTGCTGCCTTTGTCTAAGCGGAACGGGGGTTGCCAAGACGACGAGTTCAACTGTTTGCTTATTGCAGAACTCATATCCTAATTGGGTTAGCTTACATCTGCGTCATCAGCGTATAACGTTTCAGGTAGAGGCGTACTGGTTTCGAGGAATAACGACGGGGTTGAAAATGTTATCGGAGGAGATCGAATATTCCACTAGCACATGATGAACTTGTGTGACTGAACCGACTTTTAAAATATATTTTAAACAAAATTAATTTCGATGATGGGAACGGTGGATGCATTTTTATGACATGGAGCAAGAAACATATGCGTCATCAATACCTGACGTGATAAAACGCATACTTCTATGTAGCATCCTTTTTTTCTACAAGTGAGAGACGAAGACGAAACAGTTCAATTTTGCGTTTAACTAGTGGTATCTGCATTGGGATTCTCGCATTCTCAGATTTAGAGGCTAATTCATGACGAAACACTATCGTTTGAAAGTTTAATGTTGCTTATTGCAAAGTTTTCATTGTTCAAAATCTATTATATTATAGAAATAGTTGTTTTCACAACTAATAAAGTACGCGTAGTTCGTATTTCATAGAAAGTAAATTTTATATAATAATTATAAGTTTTAACCTCAAATTGAGGATAGTTCTGTCTATTCCGCAAAGCGGGAATATTCAAATTCCCACATATCGGTGAGACTGTGTAATATAAATAGTATATTGTTTTATTAGAAGAGGATGATGTTACATTTGGCGAGCATGGAGATTTCCCTTAGGAGAGTCTATCTACTATGCGAGCTACATAAAACTATTTTTCTGTCAAAATAATCATACTATTTTTTTTCAAACGTGAATTTCGGAAAATGTAGAACCGTGGCTATGATGCCGATGATTTGAATTTAATAAGTGATGAATGAACTAAAGCAACTTTTTTGCAAAAATCAATGTGAATAAAGAATAAAGAAAATAACGTTTGTCTAATTTCTACTCAGTTTATTATTTGTTACGACCGGTATCAGTTCATTAAACCATTTTCAAGAACACGAAAAATCAATATTGCAAAATGGATCCTATGGCTACAATGCGAAACCAAAAACAGAATATTATTTCACTATATTCAAGAACTTTTCTATTGAAAATGTTTATTAGGATTTTGTAAGGCTTCACAAAAATTTTCAGTATAAAGCAAAATGTAAGAAAAGAATTAGAAACTCTCGAAAAATATCTTCAATGCGCCATCTGTTATGGATTTATAAAAACTTAATACTCTACAAGAAACCTGCCATCACTTGTTTATTATGTCGTATGCTAATCAAAAATACGACTTCCATGGTTCTTGATAAATATCCCAATCCTCAAGAATGATGGTAAACGTTTCATAATGTTCCAAGACGGAACTCATATACTAGCATGTGTGGTCTGTTTATTTCAAGTGAAGTGAATTGTCTAATATAATTATGAAAAATGGTATTTTGATACACCAACGCCACCTTAAGTAACGAATCTTCTTGCTGTGATTTGCACAGTTTTTACTCAGATGATGGTGAGCTTGAATTTTTCAATCAGTTGTTACCTGAACTCAGATGAAATTATTAGTCATTGAGTAAATAAAAGGTCATTTGATTCCAATTATTATATAAATCACTGATTATTGAGAATTCAGTCAGTATGAACACGCCTGAGGAAACTATTGAATAGGGAAAGATATGTTGTGGTTTTGTAAACTGTTCAGCGAAAATCTCACAGTGAATTGTAACTTGAATGTGTTACAGATTTTCATCAAGTATCGGCCAATTTCGTCACATTCTGGTATTCATTGAGAATACTTTGCGTCAAAGCCTTTACCTCCACAATAGCACATGACTGACCCCGAAAATTACTGTCTCTTCGACTATCGATACAGAATTATAAAAACGAACCTTCAACGACAACAGTACATTTTCCTTGAGTTTTGCACTGACATCTTAAGGCGACGGTCTCAAATATCTGCATTTTCAAGCAGTAATGTATTATTGGAGAAATGTGTATGCAATTGAAACGGAAATAGAATGGATGGTTTATTGCCAATTCAGTAGAGATTTAATTGTTTTGAAGTAACATTTTTAATGAAACTGAACCTAACCAATTCTACGCTAGTTGGAACCTAAACATTCAAACTAACAAAAAAATTAATTTTCCGAAATAGAACATTCTCAAAAAGTGATAATTTTTCATTAAAAAATTCTTATGTGCACTAGGATAAATGATTTTATATTTTCTTGGGTTCTCTTATTGACAAGTGACAATATCATAGTATAGCAAAAACTACCCTCTACGATTCGTTCATGCGCGCTGTGATTTATTACAAAAAAAAAGGAATAGTAGACTACTGGGTGCTTTGTCATTATACTGTGACAAGTGACAATTGACAATATCTGCATTTGGCGGCAAAGTGGTATGCTTATAGTTTTTGTTTAACGAAAAAACATTTCTTTTAAAGATTTTTATAACTATTTTCAAATAGGAGCGTTTTTCCTTTTCTTTAATCTGATTCAAATCATTGCCATAAAATGGTGAATAGACCCGTAGGAAAGATGTACGTATTGAAGAGAGGTAAGAAGTTTTCAATTTTCACATGTACAATCCTTAAATCTACACTGCTTCAGGAGGAAGAAAAGAGGAAGTCCATGTGGATAAAATTACATCCCGAATCCAAAAATTATGTTACGAATTGAATATGGACTTTGTGGACCCCGTTAGTATAAGTATCCTTGGTATCAATAACCTGCTCAAACTGTAACACATTTATAGGTTTCCATAACTCTGAAAGTGGTAAATGGGCTATATCCAGGCGTGACAACAACGGAGCTGGATACTTTGGCAGCTGAAACTGCGATCATGAAGAGCGGAGTTCATCCTGACTATGCAATCCTTGCAGCACGGATTGCGATCTCCAACCTCCACAAGGAAACTAAAAAACAGTTCAGCGGTAAGTTTCTTTCGTTCGATTAAATAAATCAACAAATTTTTTTTTCAAATGCAAACCTATGTCATGTATGGGCTCAGTGAAAAGCTCGTAAAATATGGAATCTGACCATATCCTTTTTTTTTGCTCATGCGGTTACCACGATATGAGAAAACACTCTTTTTAAACCAAAAAAGTTAGAAATACCTACTTAGTGATATCTACGGGTGAATTAGCGTTGCAAAAAACTAATAAGTGGTGATGATGTACATTGCTCAACAATTGCTAAGGATCACCAGTGCCTACTTTCTAAAAGTTTACAAATTTTAAGAACAGACCAACCGGGCCAGGCACCACAACAAATTTTATTGATTTATGTGTAAAACTGATAACGTAATGTAGCATCAACATTCTGTGGATTTTATTTTTTCACTAAAAACTTGCACATAAAATTTGTTCCATCCCAAGCAATTGTTGACTAGTGTACCTCAAAAAGAGGTACCAAAATGAATGCCCTGATAAGAACTATTATCTTGACTCAGTTTGCAAATTGTGGCATTTTTGGGTGAAATTGATAATATGTATGTTCAGTTTATTAATTAGGTACCTTCAAAGTGTTCTTTTTCAATTTGCTAAACAAAAATGGTATTGTCAGAGAGGCAGCGTATCGAAGTCTTGATATTGTTCGGATGTGGGGATAGAATGCGGAGTCAAAGTGAGGTGTGTACTTTATTTAAAGCAAAATATCCGGAAAATCACATTTGCCAGGCTACTGTGAGTCAGATCTTACACAAATTTGAAGAACGTGGTACAGTGAAGGACTTGCCCAGAAGCGGCCGGCCACATGTTTTAGACGAAGATCAAAAATTGGACATTGCCGTATATCTGCAGGAAGATCCACATTTGCCAACGGTTTCATTATTCCAAAACAATCCTGCGTCTAGACGTACGATTGGGAGGTTTTTGAAAACAGAAAAATACCACCCATATAAAGTATGTCTTGGCCAAGAGCTCTTGGAAGATGACTATGACAGGCGTTTGCAGTTTTGTGAGGAAATAATGAGGCGATGTGACGAGAATAATGGGTTTCCACTCAACACACTCTTTTTGGACGAAGCTACTTTTTATTTACATGGAGTAGCTAACAAGCACAACTATCGATTCTGGAGTCAGGAAAACACACACTGGATATGCGAAGCAGATCCAGATATCCCCACTGAAACACTTTGGTTCCAACAGGACGGCGCTCCCCTACATTTTGGTATTAATGTCAGAGAATATCTCGATGTATTTGCAGGACGCTGGATTGGACGACGTGGTACAGTTGAATGGCCGCCAAGATCCCCAGACTTAACGCCATTAGATTATTTTTATTGGGGATATATAAAAGACAAGGTTTATCAAAATAAGCCAGCTAATATTGAAGATCTGAAAAGCAGAATTAGTGTGGAATCACATAACATATCGGCTGGGACCATTCGGAATTTCGTAGACGGGTTTTATCATCGCCTAGGAGCCTGCCAAGTAGAGGGTGGAGGTCAATTTCACCATCTGTTACGTTAATTCACCCGTAGATAGCACTAAGTTAGGTATTTGTAACTTTTCAAAAGAGTTTTTTCTCATTTCGTTGTAACCACAAAAAAAATAAAGGGTATGGCCAGAATCTATTTTTTACGAGCTTTTCAATGAGTCCATACACGACATAGGTTTGCATTTGAAAAAAAAAGTTGGGGAGGGTTGCAGCTAAGGGGTTGAAAAAAAAATTTCATTTTATTGTCAAAAAGTGCATACAACGTGAAATCAACTGACGTGTTTCAGCGTTTTTTTCCTAAAATACTAGTTGAAAAGGTATTAATTTTATTCCGGACTTTTGCGCACCCCTGTATATCTAATATAATAATAATACATTGAGTATATTGACTGTGATAACCTTGTTATTCATACATCTGTGGTAATTCATATTCTTAACCAATATTAATGATATTGCCTCATGATTTTCTACTACTTCTGCAATGTTTACTGTAACTGACATGTCCTACACCTGAAAAGGTTTTCTATTACAAAGAACTAATAAAGGATATCTATCTATCTATCTGTATAATCAGCGTAGGAAGCAATAAAAAATGAATAATGCTGGAGCTGTTCCACCATATCATTTGCATACTATAGAAAGAGATTTAGGCCTATTATGGATCCCTGTGGCCCTCCCGCAATGACAGTTTTCATGTTAGAGGTAAAGTTTGCAATTATGACTTGCTGTGAAAGGTCTGAAAAAACCACACCAGGGGAATCCCCCTCTAGTTTTGTTAGGAATATTTTGTGATTGACACAATCAGAAGCTTTGATGAAGTCGATAAATAAACCCAAAGCAACTCGTGACTTATAAAATGTACCTACAAGAGCTCTCACAAATTTCTCTATCGCAGTATGCGGCTCTTCTGTTTGTAGAAATCATGCAGACATTTTTATAGCGATAACTTTTGCAATGCATCATCTCCTTTTTCAAACAGTGGTATAACCATTTGCCATTTTTGTTTACTTGCAGAAGTCATGGACATGCTCTACAATGCCGTCGACGATGAGACAGAAGAAAAATCTCCTTTGATATCAGAAGAGCATCACGCCATCATAATGAAAAACGCCGACCGCCTAAACTCCTGCATCATCTATGACAGAGACTTCTCCTTCAACTATTTTAGTTTTAAAATACTGGAGCATTCGTTCCTGAACAAAATCAATGGGAAAGTCGTGGAACGCCCCCAGCACATGCTGATGAGGGTCGCAGTCGGGATCCACGGCGAAGATATAGACTCGGCGATTTCCACATACAACCTCTTGTCGGAACGGTATTATTTCCACACGGAGGCCACTCTGCTAGCGGCTGCTACGCCTAAACCTCAGCTCTGTTCCAGCTTCCTGACGATGATGCCGGATGACAGTATCGAAGGTATCTTCAAGTGCTTGGCCCAGTGCGGAGCCCTGTCCAAGTACGGCAGCGGGATAGGGTTGAACATACACAACATCAGGGCGAGGGGTACTTACATTGCGGGCACCAATGGAGAATCCAATGGTGTGGTGCCCATGCTGAGGGTTTTTGATGCCCAAGCGGAGTTTGTTCGCAATCTCTACACCGATACTCAGTCGAGCATTGCAGTTTATGTGGAACCGTGGCACGCGGACATATTCGAATATTTGAACTTGGCCAAATCTACCGGGAAAGACGAACTGAGGGCGAGGAATTTGTCGTACGCTCTGTGGGTGCCTGATTTGTTCATGAAGAGGGTGGTGGATAATGGCGTTTGGTCCCTGATGTGCCCTCATAAGAGTCCCGGACTGTCGGACTGCTACGGGGAGGATTTTGAAAAATTATATGAGCGGTAAGTGAATAGAAAGGTACAAAATGTATTTACCTTTTGGTATTTGCCAATGCCTTCTTTGTACATAGAATAGAATCGAATAGAACTTTATTGCGCCCATAAAAAATACAAATATTTTGGACAAGTCACCTATTACATTGCACAGTTACATAAAAAAGCTGTAAATGTAACAACAAAATTAAATGTAGAGTATAAAATGCATTTTAAAAATTCTTAACGTATAAAGAAACAGGAATAAAAAGTGGAAAAGATGCACTAGGTATCTCCAAGCGAATCCTTAAGAGTAACATGGAACTCACTCAGAGTATACAGGCTCATTTTAGTGAGAAGTTTTTTCACTGTATTTCTGAAAAGTCTGAGTGGAAGATGTTTGATTTTTTCAGGAAGTAAATTGAAGCAAGTGATGCCAATTGATTTGCTTTTATCCAATCTTCTTAAGAGGGGCACAATATTATTTCCAGCGTATAATATTGTCAGTAATTCTAGTTTGAGATGCATATATGAAGGTAAGTCATGAGCATAAATTAGGAACAGGAAAGGCCCCAGTATGGATCCTTGTGGGACTCCCCTTTTGATAATACGTCCTTGACTTATCATATTGTTATTGTAAACTCTTTGTGTTCTGTTAGCTAAATATGATTCAATTATTTTATTGGGAATTCCTCTTACGCCATACCATTCTAATTTCTCCAACAGTTTATCATGACTGACACAATCGAAAGCCTTCGACAGATCTGAGAAGATAGTTAAACAGGAATGTTTATTTTCAAAAGCTTCAATAATGTTATTAGCTAATTTGTTTATAGCGTCTATGGCACTTTTACCTTTCCTAAACCCAAACTGATAATTATGTAAGAAATTATTGCTTTCCATGTAGTTACTAAGCTGTATTAAAATAGCTTTTTTCCATTACTTTGAATAGGGTGGGCAATATGTGAATTTGTCTGTAATTCTCAGGTAATTTTTCATCTCCCTTCTTGAATTTAGCTAAGAACTTTGGCTGGTTTGAACACTGATGGGAAAAAACCATCAGAAAGACATTTATTTTGGGGAAAGAAAGTTTTTGGCTTTCTACTACTCCATCTTGATACAAAAAAATACAAAGTTTGTGTCTGAAAGTTACTTCTTTGCATGATCTACACATCCATGTATAGAGTTACTTCCTTCCTTTCTTTGGAAGACTCCCTCATCCTTCTTTTTTTTGTATCAAGATGGAGTAGTAGAAAGCCAAAAACTTTCTTTCCCAAAAAGTAATCACTCCTAAAAAATATAACCCCTTTAATTCAAATAAGATTCCTCTTGGCTGGGATTAAATCAAATAGGTGAATGAATGTCATTACGATGTCATCGATGACATAAGCAGATCAAGCTTATTCCGTGACATTAAAAATCATAATTCATGAATGATGTATGTGTATTTTCTATAATGTTATCCAATTTTGGTACTGAAGAGCCTTAGGGCAAGTTTCTTAAGGCGAAACATCGATGTATACCAGTGAGGATGACTGTGTTCCATGTAAGTGCAATTTGTTACCATTCATTTAAAGTAGAACTCGTGTGAATGATATCTGATTTTTATTCCACAAAGAATATTTGAAATACAAACTGAGTAGAGAAAAGTATCTTCTGTATAATTCAGTGTTCATATAGAAGTATTTCAACGACTGAGTTCGTTTTCTTCTCCGGATTTAGGAAATTTACATTGAAATCGCCACATATAACAACGTTAGCTTGGCTATAATGACTTTCTATATAGATGAGGGCTTCTGTCATTATGTTTAAAAACTTGGTAAAATCAGAGTTACTACAGGGTTATGGGTATACAGATAATACAAGTAAATTGAATTTCTTTGAGAATAATGCAGCAAGTTCACAGTGAAATTTTTGAGATAGCTGTTTAATTTCGATGATTTTTTTGCCATCAAAAAAATTATTTATGTAGATACAAGTACCTCCATGTATATGATTATGTTGGCAATAAATAGAAATTAATTTAAAATTTTTAATAATAATAATAATATTTATTAGTCTCAAGAAACACAAAGTTTTTGGACACGTCAATACAATTTCTAAAATAGGTTTGAGAGGGTAAGATTTGTCAATATAGTTAAAAAAAAATGCTTGTAGATAAATTAGATTTACAAAAAAAAAATACAAGTTCTCAAGATAAAATTCCAATCTTATAAGACTTGACTAAAATGTAAAGCCATGAGCTTTTACAAATTATAAACACATAGCTAACGTATTATATATATTCAAAGTCGAGTAAAAGTTTGGGAGGTGACCACAAAAGTGTCTCTTTCTTCTTGGATAACTTCGAAAAATTGATCAATTTGAACAGATGTAGTGTAGTTTTTCATAAGTAACGTTTGAGCCTGGGACGCCATTATAGTTGCTGTTCGTTGTTTCCGATAAGCTTATATTATTTAGATTCGATTCTGTTTGTTTTGGTGCTTTAGTTCTAAAAAAGATCTTGGTTGTCCTTCATATTGGAGACGATCTCTTCTGAAGTCGTCTCTTCTGTAACCGACTCCCCATGGCCAAAAGGAAGGTTTGTAGAAATCCTCTTCGAACTAGAAATCAGTAGCAACCATTGTTTGTTTATTTCGTACTTGTTGCCATTCTGAGGTGTCTTTACAGTTTCCACCATGGGAAGATTCTGATAGACCTGCTTCTGGGCCAGTTTGCAATTTGATAACTTCATCAAATTTCAGTTGACTCTGAACTTTCAAGATTTCATTTGCCACTTCCTTCAGTTTGAGAGGTGGGTCACTCTGTATAACAAGTTCATTTGTAGTTTTTACATCATCGATGTTTTTTATCTGTTGGCTTACAAACCGAATACTATTGACCTCATACAAAGTATGAGGTCAATAGTATTAGTATTATTGTTTCTAAAATTTTGTCCATCTCAATGTCATGTTTTTGTAGCTCCATATCTCAATGAATATTGATTCTACTTTCGCCAATCAGGACCAGGCAGAAACAGCCTTCGTCGACTTCATCGAATCCCGAGCACAAGATTTTTATTCTGGCGGAATTAATCCACTTGTTACTGTGGCAAAAGTGCACCTATTTCTCCTAAAATGAATAAGTATTCTCAGAGATATAACAGTTTAAAGTAGACTCATAAAAATGGACTAAATATTTTAAACAACATGATAGTTTCATTTAGGCATATCACGTTTTACATTTTCAGTAAGTGATATATTTTAAAAAGCTGTTCTCATTTGGGTTAGGAAAATCTATGGAGTATTACTTTGGGATCCCTCAACAAATCAGTTTTTTTCTCTTCTCCACTTCAATGTTTTTTCAGGTACGAAGCTGAAGGTAATTTCAACAGGCAAGTTCCCGCCCAGGACTTGTGGAAGGCCATCGTTGTGTCTCAAGTCGAAACTGGAGGTCCCTGCATGCTCTACAAAGACGCCTGCAATGAGAAAAATAACCAAAAACATTTGGGAACCATCAAGTGCGCCGGATTCTGCACAGATGTCATCGCTTACACTTCGCCGGAACAAATCGTGGCCTGCCCCCAAGCGGCAGTGTTACTAAGCATGTTTGTCTCTTCTGACAGAAAGACGTTCGATTTCATGAAGTTGAGGGAGGTTACCAAGACGGTCACGAAGAATCTGGATAAGGTTTTAGATGCAAGTTACTACGCCTTGCCAGAAGAAAAAATGTGCAGCACCGAGCTTCGGGCTATCGGAGTGGGAGTTCAAGGCTTGGCCGATACATTTATATTGCTGAGAATGCCGTTTGACAGCGAAGAGGCTTCTCAGTTGAACAAGCAGATCTTCGAGACTGTTTACTACAGCGCAATGGAGGCCAGCTGCGAATTGGCAGAAAAGAATGGGACATATTCCAAGTACGAGGGCAGCCCAGCCTCCGAGGGTGTTTTACATTACCATATGTGGGATTCCAAGCCTTCGGACCTTTGGAATTGGGCAGAACTGGATGAGAAAATTAAAAAGTTCGGCCTCCGTAACTCCCTTCTCATATCCGTGATGCCTACCCCTTTGCTGTCGCAGATCCTGGGGACCAGCGACTCCGTAGAGCCCTACAACTCGAACGTGTTCACTCGCACGGTTTCCTCTGAAAGATTTCAAGTAGTAAACGAGCTTTTGCTGAGAGACCTGACGGATCAAGGCATCTGGGACGAGGTCATCAAGAAGAAAATCATAGACGCATACGGGTCAGTCCAGAACCTCCCCGAAATCCCTGACGACCTCAAAGCCATTTACAAAACGAGCTGGGAAATGTCGCAGAAAGTAATCCTCAACCAGGCCGCAGATCGGGCCCCCTTCGTGGACCAGGGTCAGTGCCTGAACATCCACATACAGAAGCCGACTTATGGATCTGTGACTTCGATGCACTTTTACGGGTGGAAGAAGGGGTTGAAAAGCGGGATGTGCTCGATACGCACCAGGGCTGTGCCCAAAGTTGTTCAAGAAACGGTGCAGAGGAGTAAAGTAGAAGAGGTGGAGCCTGTGTCAGAAGAGCTGGAGGAGATGAAGAAGAAGCAGGAGGAAGAGGAGGAGAGGAATTTGGCGGGGCTGGTTTGCTCGCTGAAGAACCCGGAGAACTGTGAAATGTGCGGGGCGTGAGTGGTAGTTGGGACTAGGTGGTTACTCGAACGCATTTTTGTATATAGCTTTATTTTATTAGAAATAGGATTTAGACTGAAAGGGGTATATAGGAATTCCTGATATACATTACAATACATATAAAACATGTCAATGAGTCAAGTATTATAGTTACTACCAATAAAACAAAAAATATATCAAAACAATTATTTGTTGTTGCTGAAAAAATATTCTCAAAAATAAGTGTTTGAAACGAAGCATATAAATGTTCGTGTATGAATTTAAAAGAATTTTGAAAGCTAAAAGGAAAAGAAAATTAAAAGAACGAAAAAAAATCCAATTATTCAGTGACCTCATGTTTTTTCTATCTGATTTCTAAAACTACCAATACTGACTTGAGAAAGTTCTAGCTACATTAATTTCATTATTATTCCTTGTCTCATAACGATGAATTTGATTATTATACCATACTCAGTATAATTTGAATGGGAGTATACACATCAAGATTATTCACATTCGTTTGTATCTCACTAAGAGCAGGTAGCCAGATTTTATTAATGTTCATTGCCTCTTCTTTTCTGTTGAAATTATTCCTGTTTTTGGATTTCTATTGTCTCTCTAAGTACTCTTGAATTCGGAAAATAGCTTTCATACAATAAATTGATGGATTTATCCATTACTATGTGGAAGGAAATCATCATGAAAAAAGGAAACTAAACTTTCACCACTTGTATTCCCATTTTGCTCCGCTAATCCGCAGCTGGCCTCCACAGAGCTGTACTGAACAGTCTCGAATATCTGCTTATTCAACTAAGGTACCTCCTTGGTGTCAAACGGCATTCGCAGCAAGATAAACGTATCAGCCAAGCCTTGAACTCCTACACCGATAGCCTGAAGCTTGGCGCTGAAAGTTTTTTCCTCCGCCAAGGCATGGTAACTCGCATCTAGGACCTTATTCAGATTCTTCGTTACCGTTTTGGTAACCTCCCTCAACTTCATCAAATGAAAAGTTTTTCTGTCAGAGGAGACGAACATGTTTAGCGACATTGCTGCTTGGGGGTGGCCACGATTTGCTCGGGCGAGGTGTAAGCAATGACATCTGTGTTGAATCCAGCACACTTGTTCCCAAATGGTTTCGGTTGCTTTTCTCGTTGTAGGCGTCTTTATAGAGCATGCACGGCCCTGCAGTTTCAATTTGAGACACAATGATGGCCGACGTGGAGTGAAAATACAATAAATCGTTTCGTTGTATTTTCATTTCATGAAAATACAATGAAATGTTTTCTTGTATTTTCATTTCAAGTTTTATTGCTTATATATTATTGATATTTCAGTCCATATTTTTCAATTATAAAATTTAAACCAACCCTACTTTAGATTTGCAGTAGCTCCCCATATTGAAAGTTATCATTAAATAATCTTTCAGAAATAAACTACAAATATTCCTATATAGAAATGCGTTTTGTAGTACTGTAGAATTCTTGACTCATTGTATGTATATGGTAAATTCCTATGTATTTCTTTCGGTACTTGTCTATTAATTTTAGAAACTGGACTACATAGTCTGATGTGTGCATACATTTTTATGAATGTGTAAAGTTGTTTCACGTTAATAAACTGTATTCTAACTTGTTCAATTGATGACCTATTTATTTTGAAGAATTTCGTATTGAATATAGGAAAAAATCATGCAGAAATAGAAAACCAAAACCTCTCTTCCTCAAAAAATTATAAATTATTCCTCCAACCGATTTCCTGGAGTCTTTGAAGTCCACTAGATACTCGTTAGGACAACAAGAGGATTGTTCCGAATTCTTGGGGTTCTTGTTGAATACTTTTCGTGAGCAAAACAATAGCAAAATCAATACTCCTGACTGCTCTGGATTGGACGATTCTGTACAGTCCATCTCGTCTTGTTTGTAAATCTTCTGCTGGAAAAATCATCACTTCTTTACTTTGTAGTAAATGTTTAAGAGGTACTGAAAACTTATGTGAATTTCTGGAACTTCATCTAGCTTTTCCTAAGATGACTAACAACTAGTCCGTGCAAAGCTTATTGTTAAATCATCTGAAAATGGAATTTTCAACAGGTGATGATCGACTGTATTGTCAAACATGCGCCAAACTAACCGACTGTTATAAGGAAACAAGTATAGCTGAGGCACCAGTCAATCTAATAATAACACTGATGATCTTCAAACAAGACAACCTCTGACGGAAGCAAGAAAATCTTTGGAAGGTTCGAAATAGATGAACATTTCAATCTAGCAGACCAGTATTATAATATTCATGCATTGTTCATTGTGGTTCTGGCGTTGAATTTGATTATTATTAAGCCTTGGTCAAAGACAAGAGGGACTGGTTTAAGTTTGACTATAGTCGTATCACTAATTGTTGTGGCGATGGCTTGAATTTATTGAAGTCTCTGGAGACACCCTACATTTTGTTTTATGAGAGAGAGGACATTGGTAGATCAAGATCTCCAGATGATGTGGTGCTGCAGGTTTTTCCGGGTATTCCTGCAACTGTAAAAGCAAATGCGCCTCTGGAATCAATGAACTCGCCCCAGAGCGCCAATTAATTTTTATTTTTATCGTTGTTTTATGATTTCACTAATAAATACTCTCCTAAAAATATACCCCTTTCAATTTATAAAATATGTATCTTGATTCGGGTCATGCATGTAATCTCTTGATGTATCTTCATTATAGTGAAATTTTGGTAATTATGTGCCCATTTCTTGTACTTGGTCTTTATAGCAATCAGGGATTGAATAAACAAATAGATAGAAATATGATTCACATTCAACATATAACATTCAATTCAACACATATAATTCATATAATAGACAACCAAGATTTTCCACAGTAGGGAGTCGGTATTCCATCAAAGTAAATTGAATATGTTCCACTTTTTCTTAACGTTACCCTTCAGTTGGTAATTCGAACGGGAATTAGGGATTTTCACCACCTTTGATTCCTTAATTTTGAATTATTTAGATCATCTTTATAGTTACACAGCAGGAAATTATTCACTATAATATAAACAACAATGTAAAAATACAATCTCAATCAGCTTCCTTAAAGTGTTGAGGAACTTTGAACATGGGGCCGTGCCCAGGAACTATGAAATCGGCCAGTTTCAGTATTTTTCTTCTGTTGATCTCCTGCAGTTCTTCCGAATCGCTACCGGCACTTTTCCATATTCCCGCATCCTCCAAATCCTCGAATTTTTCAAACAAATCTCCTGTAACTGCTACGACACCATTATCGGTATCTACAACGACTGATACGTCCTGCAAAGTGTGTCCTGGAGTAGGGATTACTTTGACTTTCCTGTTGATGACGAACTCCTCTCCACTGTGGAAGTCGGGTTCAGTAAAATAACAGTCTTTATGAGAAATGCTGAAACCGACAATGTGTACAGCTTTTTTGAATAGATGGTTGCACCCGACGTGGTCTGAGTGCCCATGAGTGCAAACTACATAATCGATATCATCACAGCTGATATTTTCTTCTTTCAAGGCAGATAAAAGTTTCTCATCGTCCCAGGATGTCAAAGTATCTATTACGATATTTGGGGTGCTTTTTATAAGTACACAGGAGCAATTTGCCAAATATTTTCCATCAACGAATTTTGAATAGCCTTCGAACAGCACCTTCAGTTGAGTTTCAATATTCGGCTTCATATCTCAAAAATTTAACTGAAATTGATTTTGAAAGAATAGAATATTATATGCATACAATGGTATTTTTTTTAAATATTCAAATTGTCAAATGCTTCGATAGAGAGATAACCTAATTCAGGGTTGCCACTCGATATTTTTTATTCGTACTAAAATGTAAATAATTTCGTAATATTCGTAAGTGTGCATGTTCCTTCCATATATGTTTGAATTTTCAGAAGCTTGCAAAGACTTGCAGAATCAAAATTTGATTTCTATACCTAAATGTTCTTTGACATAGGCTTGATAAGCAAGTTTGACACATAAGCTGTCAAACTGTGAAAATAGTGAACAATAGCAAAATTATCTAATTTTGAAAGCGTAATAGATTGTGCTTAATAACGTAATAAAAGTATCCAATAGTAATAGATTTATTACGGGAGTAATGATTTAGCCACAGAACTGTAGAGTTATTGAAGTACAAGTTATAGTTCTGTGCACAGAACTGAAACTCGTGATCGTGAGTACACCATAAAACACAAAGCATATAATTTCAAATGTTGCTCATTTAAAAATTTTGTCTAGAGACAAACATTTATCTTGAGGTACGCAAATTTTTGACTATTTTTTCACTTAAATAACAATACTTCACACAGAAGAACGAAAAAACCCGACTATTCATTGTGCACTCAGAAGAATATAGACAACAGTTTAATAGTGGTACGTTTGTAGAATTCAGCGTATCTCTTTTTTTGAACTCAACCTAGATGTACTTGTGATACCCTGTTTGCCAACACCTAACCGTTATTTTCAACTCCTCAACACGTGTTTCGATCACTAAGCGATCATCTCCAAGAGGAAGATTAAACTGAAGATGATCATTTGGTGACTGAAACACGTATCGAGGTGTTGAATATAACGGTTCGGTGTTGGGATAAAACTCCAGTAATATTCAATCATTGTATATAAGTTGTCTGTATACAAAGATTCAACCTAGATGAGTTCAGAAAAAGATAAATTTACAAAACCAATTGGTTCCGCTTAGGAAAAATCACCACATGAAATGTGTGTCATTATTCACTATTTCCCTCAGGCGTGTACAATATTGATTTAATATGGTATTTTAAAATACGCGTAACAATTTTATGAAGTTTACTGTGAAAATCTCGCGGTAGTGAATATCCGTATCGAGTATCGGCCAATACAGTACACAGAATGGACCATAACTGATCATAAGTACCGATCCGTAATTATGCACTCTATTACTTGTTTACATTTTTTTTAATACTTCAACACATACTCTTATATAGGCAGTGTGCTCATCTACCTCGGACATGTCTTATTTAGCCCATTCAATATAACCTTCGTTCTTGTAGTCACTGATAATGTCTGCTTCAGTAGCATTACGAAACGTTTGGTACTTTAGCTTCCGTTCAACCGCGGATTATCATCTTTTTTTTTTGTTGTAATTTTAAAAAACATACAAAATAACTGTATACATTGTATAGAACTGTAGGCAAAGGAATAAAAACTTTCATGACTGATTTGCGATGGCATTAAACACTGATGTACATAGAATAGCTTGAAAAAAAAGTCATTTGTTGTGCTTATTAAATGTATTTTTTTGTTTTGTAAAAATTATTTGAGTTCTTATATTCTAGTATTCGTATATACAAAATTCCTATAAATTTACATTCACATATACATTTACTTCCACTGAATAAGTCATTTTTATAGGTCAGTCTGCCTTTGATATTGTATACCTTCAAAAATATAAAAAACTTTCATTAATTAGATACATACAATCAACTTCAAACAATTAGATAAAAAAAAAATAAAAGTTAATTCTCAACTATTTCTAAATATTTTCGTAAATTGAACACATTTTTACAAAATGTTCATGGAACACTTATATTTTTCCTAGTATCACAAGTTTTGTTCATAAGGTAGGTGAATCAATGAGATAATTTACATGTTTAAAACTGCTTTTACATAAGTTTCAATTTCCAATATCCATATCATATAAAATATAAGTGGAATAAGTTTCAACAAAAATGAATCAGTTTAAATTTCTTTTTTAAAGATTTATATAAAATAAAAAAATTGCACTCTTCCACTTCATAAAGATCACGTTTACGGAAAATAAACCTTAGTTGTTTTATTTTATACATCCATTATGGGGATAAATTAAACTCTTAGTTTGTGTAGGGAAATGCGTGACCTAAGTGTCACGTTTGTCAAGTTGGCACTATAATTTTCAATGTTGTTCACATTGTGGAATAAATTGACATAAGGTGAAAGACTTTTTTACATTATGGTCCATAGACTAAAGATCTCAACAAAATACAAATTTAGGTGCATGCACCATCTATCGACAAATGCACTAAGTTGAGTCAATCTCATTTCCCGCGTATAGAATTTTTGACAAAACGAAGCAAATCGGTTATAACACGAGGGTTTCTATATACCTTTGTTTTGTGTCTTCATTTTTATATAACAGGTAGAAAACCTAAAACATTCATTCAATTGTATGCATTAGCGAATCTTCCATTATTCAGTCCAGTTTACGAATAAAAACTCAACAACATAATAACTTCTGTTTGAAGGTGGTTGACAATGTTTCGTGGTGAATTTCATTAGTTCGGACTTCCATTGTCTAATATGATTCTACTATGATTCTAAATCTACACAGGGAGGAACACTGGTTTAAGAGGAAGTTCAAAGGAGCTGCATATAAATTGTCCAACGACGCATTCAGCCAAGCTAGCGTAGATATACGCAACATAGGAAACCCGTAATCAAGCGGAAAACGGTCAACCCCCACCTAACTGTGAAGCGGAGAGAGGAAAGAGGGGATAGGAGAAAGCGTTTCAGGGGAACCTTCTTGAATTTGTACTTTGTCTATAAAGTAATGTATGATCTTAGTTTTCATTCAGTGTATGCAATTTTTTATGATCTATATTGTGGTTGAACACCTTTCCTTTGGCTAAAATATATACTAGTGGTAAAACAAAATATGGAATAATGTTCTTGCTTCAAATTATCACAAAAGAATTTCATTTGTTCAATTTATGCAAGTTTCATACGAACGTATCCCAACAGTTGGAACCTGGCTCACGTATTTTGAAGGGGAAAATATCAACCTTACATTCTATAATGTGATTTAGAAATTCAGAATTCATACCCATTGACCCTTCATACACTTGTTATAACGATTGAGAAGGATTTATGAAAAGAAAATGGGTGTAAATAGATTGATGTATAACTCAGGAGCTAAGTTCCAACTGTCGGGAGACACTTCAGAATTGATGCCCCAATTTCAAATTGTGAGTGATGAGTCGTGAGCAGTTAGATAATTGACTTTTTGGGGCACAAACATGAACTTATACAACTTGAACTTGCGACTTTAAGACTTATAACTGACTCTATAACTGATTAATTCCCAAATTTCAGTAGTTTGTATTATTGTTGTTAAATTTGAAGTAATTTTCATATTTAGATTGATAATTCATTGAACTGAAGTCGAGATTGACTGAATACATAAGACAAGCATGAGTGGCACTTTCGTTTGGAGAAAGTTATTTCAAACTTGAGGTCAAATTGAATCTAAGTTGTAAACTTATATTTGTATCTTTCCTGCTAGGAATCACAGGTTAAAATATGAGACTTCGATAATATTTGGCCCGTACAAGTTTCTACTTCTGAGGGTGTTGTCGTTCGTAGGAGGGCGACAGCTGGTTAATGGTAATTTTCACGTAAACGTGATCATATTTGATCCTTTACTCCACACATTCCGACTTCCAGTCGAAAAAAACGATAAACTACTTTCAAATTTCCTTTGAAACAATTAAAAATTATAACCTATTTTCCAGCTTACATTGCCGTTTCCAACGGTTGACTTCTACTTCTATTCGCATCAGTTATCGGTTGGTTGAACTGAGGGCTTTCCTCTGAAGGAATGTAATCGAAGTTAGTTTCTAGAAGAGCCTCACTTTTCGCCCGCGTCTTCTTTTTCGGAGCGACTGGCTCGTCGAAATCAGTCTCGAGAATATTTGCAGAAAGCGGACGATCATCGGATGGGTCTGGACTGTAAGCTGGAGTGCTTACAGTTCGGGAATACGCCGGCGAATACTCCCTAGGGGGCGTTGGCGGCTTCTGCGGTAGTTTATTCTGCAACTCCTGCAAGAAATTATAACCAGGTCTTGCCCCGGTGTAACTAGAATCCGATTTGTCGCTGTGCAAAGGCAGAGTATCGGTGTTGTAGTACTCGCTAGGCGGATACGAAACAGTTTCCGTGTCCATTATCGGAGTCTCTTCGTCTTGCGTACTCTCTGCTCTAGACTGGTAGTTCGAATTCGTGGCGAAGGTGGAGTTGTCTCTAAAGCCTTCGTTTTTGAATGCAAGGTCGTGGATCGGTCTGGAGTACTGGTTTTCTGGACGAGCGGGCGATTTGTGGTACTCTATCGTCGGAGAGAAAGCGAAAGCGGCAGGGCTAGGGTTGTGACCTTCGTATACTTCGTACGACTGGTTATCATCTATGGACGAACCGTACGTTGACTTTTCCATGCTGTCTATGGAGCCGTTGGTTATCATTTTTTTGGTGAGGGTGTCTGTCGATTTGGTGCTCTGCAAAAAACATGGAAGTTCAATAGTACCTTAACGGCTAGGTAGTTCTAGGGTAAGTACAATTACTAACAATAGTTCAATATAATTTATACTAAAAAAACACAGGCCTTCAAAGTGTAAGAGCATTATCTTTGATCTGTGCAAACAAAAAAAAAGGAGATAACCAAAATTCAACTATGTACATGGTTCACCACTTTATGCATTCAACACCTTATGTATCTCTTTCGGTTCGACTTCCATATTTAAAATTAATTCATAGATGCTACGGCAATAAATGATGTACTTACTACCAAGCATACATCTTTCAGAGACAAACTGAAGTTGGTCAAGCTATACTAACTTTGTTGTTGGCACAAATTAATCTAATTATATATTTTTGGTAATATTCAACTAAAGGAAAGGGGATACAATAGTTTCATAGTATAATTTTTAGAAAACCCAAGGTTAACCTGTAATCAAATTAGAAACCACCTCAGTACAAATTATTTAAGATTATAAAAGTATGTATATACTTTAAATGATGTCGCTTCAGATGACACATCATTAATTGTGTCTAATAATAAATGTACTGCTGTCTGCAGATAATTTCTGAATAGTGATCAGAATGACACTTGGTAATACTCTGATAAATTTATCATAATTGACAGATTAACTGCTAACAATCTGATAAAGAATTTGATTTATCTTATACCTTATTTGAGAAATATGTTTCAAACGAAAATTCTTATAACATGGAAACATGGAAATAGTCCCCCATGCCATAACCTCAATAATAAACAAAATGACTGCCAAACTACTGACTTGCATACGTCAAAAAATATTAAACGTTTTGACATAAGTGTCATTATATTAATTTCAATTTATAATACGGAACCCGATCTAGTATTATTGAGGAAATCAATTATTTTTGACAGGCATTTGTGAATAGTGTTTGATATTTGGAGAGTTATTTGAAAAGTTGGTGTGTTTCTAAAAGTAGGAAGAGTTGGAACTTCATAATAAATAGTTTTTTTATGAGTAGTATAGGCAAATTCTTGCCTGCATTTACAGTTTGAAATGTTTTGTTTTATATTTTCAATATGTTTTTGTCACCTGTCTTATTATTATCACCATGTTACTGTTAAGAACTTTAAAACTTTTTCATCATGTATAAATTAAATACACAAAAATTGAGAGTTGTTACTTCATACAAGTTTCAAAAATATTTTGGGAATATGAATGATATTATATATTTTCACCTAGTGATAAATGATATTGTTAGGTTAGGTCAAAAGTAAGTGGGTCTATTAGACCCTCCACGGCAACCCGCAAGGGTTTATTGTGGCTTACACCTATTCACACTCAACCAAATAAACACAACTTCTTAAAGAAGCCGATTAGTTTGTAAGTTGAGAAGAATTTCAGGTCAGATGGTACGAGTACGACTCTGCTAAACTCTGAAAATCTGATTCAGTCCCCAGCGGGGCAAGCACAAAGTACGTGCTCTGCTGTTTCATCATTTTCCATACATTTTCCATACACTGTCTTCCGACAGTCCGAGTCTATGCATATAATGATTCGGACAACAGTGACCTGCAAGAAGGTCTGTTAGACATCGTAGTTCATCCCTACTGTAGTCCAACAACTGTTTGGTATCAAGCTTCGAAAGGTGAATAAACGCCTTGAAGTGAGCCAATTCTGGAAGGTTCTGATATCACTTGGTTCTATGTTCTATCAATATGAGTTTTCATTATAGAATTTAATCATTTAAAATGATGGGGAGATAGATAGATCCTTGCAAGTAGGCTTTGTTGATCAATCAACACAAAAATATGAAGGAACTGACAGACCCGTTGACAAATTCATTTCAATATGTCCAATATGAAGTGCTTTATGAATCTAAAACAGCTTTTCCCGAGAGATGGGAATTGTATAGTTTCGCTAACTCGAAAAGCATATTCCAGCGGTAAAAAAGTGTATGTGAACACAGCCATAAATACGAGTTTGAAGAAAAAAGAAAAACCTATAAGAGTTAACGAAACATTCAACAACAGAGAAAAAAATGATGTAGACGAACCAGACGAAGTGACTTGTACAGTAACAGAACGCGAAAGAGACGCTGCCGTAAGGAGCCGGTTGTCGAAAGCCTGCAACACGTTAGCCAACAGAAAAATACCTCTGAGCCCTTCCGTGTTGAATTTATGCTTAGAAACCAACCGTATCAAAGGATCAGGCCTGGAGGAGTACCTCGCAGGAAGAACTGTGAAGCTGCAGAAACAGGACACTCCTCCTTTCATCGAATCTCCAAATAAATCTTCCTCCTCCTCTTCCCCACAGAGAATCGTTAGGCAAGAGCCCGGAAAGGTCATTTTCGCTTTCATACCGGAAGAGTGGATAAGAGCTTTCATTCCTAAAACCGGTGTGTCGGGGTTTTACACGTTTCTGTTTACTTTTAGCACCTACCTCGTCAGCAAGGAGTATTATGTTTTGGAGCACAACTACTACGGAGGTCTATCCATGCTGATCCTGTGGTGGGCAGGCATCAAATACATAGGCCCACATCTAAGAATTTATTTAGACAAGGAAATAGACATTTACGAAAGTTCTTGGAACAAAAGTCGGAAGGAAATGAAGGAAACTCTGGAAGAGCAAATAGAAGACGAGCGATTTCTTCAGTTCCAAGCTGAGGGGCAGACGCTGTTGATGGCAGCTAAAAGAGAGAACGTTGCGTTGCAGCTGGAAGAAGAATTTCGTAAGCGGCAAATGTACGTCTACAGAGAAGTGAAGAATAGACTAGATTATCACGTTAGAGTTGAGCAGGTGAAGAAGCGAATACAACACTTGAATTTGGTAGAGTACGTGAAAAGAGAGGTTACGAAATCTATCACGCCGGAAATGCAGAACAAACTGATAGATATTTATATGAATAATATTGTGTTGGAGTTGGGAAACGGTGACAAGAAGTGACTGCAGTGAAGGTGTAAATGAGATGTAAGTTTATTGTGAAAATACAGTCTGTTGTAGAGTTGCTTTCACTTCCACAGATTTATACAAAATTGACATAAATATAGATGAGAATATATTCCCAATGACATCTATACTGTTTTGATTAGTTTCCGGGTTTTGGCGTGGTCTTCTTCGGTTTTTAAGTTTCAGTTGACAAGTCAAGAAGATTATTTCGGCGGCAGCCTTACATTTTTATGAAAATTATTCAAAGAAGTAAGAATTGAAATGTACTGTCTCACTTCTAACCAATAAGATCAGTCTTGCCACAACGAAGCTAGTGCGGTATTAAGTCATAATACATGTCTTTAGCTTCCAATATTCAATTGGTGGAAGATGTGGTTTAGAAACTTTTAACGTTTTGTTCTAATTTATTCTCAAACAAAATTATTTTTTTCATATATGAGAAACATATTTCAATATAGACTGCATGCTTAGGGGAAGATTGGTATATACAACCATTATGGGGGAAACAGTCATGGCACGCGTAGCAAGGGACTCTCCTCAGGGGGGGGTTTATCCCCTTTGTTATGGAACCTTGTAATGGACAAGCTATTATGTCTCCTGGACCGCAATGGGTATAAAGCACTGGGCTATGCAAACGACTTAGTCACCTTAATCCAGGGTAAATACAATAATGTTGTGCTTAACTTAAGCCCATCCAAATCGACCATAGTAGCATTCACCAAGAGTAGTCCTTGGAGGGTCTCGGACCTCTAAAACTTCGAGGTGAAGAAATACAAGTGTCGGAGGAGGTTAAATATCTGGGAGTAATTCTAGATTCCAAACTGACCTGGAATCAATACTTTGACAAGATAAAAAGGAAAGCGGAGGTAGCACTGATGCTCGCCAGACGCACCTATGGAAAAACATGGGGGCTAAAACCAGACATGGTATATACATGATGGTTGTTAAACCCATGATAACATACGCATCTCTAGTCTGTTGGCCAAAGAAGCAGCAGGCGACCGCCATCGACAAACTAGGCAAGGTGCAAAGACTTGCATGTTTGGGAATGACGGGAGCAATGAGAACTACCCCAACAGCTGCATTGAAGAACTACAAAAGATTGGACCGAACAGAAATTTCGGAACAAGTGGATGATCACATATTAAATATGTGCACAGACCACATGACAACGAAGTAACCCTTCAACATAAACTTCACGGCCAAAATCATAAGCCCTGAAGAGTGGAAGACCATTAGTCACCCGAAAAAATGTTTGGAAAAAACACCTGGTATACAGATTGGATCGAAGAAATTCAAACTACAGTTATCCGCTAGGACTATACACATCCGTCTTTCAGGCGGAAGTGTTATGCTATCTTGCAGTGTGCAAGGCTTATCAAATTGAGACCTCAAAGAAATGAGCGGATCAATATTTTAATAGACCGCAAGAGCGCACTAGTGGCTCTGACAAACCCGAAGGTGACATCAAAACTGGTCTGGGAATGTCATGAAGAACTTAATGAATTTGCAAACAGGAACAAATTAACTTTGTACTGGGTGCCAGGGCATTCAGGAATCACAGGTAATGATAAAGCTGATGAATGCGCTTGACAAGGATCATCAACTTCATATATGGGTCCTGAACCAGCTCTGGGGGTACCAAAATTATGGGTACGAAACCAGATTAGGACATGGACCAATAAGAAGCACACAGAGAACTGGACAAAAGTACCTGACAACAAACACAGTAGAAACTTAATTAGGGAACCGTCCGAGAAAAGAACCGAAGAACTACTTCAATATAGTAGGGATCGACTCAGAATAATTACAGGGTTACTAAGCGGCCATTGTCCGCTTAGAGGACACCTGAATAAAACGGGCTGTACAACGGAGACCTCAGCTGCAGATTATGCAACGAAGGGATAGAAACAGCTCTACACATCTTATGTGAATGTGAGGCACTGAATCACAAGAGGCAGGCAATATATGGACGTACAAAATTACTTCCAGAACAATATGACGAACATCCAACACGGAACCTGTACAAACTAGTACAGGGAACGAGACTGATCGAATGGAAGAATAAACGCAATAAGTCCGAGAGTCTGTAGTGTTTTCTGGAGACTTAGACGAAATGGACAAGTCAAACAGCTTCCAAGGGACAAAAAAAAACATATTTCAATGAAAGAACCAATCCATTTTGAACTACAGTTTGTTTGGAAGCAGATATGAGAAAGTTAGATGCCATGGGTGGTTGATATACCGATTGAATGAAGGGATTGAATGAAGGTTCTGATTAGCGGAGGTTCTACCGGTGAGACAGTGATCGAAGTGCTTGAAAAGATGGTAGTCTGTTGGCGGGAGGTCTGCGGAGTATGGTGGGTGAGTCAGAACTCACACTCTCAATTCGTTTAATTTTCGCACGATGACTTGTGAACGTGCGTACGGGATTTGTGGTAGAGCACGACCAGAGCTCTTTTGTTGACCAGTGCCGGCTGTTGACTCAATTGTCTGTACATTTCGTCGACTTCCTCACAATAGAACTCTGCTGTGATGGTTTGGCCCGGTTGCAGAAAGTTATGGCGAATCACACCAGTCGCTGACCACCATACAGTAACCAAAGTCTTTTTTGGTGAATTTTCGCCTTTGGAAAGTACCTGTTTGGATCATCGGATCATCACACTTGATGATTAGATCTATAAACGGATCGTTTTGGTTACGCGAAAGCAAAGAAGAACAGACCTCGAAACGTGACAATTTCTGTCGTTCGTTCAAATCGTGGGCACCTGCTTTTTGAGCTTTTCTACCTTTCCAATACGTTTTAAACTATCAAAAACCGCATGGGAGCTGACGTCCAGTCCTTCCGCCATCCCATGCACTGTTTGTGATGGACCAGTCAAGACTAGGTTCCTCAAATCTTCGTTTTGTGGATTATTAAAGCTCGACAACTTCAGGGGACATCTTCGACACTTTCTTTGCCAAATGGATGGTGAATTTTTCAGGCCTAATATTAATTTTTCGGTTTGTTCGGATTGTGTAATATCGGATCAGACTTTCCTCGTGAATAATGAACCTGTAACTAATAACCTACCGTTGATTTCTTAACTTACCAATTGTGCTGCTCTTCTCCTATATCCTGGATCGGCAAAACTGCCTTGAGATAGTCCCAGTGACTTGAGCGAGTGCAAACTCTGTCTAATACTGTTTTTCCTCTCCAAACGCTGGGTTTGCCGATATTTCGACTTGCTCCACCAAAACACCATCACGATAATTATCAGAAGGAGAGCTAGGGCTAAACTACTTATCACAGATATAGTTATCATATCGTCCGCTAGGGGAAGTATTCTAATTTGTACTTTGGGGTCTAAAACAGAAAAGACACGTAATTATTGACTGACTGTTCTGAAATTTGGCTTTCGTCCAGTTACCTATTTCACAAATGAAGGGATTTCGATTTTGACAATCTTGCACATCTACAGATTGATAAGCGAAAGCGGTGCATTCGTTGATTTTATCGATATGCTGCACCCAAACTCTGTCAGAAAAGAGGAACCATTGGTCTTGTTGCCTCAAGAAATCATAAAGTGGAAGGTAGTTAATGTTGCCCAACAAATACGGAACTGAAGCGTTATCAGCCTACAAAAAAAAACAAGTTAAAATCAATGAGTTTGTTGTTCTTCAATTCATCAACATTTGCTTCGGAAATATGTCGGATATATAATCCAATGTACAACTTTTGTTTTGATGGATATATTTGAGGAAGAGGACTGGTCATTCTCAGCTAGCAAATATCCAATCAAAAAGTCTCTTGACTTTTATAACTGTCACAACTCAAGGTCTTGGAACAAGAAAAACAAACAGTTGTGATGCTTTGTGAAGTACACAAGAACTTGTACTCATGATATTATGTTAAAAAAATGTACAGATGCGGTAATATAGTATATCTATCTATCTCTCTCAGTATAATCACAAATATCTCTTGTCATCATCATAAGAGGTATTTTGATGAAGACCATTTTCACTGTAGATTGGTAAACAGAACAAGCGCTTACCTGACAAAACGCTTTAGCTTCCCAAAATGTCATCGGAGCACCGATATACATATAACAAGTTTCACCAACTAACTCCCATCCAGGAGGACATTTACTATTCAGAATGCTTCTGTTGTTCATGTAAAAAGGCTCGAATACCACTTCCAACAGTCGTCGATCGTCGTTTTGGTCTCTGATTCTGCCTCTCACAGCTTCAGTGACATTGATTCCCCAATAGTTGTTTGCTGCGTCTATTTTGGTGTCCCATAGTTGGAAAGTACTGTTGAACGAAAATGCGAATTATAATTGGTATCTTGTGCGCAAGATTCGAGACAAGAATATTCCCAGAACACACAATCCTTGCACCAGAAAGCTGAAGAAACGGAAAATTGTTATTTGGTGGTGACAGCAAAAAATAGTGTCTAAGATTTTCATTTTTTTGGCTAAAAGATATATTCAATCAGCACATTGTAGCAATATGTAACAATACTAGCTTTTATCCGCGGCTTCGGTCGCATTTGTGCCATTAAATAAGTGTCAGTACAATAGAAATGAGTCAATATGAGAATTATATTTTAATGCTTATTTAGGATTATCAGTTTTTAAAAATCATTACCTTTCCTAACCTAACCTAACCTAACCTAACCTAACATAATCTAACCTAAACTAACCTAACCTAACCTAACCTAATCTAACCTCACCGAACCTAACCTACCCTAACCTAACATAATCTAACCTAAACTAACCTAACCTAACCAACAAAGTAGTTAGATTTTGATAAACAAACTTACATTCGCATTTATGATATTAGTAGGGAAGTAGGGATAATACTGATAATAGAGCAGAACTAGAAAATTTCACATTAGCATATTTTTTCTCCCACACTCTAAGTGAGTACACACTTATCTTGTGCAGTGAGAAAAAATAGCGTGAAGTGAATGCATAGACAAAAATTAAAAGGAAGAGAAAGAGAAAAAAGAACACTATTTACAATATAAAAATAGAAAATTACTCTTAATAATATTACTGATATTAAGATGAAAAATTTAAAAATTTTAGATTAGCATATTAATACAATAATAGAGGGTGACGAGGTACAAAGTGAGGGCATATTACAATAACGATTATGTCATCATTTTATCCTTCATTTTGTAAAATCCACAATTTATATGTTCGAGTGAGAAACAAGAAACTGTGAACATACGTTCGAGTTGAGTGTACCAACAGAAAACATTGCTAATCGAATGTATTTAGTCCGCTAAATTTGAACATTCCTGGTATATATCTTTCTCAACTTTCTAAAATTGTCTGAAATTTATCACTGTCCCTGACATTTTCTTATATTCTGAACGAAAAATGGATTTAATCCGTTGAAAATTCGACGAAATACAAAAATATGGAAGTAGCGAAAAGAGAAAGCACACTATAATATTTAGCTAAGGATTGAAAGAATATAAGATATTCCAAAATTAGGAATCATTTCAAATCTGTAGGGTGTGCGAACTTGAGATGACAGAGAGTATATTAAAAGTTGAATTCATCATTTTGGAATATCCATTTGATATAGAATCCACAGCTGAAATTAACAGTTCTTTATTATTAGCACCCAAACAATAAACAAACATTTTTATCAATACTCCAGTCGAGAAACCAACAAAAAACCAAATTGGTTCTTATCAGCAAAGCAAAGTGACTTTTGATGAGGAAAACCTATTTTAAATTAAAGTTTTTTATAATGTAAATGTTTTTCGTTGGAGCATTGTTGAATTAACTTTGAAAAATACCATCTACCTATGTATTCTTACCTGTTGAATTCAAAACTGCATGCACCATGCAACAAAAAAATACATTAATAGGGTAGTACTAAATTTTTACCTGATTTCTTTTGTCGCAAAGCATGGAAATCAAAAGTAAATGAAATCAATTTTGAAATGGGATAAATGAATTCAATACATAGAATGGCGGAAATTCAGTTTTTGCAAATAGTTACACGAACAAAAAGAAATTTGGTGTCTCGGGACGCCCGACAGAAGTGATAAATTAAATGAATCTAATTGAAATATTTGATATTTAAATTGTTCAATTTGAGGAAAGCTTAGGTTATTACTTAAATTTCATGTATATTGATATGATAATGTACAGAAAGATTATTTATTAATAGAATCTTTTATTGTTTATTTTGTGTATATACATATATTATATCTACCATAACATTGAAATCTACTGCTAAAATTAGTGGCAAGGTATAATAATTTTCTCCTAATTCTTCAGAGCCTACTCGTCCGTAAATGTGTACTCGCACTCTCTCTCTCTCTTACCTCTACAGAAATATACGAAATGTAACTCTCTTTCTATCTCCACCAACTTATACCGCCTTTTCAACTTCCGTTCGCCTCGCCCAATCACACTTTTCATAACGCTCTCGTCTCTCATTTCGAAGTCAAGCACGCGTAAAGAAGTTTCAATTCACAAAACAATACATTAGAGGTCATTATCCTTTTCAGTTGGAATGGTCAATTCTGTAAGAATTCATCTTGATTCATGTAATACCGATTTAAATGATTTAATCAATATTAAACAGTGAAATTAATTAATTCAACAGCCACTTGTTGCCGTCTTGTATCACGACGGCAACAAGGCCAGCAAGGAAACACTACGATGTTTGAGGTACGATGATTCCTCGGTCGAGACGGTGCAGAAAGAACACGTGCTGAAGCCCCAGGGAACTACCGACATCCATCTTCAAACAGGTTGGAGCCTGGCAACCTTAACCTTGCAACTGGAGTTTGTCAGAAGTACAAACGGGTCAAAAACTGATCATGGGATGGCGGCATTCCTCAGGACATCAGTACCGACCTTCACGGTGAACCCCTGCCTGGCTGGGCTGTTTGGTGTCGAGTCCTTCTATATCGCGAGGGGTCGCCTACAGCATACTCTATAGCTTCCCTAACTAACAGCCCCAAGGAATGCGAGTTCCTTCCTTAATTGTTGTTCAACAGACGCAGCGATACGATCAGGTATAAACAACGCCCTCTAGGGGGATGAGCTTGCTCAGCGTCTGGGATCGTACGGAATTTCTTTGTTGAGTTTTTACCGAATTTGTTGTTGAATTTCATTAGTTCGGACTTCCAGACGATGGAAGCCCGAACAATGGAAGTTGAATTCGTTGTCGTCTCATAAGAAAATGGTTTTACAAATTATAAATATATATCCGATCTGCCAAAAAAATTGCAAGAATATAGCAGTCAAAACTAAGCTACTGGATTCTGAATGATACTTACAGAGATCTGTTGACTGTAACCATTTCGTAGTCGTTATCAGGATCAAAGAAAATGTTGTCGACATAGTGTTGACCTGCAGTTCCTGCCACCACGGTAGATCTGCTGTCCCGATTCTCTGCGAAGTTACTAAAACATAAAGTGGTTTTCAACACTGTCATAAGTAAGCATTTAAAGTATTTCGTTCGTTCATATTTTATTCAAATAATTCATGAGTAGAATGGAACTTCTTGCGTAAAATGAACACTTTACATACACCAGAACAAAGGTACGTATAGCCATTCGACTTGCGTTTCGCTAAACCAACTTGGCATCATTGGGAGATGACAACAGCTGTTAGTAGTTAGTTTAAGTTACTTTAATTCATCTGATGACGCTAACTTGGTTAGCGAAATGCGCATCGCGAGACATTATCTCGTTTTTCTGGTGTAGATTCTTGTGCAGGGATACAACTCCAGTAATATTAAATAATATTATTATAAAATTGTTATATGTTATAATAAAAGACTCCAATTTCAGTAAAATAAGTCAGAATATCGGTAGGTGTACTGCAAGGATATTCTCTGGGGCCCTTGATCAACATAATTTATATATCAATCAAATTGCATGGACCCAAAACGAGTGATAACACTTCCTTACTGATCTACAGTGTGAAATTTGCTCACAATGAAATATTGAAAGGTTCTCCAATGAATAAGTTGACGAATGATCTTTACTTACTGGTAGAAGCCATTATGAGTCGTAGTCTGGTAAATATTCAGCCTGACCCTGTCGAATCCAGATATTTCCAAATTTTGAAAGCCAATGTTCCTCTTCACGTAGTTGTAAGTGAAATTAGACACTACTTGCTTCAGAACGATATTATTGTGATATGGCGCTACGTTTCTTGTGAAATAGTTACGATATATCGTAACTTCCTGGTACGGGGACGACTTTCTACCTTCCACGTAGACCGTGGGTAGGTTGGAGTTGTTCACGAAGAGGTTGTTGTGGATGAGTCCTCTTAGAGAAGTCGCCGAACCTCGAGAATCAGCTTTTATGTATAGTCCACCTTGGTTTTGTTCCACCAGATTGCTCTAGAAACAGAAATTACATACTGTGTTTCACAATCAACACACTCTATATATTTTCAATGGATCAATAGCTCATGATTAACTTTGTCGAAAGCTTTGGAGAAATCAGTGTACACAGAGTCAACTTGCAAACTCTTAGACAGAGCGTCAGACAGAAAATCAACGTAGGTAACGGTCATCAACGGTCATCATTTGAAATATCTTATACACCTACCCTGAAAAATATCGACTGGGTATTTTGAACATCCATTTCCACAGCTGCCTTACAGGTCGTGAAATTACCGTATAGCTTCCTACAATTGTTTTTGAATTGGTTTTTTTCTATCGTCACTGTGGGATTCACTTCTCCAGACGCCATGTAAAGCAAAGCGCTTTGAACGTTGTTGTTGATAACTGAACGGGTTATATTGTGTTGCACATCCCGATCTGCAAAAAATGAAACTACATGTTATCAAAAGGCAAATTCATAGTTACTACAATTGAAACTACCACTGTCAATATTTCAAATTGTTTAAAATCAAATAAATATTTTTTCAAAGATCTGTCACCCATCATGGAATATGATAACTACTTCCCGGACTAATAACACGACGAACATCGAATAATAACGAACAAACATACCAGGGTGGTCCCAGATGTACCTGGCCTGACCTAGAGATGGCGTTAGTTGTTTGAAAAATATAAGGGTATTAGAAAGTACACAATATAAAAAGCGTGTGTTTCAAGTTTGAAGACGCCGCGTTGTTAAGTATTTGTTTGGCAGGCTTCAGTAGCGAACTTTTTTGGTGAATTAGTGAATATGGAGAAAATTGGTCATTGTTAAGTGGAACAATACTTTTATTTGAAAGACCTCAGCCCAACTAATATAAAAGCTAGACTGGATTCTACTCTGGGTGAGTCTGCTCACCCAGATACTTCTAGGGCCACTAAATACAAGTTTCCTTACACAGGAAAATGTTCTACATGCATCTCGTTTTCATTTTCACAGCACACCTACTGTAATGAGTGATTTTTTTGCTGGTATCTTTTTGGCAACACTGTTTTTGACAGATCACGCGTGAATCGTGTCTTGTGTCATTGTCAAACTTATTCAGTTTGGTCTATAATTTAACCATGAATCGACCTACGAATGAAAAACGCTTGCAAATTACTGAATTTTATTATCAAAATTCATGCTCGGTGAAGAAAGGGCATCGTGCACTTCTCTCAATTTATGGGCAGTTTCGTCGGCCTACGGAGGGAACTATTCGGAAGCTTGTGACTGAATTTCGAACCCAGTTTACATTATTGGACATTAAACCATCAACACGCATACGTAGAGTGAGGACCGAAGAAAATATTGCGGCTGTATCCGCCAGTGTTCGTGATGACCGTGAAAAGTCGATTCACCGCCGTTCGCAGCAATTGGGCCTCTGTTACTCCACTACGTGGAAAATTTTGTGAAAGGATTTGGGTGTAAAACCTTACAAGATACAGCTGGTGTAAGAATTGAAGCCACACAACCTCCCACAATGTCTAACATTTGGTGAATGGGCGCTGGCAAAGTTGGAGGAAGATTCACATTTTTATCGAAAAATTGTGTTCAGCGACGAGGCTCATTTCTGGTTGAATGGATACGTTAACAAGCAAAATTACCGCAACTGGAGTAAAGACCAGCCGCAAGCATCGCAAGAGCTCCCGAAGCATCCCGAAGAAGTCACTGTTTGGTGTGGATTATGGGTCAGTGGCATCATCGAGACGTACTTCTTCGAAGACGACAATGGCCGGAACGTTACTGTGAATGGCGAGCGCTACCGTGTGATGATTGACGACTTTTTGTTGCCCAAAATGGAAGAATTGGAAATGCCTGACATGTGGTTTCAACAAGACAGTACCACATGCCACACGGCACGCGAAACAATGGCCCAATTAAGAGCCGCCTTCGGTGAACAGTTTATCTCACGTTTGGGGTTCGTCTATTGGTCGCCTAGATCGTGACAGACAGACGACAGACGCTCTGGAAGCCAATATTGAAACATTTATACGTGAAATACCGGTCGATATGTTAGAGAGAGTGTGCCAAAATTGGACCTTGCGCATGGGCCATCTAAAGCGGAGCCGCGGACAACATTTGCATGAAATCATCTTCAAACATTAAATTATATTGATCGTTGTATCGATTCCAATAAAGATTTCATAAATTTTCTTGATTTTTTTTGTGTTGTTTTGAAAATCAAATCCTATACCTCTCGAAAAATCACCCGTTATGATGTCTATATACTGGTGAAGACTCATACAGACGCCCAGGAAGAAGATTTGCGAATTTTTCAACGTAATGATATGAATTGTGATTCATTTCACAGAATAATAGTCAATAAACAATTTCGCGGGTTTTTGCAACCGCCTCACGTATTCAGTTCAAAGAAACACTTTAATGTAGGCAACATAGGTCATAGATCAGTTGGCAACTGATATAAATAGTTATTTTGACTAATGCCAAGACCGTCTGGCAACTTTTGAACATGTTTGGTCTATAAGATTTTCTGAAACGAAAACGCATCTATCAAACCACCAATCTGTAGGCATCTAAGCCATTTGGTACTCGTTTGCAGTCATTTTAACTACATTGAACCAGTGATAGCACCCTCTCGTGAACAAAACCGGAACAGGAAGCATGCGCATTTATTATCCTTCATTTAATTAGCCAGGAGGGTATTTTTTGCAAACATTTGTATGACTGCATCACTTAGGAATGTTGGGCTCAAGAGAGGGATATTTTTTCATAGCTCATTTACTAAAAATACGTGAGTTTGTAACTTACTGAATCCAATTGCCGATATCGGCAAAGTAACAACCTCCGCGATGAATCCATGATCAGAAGAAGCGCCATTAGCAAACAATTTCACACTCAAGCTGGGCAGCGTGGATCGGAACAATCTGTTTCCATTATTAGTTGTCATCGTGACTCTGTCAATAACTTTGGACGACACGTTGTAGATGTCGCCGTCGTACATCTCCAGAAAGTCCGGTATCCCGTACTTTGTGGTGGAATTAAACAAATCGAACTGCAGAAGCCTCAATCCTAACGGCTTGATATTGAAATCGCTTCGGAATATTTTGATGCAGTTTACCGGGTGGTTGTCATATTTGTAGTAAAGCAAGATTCTCTCCTGGATCCTTATTTCCTTGTGGGTGTCGCAAATGTCAACGAGGCCGAACAAGTGGTAAGGAACGTTCAGCCCCTTCAAAGGGTTGAAGCTGGACTCCTCAGACTCCCTTCCTTCTCCGGATAGAGAGAGAATGTTTATTCCTGCCCCTAAAGAGTTTTGTATGTCGTTTCGAAGCAGAATCATGGTGTTGGTGGGCGATATCAGGTCGATGCCGTGCGACGCTGAGTTATTTATTTCCACGTAGCTTATCGTAGGGCTCTTGATGATGCTCTGTACGGCTGAGGACTTCTCATTGTGCAAAATTCCCGCTCCCGTAATTTTCACATACTGCAGCGTGGATTCGTGCGCCTTGATCGTACTGTGCGTGTGGATGTCATGTATCCTGTGATTGTAGAGCTGCTGTTCGAATTCTGCGTCCGTGAATCTTACCCCTCCCCAATAGCTGGTACTACTCTTGAACCGATCGCAGTGGATGAAAACAAACTTCGAGTTCCACTCGCATCGGTGTCTGTGTCCGAATTGCTGCCCGTTCAGCCTTATCGGGCAGTCTTCGTACCTTCTTTCGGTTCCCGTGCACTGCAAAGGTTCGGGCCAGGTCCAGATCCTCGACAGGGAGTTGCTGTGGAAGTCGATGCGCTCTCCGAATTCGAAAAACGCGCTCAGCGGGTCAAGTCCGAGCTCTCTGCATACCACCTGGGCATTGCGCTCGGTGAACCTTGAATCGCACATCGGTATCCACTGGAGGGTAGTTCCGTTGAAGTACTCGAGGAAGCCTTCGTTTATGGGGCCTTCGTCGTTTTCTATGCAGCTGCGGCTCTTGCAAAGCCTGGAACAAGATTTATGGTAGGGCTTGAGCGATTAGGTTTTCAAATTCAAATGAAATAAAATCAGTTTCACGTCATCCATTACGCTATGAAATAAACCTAGTGGAACCAATCCAATTTTGCTGTTGGCAGCAGATCTAATATTGCCTTGTTGTACCCAATATTTTGTTATTCATCGATTAAAAATTGTAGGTTGAAGGTTAGAGAGTTTGACACCAACTGTGAACAACGTCCGTCGTACTCTGGAGGATATAACAAGCTACCCCTCCCGATGTGGACCTTGCCAAGCTACCAAGGTCATCTGCATAAACTTGCAGATCTACTTCTCTTCTGCTGAGGGCATCAAACAGACTATCCATCAGGAGCGACCACAGAAGGAGAGTAATAGTACCCCACCTTGAGGGCAGACCTTGGTGATTCTGAACCTAATTGCCTCATCTTGAAGGCCATTGGTATATAGAAAAAGTGTTTGAAATTTTACTGATTGTTTCAAGACAACAAACATGAAAATCATGCTAGCGAGATTGATAATAAGCATCGTCGATAATTAGCATGGCTGACTATCATTCTTTTCACTACAGGTTTAACCAGTTTTAGGATTTTCGATTCCTCATTTTCCGATTATATATATGGAACACCTTTGATATCGCACTGGAATGATAATTCAAATATATTTTGTTGAATTCATAATGTATGTTCATTTCCACAAATCATCGAGAATCGTTAGAGTCTCGGAAATTAATTTATCTAGAACGTGCTTCATTGTCGTATCATAATCGTGTTTTTTTTTATTTTGCAAGGTTATTTTAAATGTTAGCTCTGTGCGCCAAGTTAGTGTACAAACATAGGCCTTTCACTGATTTTCTTCAAAATTAATAGACTATAACTCACCTAATTGCTTCTTGACCGTAAAACTGCTCGATTTCCCTTTTCTCTCTAATATCCAAAACACCCCTTTCATCTTTCATCAAATTTTCAGAAACCGAAACAGGCCTCATGACAATCTCACTTCCTGCAAACCCTCTGGCGTTCAAAACGCCCAAGACGAGTATCCCTACATTGGGCGCAAACTCCATCACAACTCCAGGCATAATCGTCAAGGTCACATTGGGCATCACGGTGATGTCTTTATGTACAAGATAAGGCCGCCCCCTATTGGTCAACCTCAAATCTTCATAGATCCTCCCTCCTAAGTCGTCCAAGTCGATGGTGGAGTTAACTGAAAACGTAGCCGAGTAGCTGGATTGGAAGTTGTCCTCCAACAAGTAGGGTTTGTACTGGGCGATGGCGTGATCGTTCCAATCGTCAAAATCGAATATCTTGCTCTTTATTTCTTTCTCGTTATCGGAGCCCCACCAGTTCTCCGCCACGTCGAGGAAGTTGTTGATTTTCGCAGTCTTTATTCCCGCCAGTAAGTGATAGTCAAGGCTGTTGCCGGAAAAGAGATTCCTATTGACTCTGACTTTCTGAATGCCTCTGAATCCAACCACGCAAGTGAGTTCCCTGTCCAACTGTAACACCCCTCCTCTTGCTCTTAAAAAGTATTTGTTGTTCCTCAGCTCGTTATATGTGAACACTGCTGGCACGCTTCCGATTATTTCGCTCTGGCTGTTCGAGCTGAACTCCACGACGTAGAGGCCATTGTTGTTGACGAACTTGTTGTTCATTATCAGTAATTTTTTCTCCATGCCCTTTAATGCCAGCAGGCCTTTCTTGCAGTTATTGTCCTGGAAGACGCTGTTGGTGATGTTGACAACAGCAAAGTGCCCGTCGACGGTGATTTCGAAATTCTTGTTGTTGGACCAAGTGTTGTTGTCCATGTAAATGGAGTGGGTGAAGTTTTCGTTGTACTGCCACACGTAGGGAAGAGACATGTCCAATCCTCCTCCTGAAAATCATTTGAATAATTTCATTATAAGATCATTTGAAACGTTGGTAGCAACGTCAATGGTCCACAGTGCCCCACGTTGGGCCCCTATATTAAAACTAGATTTCTGATGCACGGGAAAAATAATCACCAAATCCATTTTTTATAACCTTCGTATACAGTCCACTTAGAAAAATCAAGGCTGTCTGAGAACAACACCAAAGGAGAGAAAGGGACCGTTGCGAGTCAGAGTGAACACAATACGCCCTACATTTGTAGTATTATGTATATTGGAACAATGAGGAGATCTGTGACGAAAATGGCATGACATGGATGGCATCATGAAAATCTAGATAGATGGAGTTCTGTCTTAATAAGCGCAGGTAAGTTGGTGAGAACTTCAATGTTATTTAATGAAAGCTTGATCAACTTTGACGTTCTGGTTTCATTATATATATAAATGACCTTATACTTTTTTTTTGAAAAATTATTATTTCCTTTTGATAATTTATTGTCTGTTCAGAAATGAAAGAGACTATATATATGTTAACTCGAAGATTCTCACGGATAAAGTATGATGAGCTGTTTTCTCGGGTTTCGCTCCGTCCTTATGGGGATAAAATACACAGAACACGAAGCGAAACCCACAAAATAACAAATCTACTGTGACAAATGTTAAAATATGTCCAGTAGTAACCAAGACATTCTCCAACAAATAGGTATTTAGTTGAAGGGGATTGAAAAAACATTGTTTTTTTGAAGGCGGTATAAATAGATATGAGACCGACTTGGCTTTTTAGCGGGGTTATTCGTGATATTCTTCAGTTTACTTCGAGAGCGCGTTGAATAAACAGCTATACAACATGGAAGCTACTTGTTCGGGAATTCTACATTTGCATTTATTTGTAAATTTAATATTCTGATTATTTTATTGATCTGTAGAAGATAACAATTCTAAATAATTAAAAACTATTTCAAATATAAAATTTCCTTCCCAAAATAAAATATTTAAACAAAACTAGTATCTTCTCATCATACAGAATATATCAATGAAAAATTTATATTAATACCCCCAGTCCGACGCCTGTTAATATTATCTTGAACGTAATATCAGAAAAAATATCGAGCGGTTCTTTTGGCGGTATTTTCGCATTCTTTGTCGGTGTTTTCGCGTTCTTTGTCACATATCCCTATTTTAATGGCTCGTCAGCGGCATCCTCAAGGGATATAGAGGGTAGACATATCTCAATGATTTTGTGGGTGAATTGCAGTGCTATTTGCTTGAGACGACTATGTTGCTTTCTTTGATGTAGCGACATGTTTGCATTCTTGAAATTCTTTTACTCTCAGACAATACTGAACGAACTATAATGAATCTCCCAATGACGTCTTAAATTTTCAGATTAAAATTTATAAAAGGAGGCTAGTGAAATGTAAGGCACTAACAGGAAATAGTGTCTTACATGCCGTAACACACAATTCATTATTAACGTCATGAACACATCCAAAGATGTTATTGTAGTGGCGTAGGAAGAAAAGTGTTGACGAGAACATTTCCACATTTTCAAGTGAGTGAGTGGCGGGGGATCACTGTATCTCTCTTATGGGTGTTTGACAGTCCCCCGGTGCAGACCACACGGCACTCACCCAGTAAAGTTATCGGTCAACCACCCTATCCCGCATCTGCGGGCAACAGGCGTTGGCCGATTTCAAGCTAGATGTGTGGGAGAGGTGTCTCGCAAGAGCCCTCGGCGGTTACTCATCCAACGCTGAAAAGGTAGCTTTCCTAACATGAGTGCCCCTTGGGGTAACGTAAGGGTATGCGGTGCAGACCACACGGCGTACACCCAAAAGTTGTTGATGAACCGCCCTATCCCGCACCTACACGGGTAATGGGCGCGACATCTTCGACATATGATGTGTGGTAGAGGATGCTCGTGAGAGTCCTCGACGGTTACTCATCAAACGTTGGAAAGGGAACTTTCCTAACATGAATTCTAGGGGGGAGGTGAGTGCCCGCTCGCGGCTGAAGTCTAGTGAGCCTCATCTCCAACTGGCGTTGGCCTCTTAGGGGCAGCGGCTCCGCTAGCGGGTAAAGGGATACAGGGCTGCGGTAATCCATTCATGGGTGCATTGCAGCCCCATTATGAGGCACTGGACGGCTTATGCTGTTCCGTGATCCTCGCCTGCTTCTGTACGGATCCAAGCGTTCGAGGTGTCGGGGCTTGCGGTCCTTCCGGGCTCTAGTATCCGAGTCTAGCCTTGGAGGACACCAAGGCAGACGCTTGAGGTGTCGGAACCTGGTTGGACGGAGCTACTAGTATCCGAGCTTAGGACCCCGGCCGGCCACTTCCGGGACCATATTCCCAATTGATTTGGCATGGTTGGCGGGGGCAGGTATGCGACGCGAGCACTCTCTGGCGAAAGAGGAGCTTAGTTAACTTGTACGAACGTTCGGTCGAACGCTGCCGATGGTCCTGTCTCTTGGTTAGCCACACTAAGTAGATGTAAGGAAGCAATTCCGGGTTCGGTGAGCGGGAGGAAGCCCTGCGAAATCCTGTTGGTGTGGGGTGAGGGGCGGTACCCGCAAGGATTTCCCGAAAATCCACCCCTCCACACCCGATCGCATCCAACGCCAGGGTACGTCTGGGGGGCCTAACCGACCCCCCAGGCCCCCCGGTGCGGTCGTAACTATGACCCTCTTAACTACGCTGAACTTACCTTTATTGCTCTCGATTGTATTATCCTGAAACACGTAGTGAAACAAGTTGTTGGAAGATCTCATATCTCTGGAAAACTGATAGATTCCTTTCTCGTTATCAGCAATGGTGGTCTTGTTGAACATGAACGTGACTTCGGATATATTGCTCGTGTGCAAATCCCAATACGGAGAGTGAACGAATACGGCCTCTTTTAGGTTATGACTGATCTCGCAATTCAAAAACTTCATCGACTCGTTGGCCTTCCTCAAAAAATGATTGCCCAGTTCGTCCAGGTACCTGTTGTAGTAGGAAGCATGGACCCCGAACGTGTTTTTCCTGATTGTAGTACGTGTAGCACTCAAGGTTGGAACTGGCCCTTTTACTATACGGTTGTAGATGTTTTGGATAGGCGCCTTCACTGGGTTCACGACTATGACAGTCCCACCAAGGGCGTTGTTTCCACTGGTATAGTCAAGTACGATACCGTGAGCACTTGAGGTCGTAGGAAAAACGGTTAGGTCTCTTTTAAGAACGTAGAAATTCGAGTTGGAGGAAGCCGATAACGCGTCATGAATAACGATACTCTCCGTGCTTCTGTTTTCAATCGGATTCAAGAGCTGAAGTCCCAGAACCCATCCGGGATCGCACCTTATCTTGTAGGACCGGGATATACTGTCACCGACCACTTTAGACGTAACCAGGTATTTAGTTTCGCCCCTTTGCAGCTCCACCACGTTCTGGTCCAAGTTGTGAGGAATCGCGAAGGGATTGTAGTAGTTCTCGTCATCGTTTTTGGTAAACCAGCCCGCAAGCTCTCGTTGCTGCACTCCTGAGAAAATAGGGTTATGTTCGATACCGATGAAGTTATTTTCAATTTTGTTGTTGTACAAAGTTAACCCGAGTTGTTTGAGGCTCAGTCCCGCTCCTTTGTTGTTGGAAAAATCAGAGTTCTTAATGATGTTCACCGATTCGGAGAAGATATCCGAATACATTATACCAAGTCCGTGGAAGTAGTTGTCTGTGATTTTTATGTTCTCGAAGTTTTGACGCCCGAAGTCGAGCTGCAGTGCGGGCTTGAATGAAGTGGTCGCGTAGTCCAACAACCCGGCTTTTTCTATGGTGAGGAACTGGATGTCGGTTCTTTCCGCCAAGGAGCTGAAACGAACGCCTGCCCAAGAGGTTTTGTAACACCTCACACCTACGTCGTTTTCGTGGGTACAGGAGTTGAAGAAATCACTGGAGGTTTCTGAGCGGCACTTCGTGACGTCCAAGTCGAAGTCGTCGCATTGGATGTTGGACAGTATTACGTTTTCGGTAGTTCCAGCTGAGGGTATCTCGCTCCTTTCTAGATTCCTGAAATATATAAGTCAGATATACTGTAAGTATGAATAAAAAACTTGCACTAACAAAAGTACAAATAACAACCAAAGAGAAGATGGTAGAAAATAAACAGCTGCACATTTCAGAATTTCTCGCTAATTATATTTACAGGTTCTTTTAGATATGCACAGGGCCTTAGCTTGACTCTGTTTGCAGAAGCCAAACGCTCAAGAAAATATTCCCGAAGGAAACAGAACAACAACAAGTCGGTTCCTGAAGGATATTTGCTATCGGAAAAGTATGAAGAGTTATCGAGAAAAGACAACTTGGAGAATCTTTCTGAGCCTTCATATCGAGTCTTAGCTCTTCTTGACTCCACTTCACTGTCTCAAACAAAAGTGAAAGAGCACGGATAGGCAATCATGTCCCCGGCCACAACTACGTTCATCCTCGACATGTCTTGTTAAAAATTCTTCATCACTCACATTATAAGGAATATTATATATTAAATTATAGGAATTCGTTAAAAATTTATTAAAAAAGTTCAATCAAATTCTTCGATACAGTTTACAAAGGACCATAATGAAACATATTGGATAATAAGTGCCAACCAAAATGTATACCAATTAAATTGAAACTTTAACCGTACATCTGTGATCAATAAATGCCCCACGTTGGGCGCCATATTGGAAGTGGATTTTTATAGTCAGGAAAATAACTGTCTAAGAACCCAAAATAAAAGAAATTTTTTATATCCTCCTCCTGTAGAAGTGTAAATATGCTGAGACGTGAAATTATGAGAAGATCAAAAGATACATTAAATTTAAAAGATGCAATAAGTATTTTACTGTAACTGTTACAGTATTTTACTGTATGTTACTGATCGAGATCAAAAAAGGTAAGTTTACTCACCAATCATCTGGATTCAAAACATATCCCAGTTGCTGACAAACTAGTGCAGCATTTTTCATGGTCCATCCATAATTGCACACAGTTCCCCATTGATCGTTCACCTTTAACTGCAACCGACCTTCAGTTTCACTTTCCCCACCCAACAACCTGATAGGAACTTTAGGTTCTATTACGAGAAGTTCGGTTTGCGAATCGTATTTTTCAGTCTCGGTATCGTAAGTGATATTATCGGGCGCGTGAATGAGTTCTTCCTTCAAAGTGAACCTGATACTTCCTGGTTCTATTCCCCTGGCCTCTAATCGCCCGCCCACCATCATTCCGATGGATGGAGGGAAGCGAAGGGTAACACCTGGCTCTATAGTCAGCTTCCCCCCAGGCCTGATCGTTATATCTCGCGTTACGACATATTCCCCTCTAGCTATGAACTCTTCTCCCTCGATTTCTCCTCCAATCTTATCAGAAGTTCCAGAGGAAAATTTTGGCACGTAGAATTGGTTCGCGTTTATCCTCGACGTCAACGGGTTCGTGTTGTGCAAAAGAAAAGGGATGAATATGATCTTGGCTAAGTTGTATCTATCGTAACGGTGGAAGATCCTGTAAGATATATTCTCGTCATTTCCAAACCCGAGCCAGTTGAAGGTGCAGTTGATCGTTTTACTCTGATCTTCGAAGTGGCTTCCGATTTCGTATTTGGAGTCCGGGTTCTCTATTATGTTCCTGAATATTTCGATGTTACTGGAGCCTACAACTACGGGCGCTGCCACCCTGCTTCTGGGGTTGAGGTTAGAAACGGTTCCGTCTTCCATCTGGAAGGGTTCACTGATTTTGTTGCTCTTCACGAAGTTTCGTGTAAAAAGTAAGTACTGTCTTTCAGCATAGGGTGAAATTCCTAGGTTGACCACAAAGGTTCCAGAATTGTTCAAGAAATAGTTTTGCTGAACGGTAATTTCGTTTCTGAGAACGTTGAACTCTTCCAAAGGCTTGTTCTTTATGAGCAACCCCCCGAAGGTGCCCTGTCTGAAGTGGTTGTATTCTATGTTAGCCTGGAGGTTGACAGCTGGTGAAATTTTCAAGGATATCCTCTCGTTCCCCAGGAACTTATTGTGACCAATCTGCAGCTTAGTGAGAACTTCAGTTTGTCTCCAACAGGAGATAATTTCCAGAGCGTCACTCAGGCAGTTTTTGAATGAGTTTTCCGTGAAGTTGAACAACGCTTCTCCGCAATAGTTGCCATGCAACACTCCAATGTCCAAATTTTTGTAGATCTCCGAATACTGGACGACCGTGGTCTGGTTCACGAAGATATACTCAGTCTCTGCGGTGTCGTTTAACCAAATAGCTACGCCGTAACCTTTGTTAGAGCTTATGGACGACCTGGAAATGTTTCTGTTACCACCAGTGTAGGTGATGTTGATTCCATCGCCTTCGTTGAAGGAAACCCTGCTTTCCGTTACGTTAACGTCACCTGCCCCGCTCGTCACATGGATTCCAGCCACATGCTCGTTCTTTGACGCAGAACTCTTATGCACGTGGATCTGTGATCTGAGATTGTCGATCGCCACACCTCTCCCAATATTCTCGGATATATCAGAGTTGCTGACGTTTAGATCAAAGGTTTTTCTCAGCCCTGAGAGTATCCGCATGAAGATCACCACGTCCGAGGCGGGGTCTGCTCGAAATTTGATGAAAATCTGGTTACCCGTGCTCGCTATCGTCTGCGGCCTCGTGTTGTTTCTTATCGAGAACTTGTTCAGTATCCTGTGGTTCAAAGTGGAGCCGTCGAAGATCTCAATAGAGGCGCTGTCGTTCCGACTTGTAACAGCTCTAATAAACTGAAGAGTCAGTACATGTCCGTATCTAGTTGTGAAGGCCTTGCTGCAAGTTACTTCCCTGTTTAAAAAAAGAGTTTGCTCAGCGTACAGCTGCAAGGGGAACGTCTGGCTCGACGCGATCGCCAGCTGGCAAAAATCGTTGTAGCCGTATCTGTCAGCTCGTTCGTCAGGGCGTTCCTCAGCTCTGACGAATCTCACGCCGTCCCCACCGTTTTCATTCACCACGCACCCCTCTATGTGCGCCAGCCCGTAGCTGGAGTTGATGAATATACCGTAGCCTCTGTTATTCGTGATCTTGCAGTTGTTTATTCTCACAGGCGCCTCGGGGTTGGTGACGTTGATCCCGTTGTAGGCAGAGCTGAATACCTCCAAGTAGTCCACCGTGGGAGGCACTCCCGTGACGTCCAAAGCACTGGTGGTGTTCTGATCACGTCCCGCTCCCGCGTACTGTACATTAACGTACCGGAGCCTCGATCGGGACTCCGGGAGGAACAGTGTGTTGTCGAGGGTGAGTTTTTTATCGTTCAATGCGTTTTCGAAGCGGAGACCCCTCCAGAAGGGTAGGGGTTTGTCGTGTCGGGGCAGGCATTCTACTCCGAGGTCGGGGTGGTAGTCGCATACTCCGGATCCAAGTTGTCTAGTGTCCCATTGGCAGTCTTGTAGGGAGCTTTCGGTTCCCGAGCATTTAGGTTGTTCGTAGAGGAGGCGAGGCTTCAGAGGCATTTGTCGATTCATCCAGCTGTAGAAGGTTCCGCCTTGGAAGCCTAGTTGTCGACAAGTGGTCGCCATGTCGAAAATGGTCCAGCTGGAAAGTAGAAAATTGAATGGCAATGGTATTGAAATTCTATGAAAAAAGTAACCTGATCAATTGTAAACAATTAGATGGATAGATAGATATAGATAGATAGATATATTTATTTGACAACTTCACACTTGAATGTTTGTTGCAAGTCAGTTAAAATATACATAGAACAAAAAAAACTAGTCACAAGTTAAAAATATTGAATCATGAATTGTGAATAGAATGAAAAATGATTTTGAACATTACAATAATCAGTCAAGTGTCAAAAAACAAATATTATGAATAAACATGAGCTTCACATATCAGATGAAATAAAATCAAATCTAAATCGGCATAATTGAAGTACTTAATAATCCTGAGTACTATAAAAACAGTTTTCCAGGAGAATAGTTCTGACTCTGTTTTTGAAGGAGCTTTGTTTGAGCACTTTGAACGAATTAGGAAGATTCATGTAGAGATTGATATTCAATGAATTTTCAATAGACCTTGTGAGTTTGTATCGAGGCTTTATGAACAGATCTGCATTTCTTGTAGCATGATGATGAATGTCCTGATGCTGCGAATAGATTGATTTATTTTTATGGATTTCAAGTAATTGACTATATATGAATAGCGATGGAATATATGGAATAGCCATTTTTTTGAAGAGCAGCTTACAGTGATCTCTATAATTGGCATTCATCAATATTCTGACTGCTTTTTTCTGAAGTCTGAAAATTTTGGTGGAGTGAGAGGAATTACCCCACAAAACTATGCCATAATTCATATCTGAGTGGAACAAAGCAAAATATGAACTTCTCAGTGCGTCAAGAAACAATACTCTGTTGAGCTGTCGAAAAGCAAATATACTCTTACACAGCTTCTTACTCAGTTCATCAATGTTTGCATACCATGATAAATTCCGATCAAGAGTGAGTCCTAGTAGTTTGGCACTATCATCCCCATTTTCAGTGGTTTCAGTATTTGAGGTCGTAAACAATACCTTCTGGGTCTTGCTTTCGTTTAATTTCAACTGATTTGTTGTGAACCACAGAGACGCCTGTCTCAGAGTATCATCAGTAATTGATGGTAATTCGATTATGTTTTTCTGAGACGTTATTAGAGTTGTGTCATCTGCGAAAAGAACACATTTACCTGGTGACATAAAATGACCGAAGTCATTGAAATATATCAAGAATAGCAATGGTCCCAGGACGGATCCCTGCGGTACACCATTCTTGATAGTTTTATTGTCAGACATGTTTCCATTCACACACACAGATTTGGTTCTGTTACAGAAGTACGACTGAAATAAACTGAGTGGTAGCCCCCTCACTCCATAAAACTACAGTTATGACTAGTGTTCCAAGCAATCGTGGCCCATGAGAAATTTGGAATAATGCAAAAGTTAAGAAGTTTTGTTGAAATAGAAACTTTTATCAAATTGTCATTGAAAGTAATTACAACAATGAGATGTGACGGAATTGGCCGATACTCGATGAAACTCCATAACAGTGTCGTGAAATAAACATTTTTCATTGTATCTTTCATTGAATATTTCAATGGAATCTAATAACCTTCAGTTAGAAATTGGAATGATATGAATAAGAAACGGGATATGTTCTAATATGGAACCCTGTGGAACAACGGACGTTCCAGTTTTATCGTCCAAATGGAACTCTGTGCTCCACCACAATCAATATACTCCAATGAACTCATTTGTCTTTTACTGTCGGGACTGAGAAAGGTATTCTTTTCAGTGTTATCGAACTACACATAACAAGAACAATATTTGCAGAGGTACAGATGTACCTGATATCTGCCCAAAAATCAAATATTTAACTCAAATAAACAAACTCACTTTCTCGAGTTCGTGCAAACACTTCTCCATTGTCCGTTATGACGAATTTGAAGCCGTCCCGCCAATATCGTCGGTCCGTCCACGAGCCGGATGCCGGGGAAATTGATATTCCTCGCAGATGACTCCTCTGAAGTCGTTAACGTGATTCGTTCGTCTTGAGTACCCTGGAAAATAATGCAATTCGTGAGGGTATGTTCCGAAGCGTTGTTTAGAACATGCTTAGGCAAAGTGAAGGTCAGTGGCATTGATTACTCGAGTGTGAATCTGAAGTCACGGGGAGTGAGGTGAATATTTGATCAAAGCCTGATTGCATGATGTTTTCAACGACTTTTCTGAAATGATATTAATATTTATTGAGATTCAAATCACAAAAAGAAATAACTAAAGTAATATATGCAGTTGAATAAACATCGTAGAAACCACAGAAGCATCAGATGTTGCTTGTATGTGGTGAAAAGGAGATCCAAAGGAAAATCATTAATATATGATAAATATTGAAGTATGAGAATGAATTATATAAAAGGGATTTGTATATATAATTAAACTACTCAATATAAATTAATTTATGAATATAAATAAATTAAATAAGAAAATAAAAACACATAAGATAATATAAAATCACAAATATAAGTATAAATATAAAAAGTTGTTGGTTTTGACATATAATATTATTTAAATATAAAATCATACAAACATAAAACTAAATTGACAATTAAGTATAAAATCTCAATTGTAAAATACGCGTACTAGTAATATAATATATAAAAACATGTTGAAATCGATATGGATGTTGAAAATGGATGTGATATATATATATACACAAAACGATGGTGCCCATATATACATATGTATACATACAAATATGAACACATTGTATGTATTACAGAATTGTAAATGGACAATATAGCAAAGGTACGTATGTTTTTTCCCATCTACTCAAATAGACCTACAAGTTCAAGTCTCTGACTTTGAAGAATATGCTCTTTCAACTCTTTTTTGAAGCGATTGATATTTGAGATAGATTTTATATGTTCAGGAATTCGGTTGTAGGGTTTAGACGCAAAGTTTGTAAATGATATTTGTGTAACAACCCTTACCATTAGGGGTGTAATATACTGATCTTATTGGCGGCTGTGGTACTGATGTGAAGGAAGCGATGCCGTATGTCTATTTGTATGATATTTAGTGCTAAAGCATAAAAAATACAACTGTCGTATGTCCAACAGACGAGTTTCGATGTATAATCTAACAGAGGGGTTCCTACCATTTTTAGAGAATATTAATTTAAGAAAATGCCTTTGCATAATTTCATACATACATATGTATGAATTTTCACCAAATAATAAGATTATTATATCAATTTTCCCAACATTTTGAAAAGCTAAATATTTATTGCCCTAAAATATACAAATTTATTATTTTGCTCATGTAATATATACATTTCACATAGATTGAGAATCTGGTATTTTCTGGAGTTGCAACTGATTAGCTCAAACAGAGAGGGAGCCACTGTAACCATAATCTATTTCATCATTAATAAAGTCAATGGTTGCCTTGAAATTTCTGTGATGTACGCCTATGTTAATAGTTTTGGTCTCAAAGGCACACACATTTAATACAAATGATACAGGTGTTGTAACAGGTAAGGCAGGTAGCTAGAAAGGGTCGCGACAAAAGCCATTCAGGAAATACTTGAATGGAAGGATGTAGTTTTTGACTTGACCAAAACTAGAATACAACTTTTTTACGATTTTCTCTTCGAGTTTATAAACAGTTAGGTACAGGCGGTATGAATTTAATAAGTAAAGGTGATAGGTTGAATGTGATAGTACTACATATTTTACAAACATCTGGTCAATTTATGGTAAATTTAAGGAATCACTTAAATATAATAATAATAATAATACCAGTTTATTTCAATCAATAAGGTTGTACACAATGATACAAATGGGTTAAATCTATACTACAACAAAATTATCGTGAAAGGCGTCAATGGGCGCATTACATAATATATTATTATTAACGGAAAACAGATTATATATAGCTGTATATATAGATACAATGAGTAATAAATAAATGATTTATAAACCGTCACACAGATAAAAAAACTTCCAAGTTCTAGTTGAGGAATTCTTCAAAAGTAACAATTTTTTTGTAATATGAATTGTTTTGTCATTTTTTTTTAAATACATATATGTTTTTACAGTTTTTCACAGTTTCGGGTAAAATGTTGAAAAATTTGCACCCATTCACTTAATAACTTTTGTGAAAGAGGGCAGTACGATGGCGTACTTGTAGTAGCAACTGTTTTCCTCTAGTTTCATAGTTATGTAAACGTTCAGCCATATTGCTAGATCTTTGTTCAAAAAAGTGCACACAGGCGTCTAGGATATAGGTCCCTGCCACTGTTGAAATGTTTAATTTAAAAAAAAAGTCTGCACGAATTTCTAGACCCTAGTTTTGCCAATATTCATATGGCATATTTCTGTAGAGTAAACATTCTATTTACAGAGGAGCAATTTCCCCGGTTCAAAATGCCATATGGTGGTAGTGGAAATTAGCATGATACAGAATCAGCAGCATCTCTTCTCTACAATGATTTGCCATAAAACTCAAAGAGTAGCACGATTATCTCAGTTTGTGTATAAATTGTCAATATGTGGGGTCCAGATTAAGTTTGCGTCAAAAGTTATACCCAGCATTTTAACCGATGTTGACATTTCTATATCACTGGAGGTACCATCAAAAAGTCTGCAGGTTAGATTGTGCCCACGCAGACTAATAAAAAAAAATCGACATAACATTCCATATGTATATTAAAGTTGTTAGTAATGTAGAGATATCTTATGAGGTCATTTGCATAAACTACATAGAGAAATGGTCCCAGGATCGAGCCTTGCGGAACTCCTTGAGGTATGTGTAAGGTATCTGAGTTTAAGTTTCACAACTTGCTTTCGATTGCTTAGAAAAGACTCTAGGAAGTGCAGGGGTACTCCCCTGATACCATATCTCGATAACTTGGAAACCAGTAGTTTATGATCGAGGCAGTCGAAAGCGCGTGAGAAGTCCAGAAATAGGTCCGTCACAAATTTGTTGTTGTCCAGATGTTTCATTACATGGCTCTGGAATTCACCTCGGAGTTCTGCCTCACCCACCATACTCTATAGACCTCTCGCCAATCGACTACCATCTTCTCTAGCACTTCGATATAATCACCGGTAGAACTTTCGCCAATCAGGACTAGGCAAAAACAAACTTCGTCGACTTCATCGAATCCCGAGCTCACAATTCTTATGTTGACGGAATTGATCGACTCGTGTTACGCTGACAAAAGTGCACTGATCCAAATGGTGTTCATTTCGATTGAATTGACTAAGTATTCGATGTAAAAATTCTGCGGAAATAAAACAAGGTATGACGTAGCAATATTATTAATTTCCTACAGAATATTAATATCATTGTACTTGTAGACTTAGAAATACGAAAAACTGTTCCCACGGTATAACCTTTCGGATTTGAAATTCCAACTGCCATGAAATGTGGCATTATCTCCCGCAATGTCTTCCATCTTCAGCGCCTGCTTTGTACGATTTCTCTATTTCTCCGGTGAACCACTTCTCGTGCGTAATTTTTTCGTTGTTACGAAAGAAGCCTCCTTTAAGAAGGTGAACGTGAAGACTTGCGTTTCCTCGTGGTGCTCGACTCATGCCATTGACCCGACAACTAGCATGACGCTGGTGTTTGGAAATTGTGATCGATCCATTGTAACCACTCTAGGGATACCTAACTAGGAGATAGAATTTCACAGACTGGTCGATACCTTGAAGAAAACGAGGGAGTTAGAGCCGCTCACTAGCCATTTGTATCCCTCAAGCCGCTGTTATTTTACAAATTGCTAGGTAGATTTGAATAATACACAGAGTGTTTTAATGAAACTAGGAAACAACTAAAGGAAAAAATAACCAATTTCAATGATAGTTCTTTTGAAACTCAATTTTCAACATGTGTATCTTTCATATCCTGAAATAAACATTTCCACGCGAACTATCCATTTCCAAAAAGGGTTTTTATGAAGGACTCACTCAGGGGGGGGATAATTTGTAGCCCCCCCCCCACCAGAGACTAGAAGAATTTAGTTGTGAAACACCTCGACACGTGTTTCGATCACCAAGTGATCATCTTCAAAGAGGAAGATTAAAACTTCCGACAAAATGCCTTGAATTCAAGGCATTTTGTCGAACTAATAGGGTAAATTGAGGTCACACAGAAAGATCAACTAATTAGTTTGGACGTGAAAAGTCTTTACACCAACGTTCCGGTCGAAGAAGCACTCCAAATCATACAGAGAAAGCTATCCGAAGACGGGAACCTGAAAGAGAGAACGAATCTACCTATAGAAGTAATCATGGAATTACTAAGATGCTGTGTACGAAACTGTTATTTCCAACTGAAGGACGAATTCTTTACACAAGATGAGGGACTGCCAATGGGATCGCCACTTTCACCAGTCATAGCCAACATATATATGGAGTGGTTTGAAACTCTGGCCATTGAAGAAGCCCACAAGAAACCTCGAGTCTGGTTGAGATATGTTGACGACACCTTCATAATATGGAAACATGGGAATACTGAACTAGACGCCTTCCTGAAACACATCAACAGCGTGAGACCTTCCATCAATTTTACAATGGAGAAGGAAATCCACAACGAATTGCCATTCTTAGACGTTTTGGTGAAGAGGACCGACACTAAGTGGGAAAAATTCTGTATACCGAAAACCCACTCATACGGGACAGTATCTGAACCACGAATCCAACCACCATCAATGGACTAAAAGAGGAATCATCAAGACTCTATTAGGCCGTGCTTTTGGGCTCTGTAATACAAAGAAAGGTCTCGAGAAGGAACTAGACATCATCAAAAATGATCTTCAACGAAATGGCTACTCCAAAGCGATGGTAGAAAAGACGACTTTGGCTAGAAGACAGCAGAAGCCTCGCAAGGAAGAGAAGCCGTCACAACCAGTGCTTGCACTTCCCTACATCAGAGGATTATCGGAGAGGATAAGAAGAATTGGTTTCAAGTACAACATCAGAACCTGCTTCAGATCCGGTAACACTATCCGTAGCAGCCTCACGAAAACCAGGCCACCAAACGCCGACTGCGATTCCAAAAATTGCATTTACCGGATATCTGTGAGTGCGGAAAATCTTATATTGGTGAAACTAAGAGGCCATTGAATGTTGGCATTGCCGAGCACAAGAAACACACACAGCGAGGGGAAACCAGCAAATCAGGAATAGCAGACCATTTTTGGACCCATCAACACAACATCGAGTGGTCCCAAGCTGAGATCTTGCACAGAGAGGAACATTGGTTTAGGAGAAAATTCAAGGAAGCCGCATACATGTTGTCCAACCGCGTATTCAGCCAAGCCTGCGTAGAAATACGCAACATATGGAAACCCATCATCAAGCGAAAAATTGCCAACTCTCGCCAAAACGGTCATCTCCCACGGAACCAGTGAAGCGGAAAATGGAAAGCGGGGCTAAGTGAAAGTACTCGAACGACCTATAAATAGTCATCTCTCGGAGGAATCAGTCCAGTCATCACCCGAAGACGATTGTAGATACTAACAATCGAAACGTCGTGAACTAACGTGGCTTGGTATCTCTACACTTTTTATTTTTATTTTCTTCTCTTTATTTTTATTTTTTATTTATTCAATTGTTCTATTTTTACTTGTATTTCATTTCACTATTATTTTATTTCAGGTTTATTTTGGTTAATATAATTGTTATTTTCAGCTATTCATTTTCAATTCTTCTTTTTTAGTTGTTTAAGGGATTTCAAATCATTTTATATAGTAGACAATGGAAGTCCGAACTAGTGAAATAAAAGCATCTCAGATCTTCAAACAATTACACCCATTATTGAGGGACTTTATTATCATTATAATCGGATTCATTGAAAACGAGTACCGTACATTCTCTATTCGTTACTTCGAGAGATTACGATGAACTTGTTGTGTTTTACGCTCTGATACATATTTTTCAGAGCGTTACTAGGTTCCGTAATAATTTTTTACAAAAACGTATAATTAGAGGGTTTTTGTTGACTTTTTTTCATTGAATTATAGTCCATAGTGTTTATGTAACAGTGAAAATATGAAAAGCACGGTTTCAAGCAAGTACCTATTACATTTTTTTGAAAAATTTAAAATATAATTCGTGGTATTTTGCGATTCTGTCGAAGAACTCCTCAACATAATAGCAATTACCACATTAATTGCCATGAACTGCGTCAGCGCCCATGCGGCTTTTGATGATTTAAAACGTTTGAAAGGTCAAAAATTGGGTGCCCCACGGTTTGAACAATCGATAGAAATTGTCAAGTTTCGAGGTTTGTTCTTTTTTGCGTTTGCGGCAAAACTATCCTTTTTTTGGATTGAATCGTCAGGTGTGATAAAAAGCAGATCCTCTGCGACAACAGAAGACGTTTAGGGCAGTGGTTGAATACCTATGAGCAACGCAGGTACTTTGCAAAGGCGAATCCCCATCAAAAAAGATCATGGTACTATATGCAACCGGATCAAACCATCACAGCAGGGTTTCAGTGTGAGAAAATCGACGAAATGGTCCGGAAATTGCGTCAGCGGCAGCCAACCTGGTCAACAAAAGAGGTCTCAGCCACTATATTCTCCAGACCTGTCGCCAACCGACTACCATCTTTTCAAGCATTTCGATGCCTTTCTCACCGGTAGAACCTTCGCCAATCAGGACCAGACAAAAACGACTTTCGACTTCATCGAATCCCGAGCACTCAATTTTCATGCTGACGAAATTAATCGACTTGTAATACATTGGCAAAAATGCATTGATTCGACGCTTATTTCGATTAGATTCAATAAATATTCATCGAGCTATTACAGATTCAAGTAGACAAAACTTGTTGAAATAACCCAATATTAACTTGAATATTACGCTCCATATAGGTACATTTTTTAAGCATCATCCTGTGACAAAAAACTATCTATCATTCGAAATATCAGAAAAAAAAATAACGTTCTTCCAGAATATTAACATCAGTCATCTTTATGAAGGTCCACTGGTGTGGAACATTTTTGATATGCAGTCAGTTACACATGTAAAGTCAGTGATAAGCCAATTATGATAATGATAACTTCATCCAAAAGTGACAGTTGTCGATAAAATTGATGCCTCTAATTAACACCCCCATTTAAAATTATCGTTACCACACTTCACTTATGTACTTGTAATATGCTTTATAGGTTTGGTCGGTTTAAAGAACTCAGTTTTGGAAAGAATTAGTTTGAAATGAAAAAAGCATTTGTGTAAATTTCCAAAAATTGCTTTTTCAAAAGCTTTTATTAAAACATTTTATTTAACTTGACTTGTATGTATGTTAACAAATCTTGCAAGTTTAATTTGACCCACTTTCCGGTATCCGATTGACCTGAAATTTTGCATGCTGGTCCAGAACCGATGACAATGCATGTTAATCATAAACGTGACATGATGCTGCTGCCAGGATCTGCTCCGTACGACAGATCTCCACAGCGGTAAATTGCAGGGACACGAAATTTTGTATAAGCATTCGTTTATGATAGGCAGTTGGTAGGCCCACCATGAAATAGATGCCACATCCAGAGTTGGCTTCAATAAAAAATATACGATTAATACGAAAGTCAATCTATAACAGAAAAACAAGGAACGGGGAAAACTACAACATTCTACTTTCAGTTATAACATGGCTGAATTCAGCTGGAAATTGCACAGATTTCGGTTGAATAACGAAGTCGATACGGACTGATGGAATGCCCGTGTCATAGATTTGTGCTCTCCGGAAACAGGGCCATATAATTTCTATTATATGATGGCATCTCCAACTCATCCTCCAAAATAACTCGAAAATTATTAATGATATGTATAAGCATTGACAAACATATATTCTTGCTATATGTTGGGTATCAACCTTGCGGGTTGCGCAAGGGTTTAACCTAACCTCACAATTGATTTCATCAATTTCAAACATTCCAGTCTCTGTCTTCTCATATCTGTTGTCCCCTAATACTGGTTACAGTACACGATAATTTTTGAAAGCTACTTGAGGAAAGGATATTAATTCTAAATCATCTTTTGAAAAGTCGATGTTTCACGAAGAAATTTCCTGAATAAGAATTACCAATTACATTCAATTTGTATTACTATTGTGAAGGTCTCAGGAAAAACTTTTTGTGGCAATTTTTTACGTCCATAAATATGATAACCGGCTGTCAATCACGGCTGGCAATCACGTTGTGGTCATTCGAATATGTGCTCAAAATGTAGTTGCAGAAACTTTCAATTTTTGTATGAGCAGAGCGATGTTTCAAAATTATTATATTTTGAATGGATATAGACAATCATTTTGGGATAATCTTCAAATGTGCAATGTGCGACCTTGCACATTGCACATATTAAGCGCCTTCCAAGCGATGTAACATGTGTGCTGAGAATAATGAAACAAAATCTAGGAAGTATATTTTTAATCAACTTATTGACGTGCCTTTCAGGAATTCAGAGAGAAAAAATGAAGGCAATTAATCTTGCACAAATAAAATAGGTACGAATATAGCTCAAGATCAAGTTTGCGCTTATCTAATTGAAGTCAAATATTGAACTTGATATTTCGAAAAACTTGTGTATTTTAAACTTAATCTAGAATAGATAAATGAAGAACTTGTCTGAGTTTCACCATACGGAACCACAATATTTTTTCATTCGTTTCAGGTTACGTTTCTTAGAATCCAGTGAAAATACATGAAAGTCAAAAGAATTCGAATATATACGAAATTGATCATTAAAACGAAATCAAAAGTAATTAAGAAACAAATCAGGAGCCTTGGTATATTCATTGACAGTAATTTAAAATTTGACACGCAAAATACTGGTTAAAAAAATAAATTATCTTCTGGTTGCTTTGCCATAAATGTCATATCTCGTGAACTTGGATTTTCAGCAGCAATAAATGCATACTATTTATTCGCTTATGGAGAGTCATCTCCGGTATGAAATTCCTGTTGTTTTATTGTACACATATGTTATGTGTACATTTTTTTCTTATCTTTGATATTTTTAATTGTTTTTTGTCTGTTATTTTTAATCTTCACTGTATTTTTGTGAATACTATATTGTCTTTAAAAAACAACATTTGATATATTTTTAACATTTTATGTATTTATAAACATGACACCCTTTGTCGATAAAGTGTATTACATTTTAGACAATAAAGATCATATTTTTAGACTTTTTTATGGGGCATACGAAAATATTACAGTATATAATGATATTAAATATATACGCGTCGAACTGATAACTTTTTTTGAAGTCTGTAAAAATATTCATGCATTACCAAACATTTACATTTTTTCGAAAAACTAGTAGGACATTAACTTAGTTGGTAAAACATGGACAAGAAGAAATATCAACAGAGTTCTGGGGATCAAAGCAGTTATTTTCATCAGAATGATATTCTTTACACATGGTTAACAAGTCTTCTCATTTGAAGAGAGAATTCAAAACTGGTTTTGTGGAGCTTGAAAAATTCACTATATCGTGATTTTATCTCTCCACCTCATTGTCGTAAACTAGGCATGATACCGGAGAAGAAACTGATTCATTCATCATGTAATTAATTTCACTAATTGATTTTAATTTTTGACCTGCGCTTGAAATTGTTGGGATTTAACACAGTAGTGCCATTGACCATTTCCGCCGATTAACCTCCGGAGCAACTTGTTCATTCATAATTTTTTACTTCGTAGTATAACTGGTTTATAACCTTTTATTGAGCAGTCAATTGCACTGGAAATCGACTTAATTGGTTGCATATTACCTTACATTACCTTACATTGCATTACCTTACAAAAGTCTATAACAGAAATATACTGGTGAATATTGACAAGTTATTGGGTTGCCTTGTAATAAATGACCGTCGGGTCTTCATTGGCGATCCCTATATAAGTACTACTAATGAATATATAATAATCATCTCAGTTTACTCGCACCAGAAAAATTCACCCCCCTGTATATGGGATCGTTCAGCCAAAGGTATTTATTTTCTTAATTTAGTTTGGTAGCGTGAAAGTTGCTGCCACCAGATCAGAAAAAGTTTGAAATCCGTCCTGATCACACGGATTGAGAATTAGTAGGCAACTTGGTCAACAGTTGACTTTTTCCTACCTTCTAATCTTCGTGGAGAAATGGCTTGGTTATGCCACCAATTATATCCTCGGAGACTGGATTCGGCCACGGCTTAAATGCGTGGTCTTTTAGGGGTTTGAGGAAATGAAATAATATTAGCAAAGTTTTCACAAACCAACTTTATTAATGAGTAAAGTTGGCAGAATAATCGGATTAACAATAGAAAAAAAATTAAATGAACAGAACTAATACTGAACGTTATTTACACTATATAAAAGAAAAAGAAATAAATAATTATAACCATGAACAAACTATGGGTAAACTACTAAAACAAACTGACAGGAGTATTCCTTTGAAAATTGAGGTAAGTTCACTCAGGGCATAGATATGCCTTGCCTGAATTCTACTAGCTATGCTATAAAATCAAATAAAATACAACTCTGAGAAGTTATCAAGAGACCCACTTAATCGCTCCTCTCTGTATAACGTAGGAAATTACTATGACCTATAATAATCTAATAGAATGAAAAGGGAACCCGATTCGTAGCTATATTATTATGGTAAATGTTCAGTAATACTCTAGGTGCCAAGTCGAAAATATAGTCCACATAAGCATGCAATAACATCTACACTATATATCAGAATTGTTTAAAATACGCTCACCAAAATTATCGTAGACGGACTCCCCTGAAAACTCCAACGAAAGCCACTATTTCCCCAAAAACTCTTAACAGAAACTCGGAAAAATCTCTAAATCACTAAATTGAATAAACCCGCGAATACTACCAAAACCCAATTAGTGTCACTTCTCTAAACAGTGACTTGAAATATCTCAATATTTCAATTCACTCAAAATTTCCTCTAGAATTTCCAGCTACCGTAGGAAATTCAACTGGATTCACCAAATCTCCGCGCACCACTGACTTAAATCTTTCCAAAAAAACCTCACCACCTTTACTATGTTAGGGGATGTAAGTAATGTTATCTCAAAAAATTCTAACCAATCAGAAAGTTTGAAATTGTTTCTAAGACTGGTACTCTTTTCGCCACCTCATGGTCCGGCGAATAAGTCCTCAAGAATTCACGTCTAGTTCCCGACATTTCTAATGTCGTGAGTCTACTACTGATATATAGATGTCACTGCAAGGGTCATTTTTGGATATTTTCTTTGCTGTCTCGAATAAAACATATGTAGATTAGCCACTTGGGTGGCTTCATTTTATCTTGTCGTTAAATTTAGAGCTCATAAGATAAATTACGATATTTATTATACGTTTGAGTGTTTTCTGACTTTTATTCTAAATGGGGTATACAGACTGGATGACATATTTTCGACCCTTAACGAAAGATAATGAAATGAATTATGGGGTTGAATGTTACAAAATATCGAATTTCTTAGTATCAAGCAGTTAATTTTAACGACTTTTTTTCTTTAAATGGCTTGGTTCTGTTGGCCTTAAGGTTATTTCTGAAAGATGATAAGGTTCCCTTTTCATACGAAAACACATGTGTTTTGGTATTTAAAATTCAACTAAAAATATAATAAATCCAACTTATTACAATACTCCCCCTTTTGAAAAAGTTTTGGCTTAATTGCCATAACTTTTCTCGCTTCATGCTTACTGACAAATGCAACAACGCCACCTCATGTCGAATTCAAATATGAAAACAGAATAGGTATCACCTCAAGTTACGCGACTTTCAGTGGGGTTGTCTCGCATGCTATGATTAGGGGTTCCCTAACGAAATATTCCAAATTTTACAAAAAAAAGTCATTGAAATAGGAGTGAACGTATCTCCTTGTATACTACAGTTCGCGTTATCACATCACAACAGAGGCCATATTCACTCACGATTCACTGTAGTCTTTTACGCCTTGGTGAATTTCCATCTCAATAACTTCCATATGATATGCTACTCTTTATTGGTCAACGGCACATTATTCTAGATACGATTCGAATAGATTGAACTCAGATTGAATTCAATCTACACAGATCCTAAGTTCGTCCTACAACTTTGTACCGCACTGATTGAAAAAGTCTTTTGGTTAAGTCACTCAAGCTGCTTCGTTAATGTCTTTGTTCACAGTCCAGTGTGTCTGGGGCAGAACAGGGTAACCGCCAGTGGTATGATGGGCAGTCTGCTGGGGTTCTGCGATGATTGGCAATGACGTCGTCGGTTCATCTGGTTGGGCTTCTCTGGAACGCTCCAGTTGAATTACACACCAGGTCAGGGTATCGCCTATAGAGTAGGTACTTCGCAACTCGAAATGTATAATAACCGCCAATTAGTCTCTCGCTCGGATCCTCACGTCGACTAAGAAAGCCATATTCTTCCAGGTTCGTCCATTTTCATGGTAGGTTGTTCCTTCGCAGGTGCAGGTACTATCCACTGATCCCAATATTATTAATGTGGCGCTGATTGAACAATTCAAGGTTATTTGTTCAATAACTAACAGGATTCCAACAGGTATAGTTTCAACGTTCTGTAACTGTCTATATAACTCGACAGTCCTTTTTCCACCAAATAAGTCTGACTATGCATCCCACGGTGATGCATCAATCTGAAGTCGCTCAAGTACGCGGATTCTCGTTCTGGACACTAACGTCTCTGAGAGATACAGTCGAAATGTTCACCCTCTCATCCCTGCAACCGTACGCGATCATCCTGATTACCGATACAAAATAATGCCTGACCAGCAAGATAGCAATCACTAGGAAAATCGAGATCGTGCTGCCTTTTTCCATCTTATTGCCAGGGATTGACGAAGGGTGTATAGAGGCTCCAATTTAGATTAACCATCGATCGTTTATAATATGGTAAAATAAAAATCATTACATTCATTAAGAAAAGTTGAGACTACAATAAACTATACAATAAACTAAAAGGAAGTGAAAACAAAATTCACTTGATACGTCATCTAATGTCAATCCGGGTCAAAGATAGACACTAGTTCGACGAACACATCAATAACTTAGCTTGAAGAGAGTTTACCCCGGGCTCTTCAAGTAACGGCACTCCTCTGATTTGCTCAAATGCATTCTCATCGTTACACTTTCTTTCCTGCCCACCCCTAATCGTTCATCTACTCGTATCATACATTCATCTCACTCATTAATTTCACTCTCCATCATCCAGTTCTCATTCACTCAGTTACATTCTCTTACAGGTTCAGTCGATCTGGTTCTCTCCGAATCCGAGCGGATCTCCTTAAGGGTTGGGGTTCCTCTATACCTTCCTCTACATCAACATCTTCCTCCTCAGTCGCTGCTTCTTCCGAGTGACCTTCGAATTCTATCCACTGGGGGAGAATTGTGATTTTTTTCTCGTTTTCCTCTTCTTTACGTCCATTCTTAGACGTCCTCCCAGAGCTATTCATCCTCTCCTCTTCATAGTCGCTATTATTACTTTCCTCGGAATCATCTCCTTCGACAGTATAGGTTGAGTATGACTTCAGCCGATTCACGTGTACTACCTGTTCGTCTGTTCCACCAACCTTCTTCACTCGATAGGTCACTGGACCTATTATCTCTACAACCTTGTATGGCCCTATCCAGGGCTTCACAAGTTTCTTTGATATACCGGGCTTAACGTGCATTCGCAAGAGATACACTTGATCTCCGAGCTCATACATCCTCTCCCTCGTTTTTTTGTTGTAATGCTTTGCTCTTTCTTCTTTGGCCTTTTCCGATGTTTTCAATACTCGCGAGTACACTTCTTTCAGTCTGGCAGCTAGCTCCGAAGCGTAGTTTTCTGCACAGTCGTATCTGATTCGCTGCGGTCGAATGAAGTCTTCCACAGGCAACACTTGCTCACGTCCATGCAGAAGGAAGAACGGGGTGTATCCGGTGGAAATATGAACGTTCCCGCGGTAAGCCATCAGTACCACCGGAATCCATGTGTCCCAGTCGCGTTGATTATCTGCTATATAATGTGATAGCATATCTTTCAACACTCGGTGCATCCGTTCAATTTGACCATTCGATGTCGGTGCATAGCTCGAAGTTTGGATCTTCTTGATATCCAACATTTGACATACAGCCTTAAATAGGCCAGACGTAAAGTTTGCTCCTTTGTCAGTTAAGAGCATCCTAGGCGCTCCATGTCGGTACACGATATGTTCCACGAAGGCTCGTGCGATTGTGTCCGCCTTTTGGTCTGGAAGGGGAATAGCTTCCACGTACTTCGTAAAATAATCTTGGAACGTTAATAGGTAGCGATTTCCATCCCAAGATGTCACTAAGGGTCCCACTATGTCCATAGACGTCAGTTCCCAGGGTTCATAAGCCGTCGTGAACTTTTGAAGAGGTGCCTTTCTATGATGTGGTGAAGTTTTTCGCTTATTACAAGATTCGCAAGCTGCCACGTAATTTGATATTATCGCCCGCATATTAGGCCAATAAAATCTCTTCTTGATACTCCACAACGTTTTTTGTTGTCCCTGATGTCCGGCCATAGGCATATTATGAAAATCTTCAAGTACCTTCTTCATCATTTCCTTGGGGACTACTAGCTTTTCTTCTCCATCTTCTTCAATTCTATACAGTATTCCGTCTTCATCTGTATAGAATTCTTGTTTTCCTTCCTCTGCATCTTTCAGTTGGGCTATCACGGATTGGCAAAATTTATCACGACTTTGTGCCTTCTCCACAGTTTCTCGATCCCAAACTGGTTCTATAACTATATTTTCTTCTACAATCCAGATAGGTTTGTCTATAGTGCCCCTGTCGTCGTACACTCTGATTTCCATGTCAGATCCGTACCAAATGAATTCAATCATTTCCACCACTTTTTCCCATTCCAGTCCGTCCAAACCACATCCCAGCTTAGGTATGGCCAGAAATTTATCCTGGTTTCTTTCGCAACATTCTCGGAGTTCTTTAAGACACTCCCATAATGTGTGGTAGGTGGGTTTCTCATAGTAGGCACTCTCCGTGACCAGGTAATAAATGTTCCTTTCCGGAAGCGCTAACGTCGCTACTTCCCCTACACCTTTTCCTTGTCCTTTCAGGGACTCCACGCCTCCATATCTCTCCTTGAAAATCTTGGCGAGCCCCGCTCCCATAGCTAGATCCTTCGACACGCAGTGAGCTAACGCCCAATTTTCTGGTGAAGTGAACAAATCTTCTTTCCGATACGTCAGGTTCTGGAACCGTGGTATCTTGTGTTTCTTCCTATACTCTTCGAATTCCACGTACTTCACGTCTATGAAGTTTTCTTCTTCATTATACATTCGACTAAGAGCATCGGCATTTCCGTGAAGTTTTCCGGGTCGATGGATAATTTCAAAATCGTACTCCGCCAAGGTTAGTGCCCATCTAGTCAACCTCGAACTCGGGTCTTTCAGAGTCAGCAACCATTTCAACGGTCGGTGGTCGGTGATTACCGAGAATTTCTTCCCGTATACATAACAACGGAAAGTTTGTATTCCATACATAACTCCAAGTAACTCCTTTTCTGTCGTAGTGTAGTTCAATTCTGCCTTCTTCAACTTACGGCTCGCATAGGCAATGGGTCTTTCATACCCATCTCGTAGTTGGCTCAACACTGCTCCCACACCTAGTCCTGACGCATCGGTCGCCAAAATAAACGGTTGCTCGAAGTCAGGAAAAATCAAAATCGAATCTGACTTCAACACATTCTTCAGTTTCCTTATGGCTTCTAGCACTTCTTCTGTAATTTCAAATTTGACGTTCTTTTTCGTCAAATTGACCAATGGTGCAGATATCTCCGTAATATTGGGTATGAATCGGCGGTACCAATTTACTATTCCCAAAAAGGACCTCACTCCCCTGATATTCTTTGGTAGTGGAAAGTTGGCAATTGTCTCTATGGTCTCCGGGTCGGGTAATATACCCTCCTGGGAAAGGACATGGCCCAAATATTTCACTTTCTCTGACATGAAATTACATTTCTTTGGTTTCAGCTTCACATTAGCCTCGCTCAATCTTTCGAAAACCCTTTCAATTTTTTCAATGTGGTCTTTTCCACCCTCAGTATTGAAAATGATGATATCATCCAAATAGACCATACATGTCTCTGGAGTCAACCCTGTGAGTGTCATGTTCATAAACCTCTGGAAGGTCGAAGGCGCATTCACAAGACCGAATGGCATTTTCATATACTCGTAGTGACCTTGAAACGTACTGAATCCTGTCAACGGTATCGCCTGCTCGTCCATGTCTATCTGATGATAGGCTTCGGCTACATCAATAACCGAGAAGAGCATGTTTGTACCTGCTTTGTGTCCTTGAATCAAATCCGATATGTTAGGAAGGGGATAATATTCCTTCTTGGTTACGTTATTGAGTCCTCGGTAGTCGATGCACATTCTCACTTTCTCTTCTCCATTAGGCAGGCGTTTTGTTACCAGTACTACGGGTGCAGACCACGGACTACATGATGGTCTTATAACTTTCAAGTCCAATAATCTTTTTATTTCCCCTTCGAGTACTTCTCGTTGACGATAAGGTATACGGTATGGAGCTTTACAAATGGGCTGTGCGCCTGGTACCAAAGTCAAGCTATGCTTTACCTTTGTCGTACTAGTCAACTCTTCATCTTCATCCCGAAACAGATGCTTGTATTTTCGAATTAACTTAAATAGCTCTTCTTTGTTCATTTCATCCAAATGATGTAGGTCAAATCCATTTCTCATCCAATCATCGTTTGAAAAATCCAATTTACAAACATTGCTATTAGAGGTGTTAATTTGAGGTGATTCCTCTCCCACAATAGCTCTACTAAGTTTCTGTCCTCTCTTCAGAATAACCTCTTTCCACGATAAGTTTATGATTTTCACTGGGATTTCTTTTTCATTCCTTACAACAGTACGGGCTACGTGTGCTTGAGGATTTCCTATTTCGAAGGGCTCACAAACTAGGATATCACCTTCTACAGGTACTTTCAGGCTTCCTCGTATATACGCCTCTGTCCTTGGGGAAATTACCAGATCCTCCATTGCTACCAGGTCCGATTCTGATACTGGCTCATCTGATGTCTGATTTTCGTCTGGACTGATATCAGACTTACTCTGTTTCGCGTGCGATGGACGCGCTCCTGAATCTGTCTTGGAAGTACCGACACTTTCTCTAAGTTTGGATAACTCTGGTACTCTGACGATTTCATTTTCTAATTCCTGAGGAAAAATTCTGCCAGCATCGTTGATTCTGATGATGCCTTCAGTTTTATTTTCGTCATCTTCTGTGTCCGTCGTATTCTTCCTTGTCTCGGCTGCTGCCTCTTCTGTTGTGATAACTTGTACCGCTAAAGGTACCTCGGTTATCGCTTCAGTCTCCTCTGCATCGCCTTGCTTGTTGTTTCCTCTTCTTTCAAAATTTTCTGATATTTGTTGATGTCTATTTGTCTCCCATCGATCTGTCCGCTGGACTTGTCTTCTGTAACTATCGAAGAAGATTTTCACTTTTTGAAGCCAACCAGCCCAGTTATTCTCTGATCCCCGGTGCTGAAAAGATGCGGTTTCCCTGTGCGTTGCGTCTATGCTTCTTCCATTACTTTTGTTTTGTGCACTGCCCATTAGATTTTTGTCGTTTCTTCTCCTGGTGATTTGTCCTATCCTTGATGGTAATTGACATCCAATATTTCCGTCCATGTCCTTTTTGTGCAGAAATGGGATGACCTTTCCCCACATGGCGACTGATGGTACTTGCTCGTAGGAGATACGTGCTCGATTGGCATATAGGAAATCCCTTCCCAATAAGGCTTGAACCGTTCCCAATGTTTCATCCTCACAAACGATTGCGGTACATCTTGTGTTAACATCTCCATCCTCAGGTCCTATTGTCATACTCGTAGTACCCCACGTCCGCAAAGGATGTCCTGTGACACTGGTCAACTGATATTTATCCGCTCCTCTCACATCTACTTCATTCTCCAGCACTCGTTTTTTTTGAATAAGCGTTACCGCTGCTCCTGTATCTACTAAACAATAACTCAATACTCCATTCACACTCACTCTTATAATATGGGGTATATCCGGTATATCTCCTGAATTTACCTCCGGTATTACCATAACCCGTTTACCTTCCCTTTTATTATGATTTTGTACACCCGAATTTCCCAATTTCCCTGTATTATATATTTGATTCTGCCTTCTTGTTTGTCGATGGCCTCCATCCTGGCAGGGGGAATTCAGCCTCAGAAGTTTAAATTGACATTGTCCCCATCTTCCAGTCGTGGCCCTGAAAAAGAAGTCGACTGTGATGCTTGTCTAGGTATGGCTCCCGTATTCTGCTTTGCCTCTCTGCTGTTCTCAGCTTCCGCATTTGGTTTTCCATCTCTATTGTATCCAACTACGTTTCTGACCGGCTTCCATGTACGTGGTTGAAATTCTGCAAACCTAGCTCCCCTATAAGACCTACGAAAATCTGATCGACCCCTATTCTGATTGTTTCTTGGACAATCCCTTGCCCAATGATCTGCTTGTTGGCACACATAACATCCATTACTGTTTTCGGGTTGAACTCTGCGACAGTCTCTGGAGAAATGACCTGGTTTTCCGCATGAATAACAATTCTTTCCTAGAAGTGGATTATTTCTGTTCCTATAATCTCTGGAGCCTCTATATTCATCTCTATTGTTATCCGTGGTATCGACCCTCAATTCCCTAGACCAATGTTCAGAATTTCCACCACAAGCCTGGCACTCGCCCTGCTTATCTACTGCCGAAATTTTCAAGTTCGCACATCTTCCTTGGACCATCATAAGGGTTGTTTCCTGTAACTTAACTAACTCCTCAGCCTTCTCCAAATCCAAATTTTTCTCACTCAACAATAAAACGCCAGTTTCTTTCATAAGGTCCTTTCGCAGCCCCACCTTGAATTGATTCAGGATAAGTTCTCGATTCTTCCTTTTTATCCCAGCTTCCTCGCCAGCGTCAGCTCCTGCTAAATCTTCCTTTAGTAAGGCAGACCCTAAAATTCTTAACCTAGTACAAAATGACGACACATCTTCGTCATGTCGTTGAAAACATTTACTTAAATTCCACTGATTTTCGCCTGGTAATTGGAATGGGGTAAATTTTTTTATGAATTTATTCTTAAGATCAGTAAAATTTAACGTGTCCAACTGCGCATCCGATTTAAAATAATTATAGGCGTCACCAACAAGCTTGAATTTAAATAACTGAAGGGTTTCGTCCTCCGACCAATTATCCAGTCTTGCACGCAACTGTAATTTCTCAAAATACCTTACAACCTCTTTTCCTGAAAAATCATCTAAAGTTGCCGCGATCATACCTAGCGAATAGTGGGTTGCCACTCTAACAGGTGTTGGCGTGGGTGTAACCCCTGATACACCTTCTTTATTATTCATTTCGATAATCGGAATGAGTATCGAACTAGAAACTATATATTTTTTGGACTCCTTGCCAAACTTCGAGTAAAATATATATGTATAGGCACAAGTCGGGTTATTTGTAGGGTTCCCTTTTCTATGTTGATAAACCTAACTGACTTCTACTGTATCTTATCAACCAAAAAAAATTAACGCAAAATATTATTATTTTTTCTTTCTGGACCTCCTTCTTTCACCCTCTCAAATAAAATCTACCATTCAAATAAAATAATATATCTTTCTGATAAAGTTAATCCTACCGATCTTTTTCTTTCACTCCCTCAAATAAAATAATCCCCTTCAAATAAAATAATATCCCACCGCTAGGCCACCACTGTAATAAATGACCGTCTGGTCTGAATTGGCGATCCCTATATAAGTACTACTAATGAATATATAATAATCATCTCAGTTTACTCGCACCAGAAAAATTCACCCCCCTGTATATGGGATCGTTCAGCCAAAGGTATTTATTTTCTTAATTTAGTTTGGTAGCGTGAAAGTTGCTGCCACCAGATCAGAAAAAGTTTGAAATCCGTCCTGATCACACGGATTGAGAATTAGTAGGCAACTTGGTCAACAGTTGACTTTTTCCTACCTTCTAATCTTCGTGGAGAAATGGCTTGGTTATGCCACCAATTATATCCTCGGAGACTGGATTCGGCCACGGCTTAAATGCGTGGTCTTTTAGGGGTTTGAGGAAATGAAATAATATTAGCAAAGTTTTCACAAACCAACTTTATTAATGAGTAAAGTTGGCAGAATAATCGGATTAACAATAGAAAAAAAATTAAATGAACAGAACTAATACTGAACGTTATTTACACTATATAAAAGAAAAAGAAATAAATAATTATAACCATGAACAAACTATGGGTAAACTACTAAAACAAACTGACAGGAGTATTCCTTTGAAAATTGAGGTAAGTTCACTCAGGGCATAGATATGCCTTGCCTGAATTCTACTAGCTATGCTATAAAATCAAATAAAATACAACTCTGAGAAGTTATCAAGAGACCCACTTAATCGCTCCTCTCTGTATAACGTAGGAAATTACTATGACCTATAATAATCTAATAGAATGAAAAGGGAACCCGATTCGTAGCTATATTATTATGGTAAATGTTCAGTAATACTCTAGGTGCCAAGTCGAAAATATAGTCCACATAAGCATGCAATAACATCTACACTATATATCAGAATTGTTTAAAATACGCTCACCAAAATTATCGTAGACGGACTCCCCTGAAAACTCCAACGAAAGCCACTATTTCCCCAAAAACTCTTAACAGAAACTCGGAAAAATCTCTAAATCACTAAATTGAATAAACCCGCGAATACTACCAAAACCCAATTAGTGTCACTTCTCTAAACAGTGACTTGAAATATCTCAATATTTCAATTCACTCAAAATTTCCTCTAGAATTTCCAGCTACCGTAGGAAATTCAACTGGATTCACCAAATCTCCGCGCACCACTGACTTAAATCTTTCCAAAAAAACCTCACCACCTTTACTATGTTAGGGGATGTAAGTAATGTTATCTCAAAAAATTCTAACCAATCAGAAAGTTTGAAATTGTTTCTAAGACTGGTACTCTTTTCGCCACCTCATGGTCCGGCGAATAAGTCCTCAAGAATTCACGTCTAGTTCCCGACATTTCTAATGTCGTGAGTCTACTACTGATATATAGATGTCACTGCAAGGGTCATTTTTGGATATTTTCTTTGCTGTCTCGAATAAAACATATGTAGATTAGCCACTTGGGTGGCTTCATTTTATCTTGTCGTTAAATTTAGAGCTCATAAGATAAATTACGATATTTATTATACGTTTGAGTGTTTTCTGACTTTTATTCTAAATGGGGTATACAGACTGGATGACATATTTTCGACCCTTAACGAAAGATAATGAAATGAATTATGGGGTTGAATGTTACAAAATATCGAATTTCTTAGTATCAAGCAGTTAATTTTAACGACTTTTTTTCTTTAAATGGCTTGGTTCTGTTGGCCTTAAGGTTATTTCTGAAAGATGATAAGGTTCCCTTTTCATACGAAAACACATGTGTTTTGGTATTTAAAATTCAACTAAAAATATAATAAATCCAACTTATTACAGCCTAGCGGGCAATTTGAATGACAAGGGATACCGAGAAGTCTAGGTTATGTAAAATTAGCTATGAAGATTCGACAAGAAGTATATTGAGCAGACTGAACAAGCTACTGATAATCGTTCAAATGAACACCAGGCACATAAAGAGGAATAAACGGTTGATTGCTAAGTATCAATTTATGTTTGTTAATTAAACATACTGTTTCTAAAATAATGATTTTATGTAATTCAAATAGGGGTTTGCAGGAGTCTCGACTTTTGGCATTACACATGAATCTTATAGCTCTTTTCTGAATGATGAACACCGTCTGCATTTGAGTTTTGCAACATAATCCCCAGAAAGGAATTCCATACCTTAAATGTAACGCAACAAGTAAGAAATAAGCCGATTTAGCGGCAGACAAACCAAGATCCTTATATGTTATTCTCACTGCAAAATACCCTGAAGCTAGCTTTTTATTGAGGGTTACAATGTGATCAGCGAATTTGAGTTTATTGTCAATTATTGCCACTAAAAATTTAGTACTAGGTCTGTTTTCAATTATCCTGCCCGTGTCCTGTGTTGCTAAAAGAATGCTGTCAATAAAGCAGCGAAATGATATTAAATTTGTTTTGGACACATTGAAAGACAGCAGATTAGAGTCGCACCACTTTTTTATTTTTTTTTATATCTGCACTTATATTCTTGTGTAGATTACATAAAGTTTCATCAGCAAATAGGGTGAATTTTCCTTTTATATCGATAGATGCTAAATCGTTTATGTATAGCAGGAAAAGTATCGGTCCCAGTATTGAACCTTGTGGTACGCCATTTTTTATTTCGCCTTCTTATGAGAATGATGAGGTTTTCACAATCTGACTTCTTTCTTTGAGATAATTTTCGAACCACTTGTGAGTAATTCCAATCTACACAGCCAAAAGCTTTAGAAAAGTCACAGAACACTGCTGCTGATGAGTCTTTTTTATTAATATTTCCATAAACGTCATATAACAAAGAAAAGATAGCATCAGGGGTGTTCTTTCTTGATTGAAAGCCGAACTGGTTGTTGCTTATGACACTATTATTATTTAAAAAAATTGTCAATCTTAATTTAACCAGTTTCTTTATTAGCTTGCCTAGAGTGGGAATGAGACATATAGGACGGAAGTTTGAAGGATCACTGAGATCACCACCTTTGTGCAATGTAATACGAACGCTAGAGCATTTAATGTGGTATCAGGAAGGTTAGCAAAAATTATAATTGAAATTTCGTCTATTCCCACGGCCTTTTTATTTTTAAAGGATTGAATTATTTCTTTAAGCTCATGTTGATATGAAAGAATGAAAGTTAGTTGTTTTCAGGGTATGAAAACTTTCATTTGACTCAAAACTTACAGGGTGGAATGAAATTTATCCTTATACAGTGTGAAACACTTTGTGAGTTAGCCATATTTTTTTCTATTTTTTTAGGAACGAATGAGTTTCCAAAACTTTTCGCTAAGTATCCCCCATTCGAAAATGGGGAATGGTGATCTTTCAAAAAAATATAGAGAGAGGAAACTCTCGCACAAATCAGATTACTGATTCCAGTAGGCTCTTTTTCATTTATTTCTAGTATGTGGCGTAGTTAAAATCTCACTTGAATATATTTTACATTTCTGAAAATGAAGATTTGTATGATCGTTATTTGAATCACCACTGCAGCTTTGAACTCAAACATTCATAACCTCCCAGTCTCATCAGAGATGTTTTATAATCCACTGATAAAACTTCACGTATATAATCCAATAAATGAAACACCTCTCAACCTACATTTTTGACGTGTATTTGTTAGTTGATGTGACTCACTAGTAGATAATTTACAATAAGCCTCGAAGTGACGTGGTTTTCTTGAAAATACCACGGCATGTATCATAACTGTTTGGGACGCCACAGTCACGTCGTGCAGTAGCTAGACTTTCTAGAAAAGGAGTGTCATTGCTACATAATAATATGTAATTAACAAGCTATTTGTGAATAGTTGTAACGAACCGTCAAACTAGATGAGCCAAGAAATAGTCGAACTGAAATGATTCATCAAAATGTGTATCTATACAGGATGTTTTTCAAAAACACTCCAATATTAATTTTTTCTCGAAATGGGCCAAAAAGAAACCTTTCAAATATTATAAAATATTGATGAGAAACATCCTGTATACATTTTTGAAAATTTCGAAGAATTGTCCCTGAAATTTGATCAATGATAACAGATCATCGTTGGAGTATGTCAAAAATGATTTTTTAACAAACCTATGCATTATGTATGGTTCATTATGATAGAACAAGGATTCCAATAACCCTTGGGTTAGGCTTGGGTTAGGCTTGGGTTAGCCAGGGGACTGGAGTCAGTGGCAGAAATAAGTAGGGCAATGGGAAATAAAACTCCCCAAAAGCCTTTGCAAAACAAGAAAATCATTTTTGACAAACATATTCTTCAACAAACAAAAGAGTTCTTGTTTGTTCACAAATAATTTGATGATTTTTTCAACAAACATGTTTATTATATAGAGTTAACGATATATCTGTTTATTACAGTAATGTAGAAGGTGAAACATCACATAACTATTTTTAAAATCCACCTCCTTTGAATCCCACTAATTTGAAAGTATCAACATTTGAATTTTGCCCAAAAATTTGGTCAGATCAATTCCATCATATATCAGATCAATTTGACTGACTGATGTATGAAAATATTATCAGTCCAAAATAGAATCTTGTGGTACCATATTCAACAATGCATCACAAATGGAAAAGTGTATCTTCAGATTTTGAAATTCAAGCTATTTGTTTACAGAATTTCAAGTTACAAAAAATCATTGAATTTGTCATTGTCCGTCGAAGCAAACTATATGTGTAAGTTTTTATCAAACGTTAAGTGAGGGTCCCTATTATTCACGCCGGTATCCAGGCCGGGTGGTTCGGATAACCACGTAGAGGGGACCATGTATGTGAAAAAAAAAGTGAAATGTTTCTCGAGGAGGAGACGATCTTGAAAAATGTGTGAAAAAATTATGGAGTGATATATTCAATAATTCCTCTATTCATTTTCATTCACATGTACATATATTGAACTAAGAAAAATATATATTTGTAATGTATAATCTCGATTTGAATTCTCTTGCCTATTGAAAGCTACATTATCAGCAAGTAACAAATATGAAAATATAATGAAGGCTTCTAATTCAATATGTAGAAAGAGACAAGGGGAATTTACAAAATTGAAACCTGAACAATAGATATCAACTAGTTTTTATTGGTCGATATTTTCTCAGCTGAGTTGGCAACAATATTTGAAAAAAAAAATATAATTCAAATATGCAGTACGTATTTTTATATGTATACACAATTTTTCCTGTATTTCCTGAATTTATACTTCAATTATAATATATTCAACACATTTCTACATTATTTCAGGACAGACATCATATATGCTCCTTATAGCAATCCTGATAAGATTATTAATAATATTATAAAGGGTGTCTCCTGATTGCGAAGAAAAATAGGTACAAGAGTTTGTTGAGAAGATAGTTTTATGAAAAAAAACATTAAGCACAGGTCCGGAAATGCAAACTTCTCTTGAAAGTTTGGTAAACATCGAATTTTGCTAAAATTTGGCAATGTTAATTCCAATAATAAGAAGTTCATTTAGCCTTAATTAGTTAAAAATTATTGAGTCCAGTGGCGGCTCAGGTTTAATGTTGGGTAAAACTTCTAAAAATACAACTCTTTTATCCGTAGCAAATAAATGAAAACGAAAAAGGGATAAAAATAACTTTATTAGTCTACTCTACGGGGAGGAAATCTACAAACATTTAATTGTAAGAGATGTTTGCCATTTGTCAAGTTACATTCATTGTTGTGACAAGGGATATTTACAATATTAATACAAAAAAGCTCAACAGCCCAACATCATGTATCTTATAAACAATGCATAAGATTTTTTTTTATGAAATTAGCTCTCAACCCCCCCCCGTGCATTTTTTCACTACATAATTTGAATGGAAACATCATGTAGGTATACTTTATTTTCATGAGGTTTAAATTCACTGAGATATTGATGGATTTTCTGTAAATATTTTGTATACCTGTTTGATTTTTTTATTCATAGAAACGATCGGACCATCTGAGATCCATGTGATTCATCTCCTGATGATTGATACTGATATTGATTGATATTGACATATTGAAGTACAGTTTATATATTTACATGTAATATATCGTGTTTTTCAAAAGTCTCAGATCCAGTAACTTGGCCTAGATATGTTTATCTGTTCTGTCATGTACTAGATCTATAGACTTTCTAAAAAAGTGTACATTTTATGATAATAACTAAGCAGTGAGTAGAGAAAAAATTTAGTAGAAAAATTAACATCAATGAATTTTTTTCTTTTTTTAAAAAATAACAAATAATTATATAATATAAGTTGCAAATGGTGAGGATTCCAAACCGTTTCAAGCAGGGTCAGTTACAGAGGAGAACAGATAGTTTTTAAAGGTAAGGTTCATATTAAATTATTATTCATTATATTATAAAATTTGTTTGAAAATTGTAGAATATGTTTCTTTGTTTCTTTTTTGAATTGTTCTAGTTTTCGAATACATTTCAATTCAATCGGAATGCAGTTGAAGAATTTAGGGCCGAAGAAAAAGAAAGATCTTTGCGTTAAAGATTTTCTGAAAAGTTGTATACTGAGATTCAAATTACTAGTGGATCTGGTTATTCCAGTTTTTCTCTGGTTAGATGTTTCGTGTCTGATGTACTTTCTTTTTAAACACTGTTGAGTAAATAACAGTTTTATATTCAAGACCTGTGATTCTTGGTATAGCATGTCAGTGGAATAGCGTTTATTTTTTTTCAGAATAATTCTTAGAAGAATATTTTGTGTTTTTTGCAGAGAATCAAGTGTAGTATTGAATGCTGTAATACAGTAGGTCATTACAGATTCAGCTAGGGAATTGTAAAGTAAAAGGAGATGCTGACTTATTTAGCTAAACGCCCGTTGGGTGGCTTCTTTGCTGGGGCAGAAAAAGTATTTTCAATATAGATCCTCTGGATGTGCTTTTTTCTTTCAGAGTTTTATTATTTCCTTTGAATTCGCCTATCATCTTATGCCTTAACTTTTACTTGATGAATTTATAATTGAAGTTGAATAAAATTGGTTTGGAATTCATTAGGAGTATTGTTCCACAATTTTACTTTCACAATAGAGTAAAAAACAGGTTGACGAGTTTTTCTCCTATTCGGCACATAACCAGGTTTATGGAAATTCAAAAAATAGTTATGGTAACATTTTGTGGTACTAACCTCGGCTGTCAAAACACCTCGAACGGTAATCCCCACTTGTGGCGAAACTTTGATAGTAACACCAGCTTCTATGACTAATTCAGCACTTCTCTCAACGATGATATCATTCCTCAACCAGTAAGGACTGCCAGATTTTGAAATAACCAACCTGTCGTTGACGATGGTACCACCAGATAACTCTGTTAGGGTGCCGCGTTTAGATTTGTCCACTACACTTCCCTGGGCAAGAACTAAACTCAATTGCACCAGGACGCACCGTAAAAACGTCCGAAAAACACTCATGTTCTTTTATTTCGATCCTGGCATAGCCTGCTGGATATTTAAACTCGGTGTATCAAAACAATCACTTCACCTTCGATCGCAAACAAAATATTCGTTGCATTGAAACAAAGAAAGGTGCACTAGCCCCCACTTCAAAGCTATGTCAGCTCGCATTACACGTAATTATTTATTAATCACACTTTCTTTTTGGACGGTAATTGTGGACGAGCTCGTCTAAGAAGTCTTCTTCGCGCACCCACACTCTAGCTAGATGACGGTTTGTTTTTCGAGCGACTCTGGGGGGAAGCAGAAGGTGCGGTAAACTCGTTTTTTACGTAAAAAATCGCGTCACGTGACGGCAATCCCCACTCACCTGTCTCAGGTAGTAGCGGGACAGGTGCGATCGTGTATTGTTTGCCCGCCAGATAGCGATATTTACCGGGCAAAGGTGTAGCGATCTTGCCAGTTGGATCTTCACTGTGCTTTTGTGTTTATCTCACGTGCCATTTTACTAGGTGGCCGTTGGCTTTCTCTGAGTAGAAGTAATTCGGCGTAGGTAGCGGTAATTGCGCTATTAATTGAAACTGTTAACTATGTCGTTAACGTACACCTTTGTTCTATGTTTCTTGATAACATTATCGTCGACGTTATCTTGTTTGTTTTAGTTATCGTTGAATTTGCTGATATTGATTGAAAGTTTTTTATTTACATTGTTATAGGAGTCGACCGCGAATCGCGATCGATATAGGAATGCACCTGACACAGTTGATCTTTTTGAAATTCAAAAATCGTTTAAGGAAAATGGGAACTTGAAAATGCTATCGAACAAAAAGCATCTGCAAGGCAATCCTCTGTGAGATTACTTGCATAAATGCCTGGCTAAAAATAACTTTGGGTGTGCCACACGGGAGTATTTAGGCCCCTTCTCTTTCATTTTATATACATCGAAATTTTCCAGAATATCTCACCTTTATGCTGATGACAGAAATATGTGTTTTTCTATTTAATCTTCTGATATATTTGACCGGCCGTCACTTTAATATAGTTGAATATTATTCCTAGAAATCAGAACTTTTTTTTTATTTGAAAAAATTTAAGTTGCATCAACCCCTAGGGTTATTAGCAACAATACATTAACATTTCATGAAGTTGATACTATTTACAACATTGAGGCTAGAAACTGTGTGACATTAAAAATAAAAATTATATCCTGTGAAGAATTCCTATTTCTGCTGCAAGAATTGTCTTCAATTCTGAACTGATGCTGAACTTTTGTCGTTGTGGCACAAAACTGGGACATTCCACTATGATTTGTTTGACTGACATTGGTACCGAACACATAGGGCATATCTTTTCTTCCTCCCCGTTCAGCAAATGTTCATGTGTGTATCGAGTATGTCCCATAGGTCTCCTTTATGCAGAGATTCTGTTCCACGGTGTAGTATTGGTTTTGATTTCTCTCAACTTCATTATTGAGATGTTCCATTTGAGATACCAAAAGTTTATTACAGGAGTTTTTTCCCAACACCAAATCGTTATTTTTAATACCTCGACACGTGTTTCGATCCCCAAGTGATCATCTTCAAAGAGGAAGATTAAAACTCTTCGATTGGCTAACTCTTTAAATGACTTTCAAATCTTTAATATATCAATTTCCCACTTTAAAAACCATATTCTTCACCTAGCCATCTAATACTCTCTGCTTGTGTTGTTGTGTCTAGTGTTACTTGCCTGTAAGAACTATTCTACTTGTAATCTTACTTTGAAATTGAATTATTCTTATAATTTACTTTTATTCCACTGTATTGCATCAAGTACTACATAGTACTGTACTACTTATATCTGAATTGGGTTTGACCGTATACATAAATAAATAAATAAAAATTATTATCTTTATACTATGGTTTCACAAACTACACATAACGATTTGATCTTCACAAACTTTATTTTCAAAACTATAACATGTTTCGCTATCACAGTAGCTTTTTTTAGGCTTTAGCCTAGAAAAGAATTAACGTCTAGTATGTTATTGACTACGAAAAAGCTACAGTAATAGCGAAACATGTGATATTTTTGATAATAAAGTTTGTGGGGATCAAATCGGTGGATGTGGTTTGTGAAATAACTATGGATCTTCATCAAGTAACCACCGAGTTAATCAGAAAAAACAGTTACAGACTGAATATACAAGACTGCAACTACCCCAATCATCTCATAGAAAACATTAACAGTTTCATACAAAATCTGGAAATTTTGCACATTCAACCAAAAAGTCTGAAATTAAATATATTGGAAACTATAAGAATCAAAAAACATCTTGCTAATAAAATGATCTGAATGATCAGATAGGTATGTATAATTCACCAATTTATCAATAATGTTATTATATCACATCGGAAAAGTCTAGGGATATTTTTAAAAATGGCAATAATTTTTTTTAGATCGCTTTAGGGAAAAAAAGTTGACGGGTGATTATTAAACGAATGTAACTCACAACAAAATTTATTAAATGGTCAAAAATACTGAGTGCGCATATAAGCAAAACTAAAAAAAAATGGCTCTTCTTTGGCACCCCGAAAAAAAATCATAATACAAAAAAAATTGGAATCAGTACAAAGTATGGCCTCCACGCTGGTTTATTACGGCCCTACATCTATCGTGCATCGACAAAATGAGATTGTCAATGTCTTGTTGAGGTACATTTGCCCATTCAGCGATTAATAGCTCTCTCAATTGAAACGTTGTGTGAATGTTCCCCATATGCGGAGTAATTCTTCGTTGAAGCATGTCCCACACATGCTCGATGGGATTCAGGTCCGGTGATTGTGCTGGCCATGGCAATACATCAACTCCTTCGTTGGTGAGCCAGTCAGTCACTAGACGCGCGACATGTGGACGAGCATTATCGTGCATTAGGTGGAAGTTTTCACCAACAGCACCAGCAAACGGACGGACGATAGGTAGAAGAATGGTGTCGAGGTACTGTCGAGCTGTGAGGGAGCGATTTGGAAAAACGAGATCGGTTCTGCCGCCGATCATAATTCCGCCCCATAGCATTACTGTACCACCTCTGTATGTGTGGACTTCCTGGACGTGTCTCAAACGTTCATTATTTCCAGATCGTCTCCACAGTCTTACTCGACGAGAATCTGGATGAAATCCAAATCTGGATTCGTCTGTAAACAAAACTGTGGCCCAATCATTTGCATCCCAGTTTTGATGTTCTTGACACCACTCTAATCTTCTACCGCGATTGCCTCTCGACAAAGGTGGACATCTAAGTGGCCTTCTGTTGTGGAGATCTGCTTCATGCAGTCGATTTCTGACAGTATCACGACCAATGATTACCTGGTGCGTCTGCTGCAACACGTTAACCAACTCAGGTGCTGTGATTGTCGGTTGTCTTCTTGCGGTTAAGACCAAAAATCGGTCTTGAACTGCAGTTGTAGCGCGTCCTCGCCCTGGATGTTGTTCGGCTGGACTGCCAGTTTCACGGAAACGGCGCCACAATCGACTGATAACACTTTGGGAGACCCCCAAACGTAGAACTACATCAACGATGACTTCAACGATTTACAACGAGATTTGGGCTTCCCAAAGGACTCAGCAGAAGTTTTAGGGTCTAGACTTAAAGAAAGACATATGTCCTCCGGTGTTTCATTTTCATGGTACCGATTTAGAGAAAGGGAATTTGTCCCTTTTTTTACACAAGACGGTGACCTAGTTTTCTGCAACAATGTACCCGGCGTCATGGAAATGTTCAGCATAACGTATGAACCAGAGAATTGGAGACTTTTCATCGATTCATCTAAAAGAAGTTTGAAAGCTGTACTTCTGCACAATGGGAACCAATATGCTTCTGTGCCTTTTGGACACTCAGTCCATTTGAAAGAATGCTACGAAAATCTTGAATTTGTTCTTGATAAGCTCAGATACTCTGATCATAAGTGGACTATTTGTGGAGACTTTAAAGTTATTTCAATGTTACTAGGTCAACAAAGTGGTAACACAAAGGTTCCATGTTTCCTGTGTGAATGGAATAGCAGTGACAGGAAACAACACTATGTCAAGCAGGTGTGGCCAATAAGAAAGGGTCTTATTTCTGGAGTTAAAAATGTTGAAAAACAAAGTTTAGTGGATCCTAAAAAATCTTACTTCCACCACTCCATATCAAATTGGGGCTGATGAAACAGTTTGTGAAAGCATTAGGCAAAGAAGGAGATTGTTTCAAGTATCTTTCTGAAAAGTTTCCTGGTCTATCCAATGCTAAACTAAAAGAAGGAGTCTTCGTTGGGCCTGACATAAGAAAATTTAAAAAAAATGAAAGCTTTGTCACTAAAATGGAAATGAAAGAAAAAAATGCCTGGAATTCATTTAATATTGTTATAACAGGCTTTCTTGGAAACATAAAAGATCCAAACTACAAAACTTTAGTTGCTGAATTGATACACAGAACTACAAATTGTTGGGCTGCAACATGAGTGTCAAAGTCCATTTCCTTCACTCACATCTGGACTACTTTCCCGAAAATCTAGAGGATATAAGTGAGGAACAAGGAGAACGGTTCCATCAAGACATAAAAGAAATGGAACGCAGATACCAAGGTCGGTGGAATGTTAACATGATGGCAGACTACTGTTGGATATTAAAAAGGGAAAATTCATAAGAACACAGCCGAAAAAGTACCAAAAGAAGCTTTGACGGAAAAAGAAAACGTTTTTACAAAGACTTATAATCACTTTGCAAACACTTGTGTATCACTATAATGCTTAGTTCAGCTATGTGGCATTGTTTTTTTTGCTTTTACTTCATTTATTTTCTGTTTAAAATCTGTTGTTCCGTTAATCAGCTGTCGCCCCCATACGAACGACAACTCTCAGAAGTTGAGAAACTTGTGCGAGCTAAGGACTAACGAGGTCTTACCTTTTAACGTGTGATTCCTAACACGGTTGCAGAATCATCCCAGCTTCAACCAGATAAATTCTCTCGAGAAAAATATCTGGTCGAGGCAGGAATCGAAACCACGGTCTTCCGATCGTGAGTCGGGCGCACTACCACCGCGGCCAATTCCACAACTACAATTCCTCGTTTTTTTGTACTTTTTCAATTACTTCATCCTCATTTTGTAGGCAAACCTTACGTGATAGATAAAAACAAATGTAATTTTTGAAATCGGCGCAAAAAATTACATAAAGATCAGTTAACGAAATCATAAGCAATTTTCAAAAAGTGTTTTTTGCAGACCTGTGTAATTTATAAGTTATATTTCTGTATCTGTGCTGTATTGACTTGTGTAAAAGCTCAATGTTTATTTCAACACCAATAAAATATTATATTCTATTCATGTCCACCAGCTCTACTAGTTTACAAATAATATTTACTGATTCTTCTAGGTAGTGCCTAGATGATAAAATCCAATTTTACACTTAAACAACATACAGAACAATAAAAATTGCTATTATTGAATGCATGCCGTTTGATTTCATAATTGTAGGTGACCATTTGTTTACGATACGTGCAGCCACTGTAAAGTAGATAATAAATAAAGTAAAGCACTATAGTTTTGTACATTTTTATTCTTCAAATATAAATATTAATCTAAAGTATTCAATAAAAAATGATCATAATTTCCAAAATGAAACTATTATATCACAACATCGTTCGCACAAAAATCGAGATTCATTTACCGACTCCCGCAGGCTCTTCAGGTTTGCCTTTATCATTCTCACTTTTCTCAGCCACACCATTCTGAGCTCCGTTGACCTGCTGCTGGTTCTTCACGATAAGTTTACTCTTATCAACAGTAAACTGAATCGGCTTAGCAGCTGGCTTGGTTCTCAAGTAGTACATCCCAGTCTTTAGACCCCTTTTCCACCCATAGAAGTGCATCGAAGACAGCGCTCCATACGTAGCTTTCTCCATATGGATATTCAAGCTCTGACTCTGATCGATGAAGGCCCCTCTATCCGCCGCCATGTTGATAATAACCTTCTGCGAAATCTCCCACACGGTCTTGTAAATAGCTTTGAGGTTATCCGGAATGCCGGGGATGTTTTGGATAGACCCGAAGTTGGCGAGGACTTGGTTCTTCATGGTATCGTCCCACAAGGAGGCATCCGTTAGATCATTGATCAGGTGTTGGTTGACAACCTGGAACTCCCCAGAAAGGACCCTCCTGGTGTAGATATTCGAGGTGTAAGGCTCGATGGACTCGTTGTTGCCCAGGATTTGCGCAGTAGACGCAGTAGGCATGGGAGCGAGTAACAAGGAATTGCGTACCCCATGCTTGGCGATTTTCTCCTTCAAAGCAGACCAGTCCCAGAGATCTGTCGGAGTAACGCCCCACATGTCGTACTGCAAGATACCTTTGCTTACAGGACTGCCTTCGTAGGTCGAATAAGGGCCGTCTTTCTCGGCTAGTTCGCAACTCGCCTCCAGGGCCGCGTAGTAGAGGGTTTCGAATATTTGCTTATTCAAAAGTGCCGCCTGTTCGCTATCAAAGGGCATGCGCATGAGGATGAACGCGTCTGCTAACCCCTGGATCCCGATTCCGATGGGCCGGTGTCTCATATTCGACAGCCTCGCCTCGGGTATGGGGTAGTAGTTCACGTCGATTATTTTGTCCAAGTTCCTAGCGACCACCTTAGTTATTTCTCTCAACTTCTGGAAATCGTATGTCTCACGATCGGGCTTTACAAACATGTTGACAGCGATGGAGGCCAAGTTGCACACAGCGACCTCATCGGGGGAGGTATACTCGATTATCTCCGTGCACAAGTTGCTGCTCTTGATCGTGCCAAGATTCTGCTGGTTACTTTTCCTGTTGCAAGCATCCTTGTAGAGCATGTAAGGAGTACCAGTCTCCACCTGCGATACAGTGATGGCTTTCCACACGTCACGTGCCGGTAACTGCCTGACGAACTTGCCTTCAGCCTCGTAGCGTTCATAGAGCTTCTCAAACTCCTCGCCCCAGCAATCGGAAAGCCCCTTGGAGCGATGCGGGCACATCAGAGACCAAGTACCGTCTGCCTCGACCCTCTTCATGAACAAGTCAGGGATCCACATAGCGTAGAATAGTTCCCTGGCGCGATTGATATCTTTCCCGGTGTTCTTCTTCAGGTCGAGGAATTCCAAAATGTCCGCATGCCACGGCTCTAGGTAAATAGCAAACGCTCCAGGTCTCTTGTTGCCTCCCTGATCGACGTACCTCGCCGTATTGTTGAACACCCTCAGTAGAGGGACGAGCCCATTGGATTTTGCGATCCTGTCAATCTCGGTGCTCTTGGCTCGTATGTTGTGCACGTTCACGCCGATCCCTCCCGCGGACTTTGAAATAACGGCGCACCTGGACAGACACTTGCTCACCCCCTCCAAGCTGTCTTCCGGCATCATTAGCAAGAAGCAAGAAGACAGTTGAGGTCGTGGAGTGGCAGCCGAGAACAAAGTAGGGCTAGCATGCGTGAAATACTTCTCCGACATCAAGTTGTAAGTATTAATAGCTGCGTCAATGTCTTCGCCGTGGATCCCGACCGCGACTCTCATCAACATGTGCTGAGGACGTTCAGCTATTTTGCCATTTATTCTCAGAAGGTAGGAACGCTCCAAAGTTTTCAAGCCGAAGTACGTGTAGGAGAAGTCTCTGTCGTAGATGATGCACGAGTTGAGACGATCCGCGTTTTTCATGATGACGGAATGGTGGAAGTCGGATATCATCGGAGTTTTTCTCTTGGTACGTTCGTCAAACATGTTGTGCAAGTCGTCGATGACCTCTGCAAAAGAGATATTTGAGGATATAAAGTTAATGTCAGGACCTGGACCTTTCTTCATGTCAGGTTTAGATAATTTCTCGTGAATGGTTGGAATTGAAATGTGGTAAGAGGAGACGTTAAGTTTTTATTCAAATTTAATATCATTCAAATTAGGATTTAGATTCTGGGTTGTGTAAACTGATGAAGAGTGCTTGGCAAACAGATCGGACACAGAAGGCGATGATTCATATTGTTAGGTATGGTGTTACTGGATCTTCTAGTACTAACAAAATTCCAGAAGCTTTCAACATTACTTTCATCAGAAGTTTCAACCGAATGAATGTAATTTACCTTCCAAGGAAGCTGCTGAAATATTTTCATTGCTGATGAAATTTCTATCTCAGTATGGACAAGTAACCAGAATGAATGTAAATTTGTCACATCATCTCCCAATGATGATTATGGAGTGCCTCAGAGAAGTATTCTGGGGGCCTACTTTATGTCTAATATACTCAAATGGTGTTCCATCCAGGGTTGTGATTTCATGAACCTTTCAGTAGATGACATATTGTTTATAGAAAAATAAAAATACTAGTTGAACAAACGAATTATAGCCTAGAAAATGTTTGCCAGCATATTCATCGAAATAAGCTAAAACTTAAAATCTTAACTTTTGAACGGAGCATGATATCAAGGTCAGACAAAATTGGCCAAAGAAGGTATCATTTTCAGTACTCAATGATCACTCATCGTTGAGAGGTCACAAACAACATTTTTTCAAATAAAAAGGGAGATAAATTGATATATTTTTATACCACTTGTATTCGTAACAACGTTATTGCAGTTTCTTACTGCAAGGACATTCTCAAACTAATACGATAAACTGAAATAATAATAATTTTTTGTTAGCTTGGTTGTTACACAGAGTATTCGCTTTACCTTTGTGACCTATCCAAGGCCTTCGATTGTGTAGATCACATGCTACTTCTTCGCAAGCTAGAAGTTTACGGATTTAGAGGATCTACATTATTTAGATTTGAGACATACCTTTATTATCGGCGGCAGAATGTTCTGTTCGATGAAATTTCATCAGAGGAACGGTTAATTAGCTGTAGGGTCATACAAGGTTCCGTTTTGGGGCCGGTGTTGATTTTCATTTATGTCAATGACAGTCCATGTTGATATAAGTGGTAAATTCACACGTTTCGCTGACGACACCACTATCCTCTGGCATAGCAATACCGCCTCAAATTTTCTTGATCAAATCATTGTCCACATAAGAATGTCAGATGTAACATAGGGAAAGCACGCTTGGAAAATTTAAAAGTTGGAGAAAACCAAATTTTTAGGGCTCTACATTGATGAAAATCTAAAATTTGATTACCATATCGACTACTTATGTGAAAAACTAACAGCAGGATGCCATGTGGTGAGAGTTGTTGCAAGAGAGTTAGATACAGCTGTTACAAGATCAGTTTATTTTTAACAAATCGAGTCCTATTTACGTTATGGAATGTGTTTCTGTATGATATTCTCTCTACAAAAAAGATCCATCAGATATTTATGCAGGGATTCATTCTGCCCTTTATTTGTGAAGCAAAAAATTCTGATTTAGTAGATAGATAGATAGATAGTTTTATTAATCTCCATAAATCATTTACATGACATGAGATAAGTCCAATGGTAGTCACACAAATAAGATAAATATAATAGTATATCTATTTATAATTAATAGTCTATTTATATATAATAGTATGTCTATTGAACATATGAACTAATCCGCTTTGTTAAGAAGCTGCGTTTATTTGGTCGAGTGTTAATAGGTGTGAACCAAGACAAAATTCTATTATTTTCAATAGCAAGAAATTATTTAATTACCTTCCCAATAATTTAAGGCGAATACATAATGAAAAATTCAGAAATAAAGTAAAAGAATTCCTTATTGCGAGGCCCTATTATAGTGTGGACGAATTCTACGAAGGCTCTATCGAGTAATATCAGAATACCCAGATATAGACTTACCAAATCGGCAAATAATTCTTTAAATTTCAGCTTATATAATATCCTTCCAGATGATCTTAAAAAGGCCAACATGTTCTGTTTCAAAAAAATTATCAAACTTTTCTTAATTGAAAATTCCTTTTATACACTAGACGAATATGAAGAAAAAGTGAAACAAGGTGGAATAATTTGATTTATGCTCACCGAGACATTATCTTTAAATTATTTACTCTTATATGTATATTATGTCCAGTTTTATCCCTACTTAAAGTTTTTATCCAATGAACAAACTTTTGTGACTTGATACAAATATGTAACTGTATATAAAGTGGTTAAATAAAGTACTTACTTACTTAGTAATTGACATGTAACTTTGTATAAACAAGTTATTGAAATCAACATGAAATGGCTATCAATGTTCATTACATAGCATAATAATAATAATAATAATTGTAATTTATTGAACAAAATACAATTTTGCTCAACTGGCTATCGACCGAAGTCCTGCCGCCCGTGTAACAAAATTGCTTCGAAATAACATAGCTTATTTTACAATATAAAAAAAAAATTACCAAACAAAACAGTTTCATTGATGAAGTTGTGTTAAATTTTTTAACAGTGTTTCTGTTGGGTGTCAATGTCATACTCTTGCATGGGGGTTTCTTGTCACAGCATAATAATAATAATAATAATTTTTATTGGTCTCAAAAAACATAAAGTTTGTAGACAGGTCAGTAGAAAAATACATTTAAAAATTTATATAAGGTCATCCATTAAAATTGGTTAATGATAAAAAAATAGAAGCTATAATGCAATAGAAAAGCTAAATAATACATAAAAACAATGGCATTATACATTATAAATATATAAAGTATGTATATAGATAATGATGAATTGTGCTATCAGTATAAATAAAACTACAGGTTTCTGTGGGTCATGAAGATATTTCTGTTTTTCTTGATGAATGTTTCGAATTCAAGTATACTATAGCAACAGTTATTGGATAGTATCTGTTTTGATTGATTTTTGAATTGCGTCGAGGGTCTATTCCTAAACTGTGGGAAGAAGGTTGAAGAGCCGTATGTCGTCTCTTTGCGTTCGTTGCAGACGACATAATGGCACCAACAAATTGTGTTTGTGTCTGGTATCATGAGGGTGAATTGACGAGTGTGTTGCATGTTCATTTATCTTTGACTTAACTGTTATTATACTCTGATAAATGAGCAGTGAGTAGATAGTCATGATTTTTAATGAAGGAAATAGTTCTCTACAACTGGTATCCCATGGTACATTTAAAATAGATCTTATTGCCGCTTTCTGCAATGTGAAAATTCTCGTAATATGTGTAGATACTGCATTACCGTAACACTGTATTCCATACATCAAGTGACTATGAAACAATGCGTAATACGCAGATACTGTTGCTTCCATGTTTGTGACATGTTATATTTTTCTTAGTGCAAATATCACTTGCGACATCTTGTTACATAAACAGTTTATATGGGCTGTCCACCTCAGTTGTGGGTCTAAAACTATACCTGTACCATTTACACTAAAGATTTCACAACGGGTTTTGGTCTCATTCAAAAAAAGCTCATTGGCTGTGAACCAAATCTTAGCATGTGCCATAATATCTTGATGAATAGGTAAATGATCAGTCCCCTTTTCAAGTTGTATACAGAAAGTTGTGTCGTCGGCAAACATATTTGTTAGTAAATTATTGCAGGATATGGAATCTGGCATATCATTTATGTATATCAGAAATAAGAGTGGTCCCGGTACAGAACCCTGGGGCACCCCTCTCGTTACAGACATATACGAACCCATGACATTGTCAACAACTACTGCTTGGCTACGATGAGATAAGTATGACTTGAAGAAATTAAGACAGGTACCACGTATCCCATACTTTCTAATAATTTCTGCATTGTCGTCCCTTCTAGCAAACTTCTGAGTAAGTGACGGCAGTCTTTCCTCGATAGGGATAATAACAGCAAGTTGGTACGGCAGAGGGTTTGGAGGGTTGTGTTTGGGGTTATTGGGGTGCATTAATCTTGTTATTTTCCTTATAGCCGTTGTTTCAGATACTTTAATTGTTTTTAAGGCCCTTTGTTTGATATTGAGAAACTGTGGGTGCAAGTATTCAATAAGTGGACAACAGATTAGTTTATATATTCAGCTTGCCGTAGTAGCATTGTATTATTCAATATTCATATATTCATGTACTTATATTTGTATCTGTCCAGCTGGGCTTAATAATGTTCTGTCCATGTTCTTGTCTCTAAGCATAATTTTATAGCTCGTATTTGTTAATTTAATATCCCATATACACGGTTTACTTTACTAGACTTTGTCAATTAAATTATTTGATTCGACTAGTTTTTGGGATAGGAACCTTTAATCGGCAAGCCTGTCTAGTATTGTGGTGAGGCCGAGAAGTAAACGTACCTTTGTTCTTATATATATGGATTTTCATTAAATATAAACCGAATTCAATCAACAGAATTTTGATAAAATCATAAATGCCAAACCACGATGATTCTCATTCACACACATTATCTATTGAATAATTACGTACCGCTGAATTGTTTTTTGGTCTCCTTGTGAAGATTTGATACCGTTATTCGTGCTGCCAAGGTAGCATAATCAGGATGATCGATGGTTTTCATTGCAGCAGTTTCTGCCGCCAAAGTATCCAGTTCGACTGTAGTTACACCAGGATACAAGCCATTGATGACTTTTACCGTTATAGAAACCTAAATAAAGGCATGAAATATAAGTCATTCTCAAACTTAGGTAAACATTTTCAACATAATTGGCTAGGTAAAACTCAGGTACTTCAAACTTCATGTACTTCAAATTGTAAAATATATATGAAGCATCGATATTGATATACTGATAAAACGATGACAAAGTTTCAATCATGAAAGATTTGAGATATCGACACAAATATCATTGAAAATATTTTTATAAGAGTTATTTGAAATGAATATTGTGTATTGAATTTGGTATTGTTTTCCTAGTACAGAGGAAACATATCAATCAACTTTTAAGACTTTGGTACAATCTGCATTTTTTGCTCTTTCTATATTTTATATTCAATACGAAGTCAATCCAAATAGCTAAATAAAAGACTAATAAATTTACCAGTTGATACCATATAAAACCTCCCACATAAAAATAGTGATGAGACAAAAAATATACACCACGCCGCCCATGCCATACAAAAAACTATTTTCTATCAGAAAAGCAATACCCATTACCTACATTATTTACAGTGGTAGGAAAATGTTCAACCATCTACTGAAGCAAATTAAAAATATTCATAGCACTCCAAAATTCAGAAGGGCTGTAAAAACATTATCATGAACACCTGCTCATTTTAAGCAGTTACTTTTTATGTACTATTACATTTAGAAGCTTTGTCAATTAGGATTCTATTTTTTAGATAATAAAGCTTGCTTTGACTGACTTATTTTCACAGGGGTAATCATCCCAAAAACTCACCGGGTCGACAAAGTCCATGTTCAACTGGTAACATAATTTTTGAATTCGAGAAGTTATTTTATCGAGGTGAATCTCCTCTCTTCTCCCATCTGCAAAACAAAAAAAAATGTAGACAAGTTTTTATCAGTTTGTAAGAAACTTACCCCGCTTAATAACATATAACTTTTTTGGTTGGTTTGTCATTTTAACGTAATATTGAAAATTAAGATATATATTTTTATAAATTACTTTTTGTAGGTGATAACAAACATAAATCTATGGCTTGTAACGGCTTAATACTTATTAACCTTAAAAAACTGAACACTAATCTAGAATTCCCGCGTATTTATTTTATATAGTGTTGCCAGTGGGGAAAAAATGTAGTATATTCAATTCCAAAGCTGCCAACATCAGCATAATTAAAACGATATTTCTTATTTATCAATTATTTTTATAAAGTTGTTGAATTATTCTTCTTCAGAAGGAATCATTTATAATTGAAAGAGTATCTTCAACTTTCCTAAGATGTCTAGATGAAACGAAGGCTTTAAAGAACATCTTACCAAAAGCGATACAAAAACATCTTCTATGGGATACATTTAAACCATGAATATCAAAGAAAAACGAGTATACAAAGTTTTTAACAGCGCTAATTGGCTCTGGTACCTTTTATCTACTGGTTTTATTTAGTCGAGAATTTTATGACTCTAGGATCAAGCAACCCTTTTTGAATGGTGATTTCTAGTGGGGTATCAGTAGATTTTTTTTTCAAAAGTGACTCAGACGACCAACGATCCAGAGCTTGAGGAATGAAAAAGGTCCTAAATTAAAAGCTACTCTGTTGGTAAGCCATAAGCACGAAGTTTTTAGAGAAATACCTGATGTTACACGAGACCGAATGATGTTACATGAGACCGAATGTTTCACGTCCTAAATCACGATATCTGTGCCTGAAAGCAGGAAGTCAATTCAAAATTATTCAAAAGATAATCCATTAGTGTGTCCATGAAAGCATAAAAGAGGGAATCCATCTTGAATATTTTTATTTCACCCGAAATTAAGTTGGTAAACAAAAAACGTTGTCAAAAACAAACAAGAATCTAAAAATAAATATTGACGGATCATGGTGACGCCATCTTATGTGGCAGATCCCAAGTTAATTAGAGCTTCGAAATTAATCTGAACAGATGGCGCCACCTCATATTCAATCATTAAGATAATGATACAATCTTTGTATATAGACTATATATACAAAGATAGAATCATACTTCTTGTATTTAAAAGTATATAATTCAAATATATAGGGCGAAGAAAGGGTTAACTTTGTTTTTAGTGATTTTGAATGATGAAGTGAAGTAAATTATTCACTAAAACAGACTGGTAAAATGATATAGGTACGTTACAGAGTTCATAACGCAAAGCTGGTTCCGTAAACATCAGCATCGAGAGTATTCTCGAATCCACCTCCTTTACATCTTGAAGCAAGGGTGTCAATTCAGATTGAAAACTTCACTGGCCTATACAAGGGATCTGGAAACTAGAAATTGAAGAATATGTGAAGGGACGAACATGACAGAAGTATATAAACTTTCGACAGAGTTCATAGTAAAAGTTATACAGACCGTAAAGCGTGGACGATAAACAGTAATCCTGAAATTATGCGTAATAGAACCACCTGGTTTACCGACGGACCGATCATGGAAGATCTCAGCGAAATGAGCGAATAAGTATATTCTTTCGGTCAGCCAGGCTGTGCTTTGAACATTGATAGAGCTAAGAGTGATTATGATCTGAGAATGCCGAAACAGGCCGATAAATCAACCAGGCATTTGGCAATGATAGTGTTAATGAACGCACTCTTCGACGTTGGTTTGCGAAATTTTGTTCCGTTCAGCCTTGAAGATGACCTAAAAGTAACCGACCCACAGTAAACTATTACGAGGATTTGAATTGAGGACTCTGGTGGAGACTGACACATCACAAATGGTGCCTGGGATAACGAAAGAACTGGGCGTCAGCTTTCATGTGGTTTTTGATGGTTTGAAACGTATTGGAAAGGCCAAAAACTCGTACAGCAGGTGCCCCACGATTTGAACGAATCTATAAATTGTCACGTTTCGAGGTCTGTGCTTTTTTGCTTTTGCGCAACCAAAACGATCCTTTTTTGGATCGCATTGTCACGTATGATGAAAAGTGGATCCTCTACGATAACAGGAGACGTTTAGAACAGTGGCTGAACAGCGATGAGCCACCCAGGCACTTCCCAAGGACATATACCCACCAAAAGACGGCCATGGTCACTGTACGATGATCAGCGGTTGCTGTGCTTCACTTCACTTTTCTGGAACTGGGCCAAACCATCACAGCAGAGTCTTATTGCTATGAAATCAATGAAATGTACGAAAAATTGCGTCAGCAGCAGCCAACACTGGCACCAGAAGAGGTCCGATCCCGCTCCTCGACAACGCCCGACCACATTTTTCAATAATCACCGTCCGAAAATTAAACGAACTGAGCGTTGGACTTCTGCCTCACCCACCATACTAACTATACCTCTCGTCAATTGACGTCAGTGATTCTTCAGGGGCTGTGTTGATTGAAAATAAATATATTAATTGTTTTGGTGTGTAGCTTAACTCTAGTCCTTGCTGTTGGGTGTTAATGTATGGTTACAGTGCTTTTGTCCTGTGTTGGTCATGTTAGTAGGTTTCTCTCGTTTCTTGGGCATTGCTGTTTTTGTGTATGGTTCGGGTCATCCTTGGTGACGTTGTCCGGGTATCGTTGCAGGTGGTTTATTGGTTGGTTCGGGATCTGCTGAGTCTTGAGGGGTAGGTTAAACTACTTCCTGGTCTCCTCCTCTGACAATGAGCTGTCTTTTACCTGATCGCCAGCGGGAACTCTTCCTGGAACTGCTCCGGGATATCCTCCAGGGCTCCTAGGAGCCTGGCAGGGGAAAATGGGAGCTTTTTCTTGGGGATCCTCCTTGGGTCACCGCGGGGCGTCCAGGGGGTGGCTAGTGTCTCAATTGCGGTGGTGTTGCTGCTTCTGATTGTTCTGGTGATGTATTTGCCTCGGAGTTCCTGAAATCTCAAATTTATAGGGGTTAGTTTTACGGTGTTATGTATATCGTTGGTGGGGAATCGGTAAGGGAGGTTGTGTATGTTTCGTAGTGTACTCCTCTGTGTGGTTAGTGAGCGGTGTGTTAGTCTCGGGGGGATTGCGCAATAGATCATGACTTTATAGTCCATGATCGGTTTTATGTAGGTCTTGTAGGTGTGTGATAATGTTTTGCTGTCGTTGACTTTATCGAATTCGGAGCACTCGATGTGTATGCCACCAAAATGCATATTTAATTAATCTCACGAATTGCTCCGGTGTCCCTATTCGATGAATTATTATATTAATCAATAATATCAATACTTCTTGAACTGGGTTGTTAAATTATTTTCCCATAAATGCGAAATCATAAACTGCATATTCCCGTCCTTAGACCATAACCTGCGACATGTTCTTTCATGCCGGGAGGTACACATCCGTAATTAACCCAAAACGACCACCCCGTATAATACCTCAAAATACACTATTTTACTAACACGTAAGCGCTAAGCAGTACGGTCACCGAGCTGCGAGATATGTTACGTAATTGTTTGAAGCGAGACAGAAGATACTCGGGTGGGTGCGAATGAATGCAACACAGACCCACAGGGGCCAATCACAGACCGCTTGGGGCTTGCCTCTTTTGTCATCAATGGGATTCGAACGAGTCCATTTTCAGCTTCGGAGAGGGGGAGCTTGGACATTCTCGCATTTGCGGCGAAAGGGCTGAGGATTTTTACGCGGTTGTTTGTGTTTATATGCCAAATTATGAGTAGATTACTGGATTGTTCGATTGTAGATTAGTGGGCAGGCGATTTTTGTGTTTATATTGGTTAAGTGAGGGAACGTCACCTCGACAGAAAAGTGGACCCTCCCGGTAGCGTAGTTCAGCTGATTCGAAATAGTGAGTCCCGATTGAATAGTAGTACGGCGGTTGCTTTTGAGAAAGGTCGGTGGATTTCTTCTTTCCCGTGCCATGGTTATCTATTCCTGGATGGAATTCTGACTTTTCGGACTCGCCGATTATGAAACTGGCCATCGATTCGTGATAATTTTCAGTGTAACCGGCAATTGTAAAGCTTCAAAGTGGCAACCGACGCGGATTCCACAACTCGGAAACGAAATATGCTCAAATTCCTCACACACAAACTGAAAACCCATTCGATCAACGAGGAAAATCAAGCAGTCAAGGTTCGTATTGTGACAAATGTTTGTATTTTTTTTAACCTCGTCGAAGGTCATTGCGTTTGAGAAATGGCTGCTCTGCGAACAAAGGAATGCTAATTTCGAGTTTGAATTCGAACACCCCCGGACAGGGTTGTTACGATAATTTTGCGACATTCGATCGGGTCGTACTTGGATTACCGATATCACTACAATGTTTTGCTCTAGATGTGCTAATTACCGTAACATTGCCACTTGCCGGTCATTAATCTCCGAAGATAATTAATGGCTGCCTTTTTTTGTTCTGTGCGAAAAATCATTTTCTTTTTTTTTTTTCTGATGCAGGCGGATGAGAACCACGATTCCGGAACAGAGTCAGATGAGGAAATCGACGCTCCAGATTTGAGACCAGGTGGGTGCAAATAGTTATACTGATATTTTCCTTCCCTCTGTTAAGAATGAAAATCCAGTCTTCATGAAAAAAAGAATTTCTTTCGAGGAAACCCTTCAACACCTGAAAATTACCTGTATATCCAAATGTATGTGACCTTTACTAACTTAGTTTTATATATTATGAAAACAGCGCGCGGAATTTTGTTGTCTAGACTAGACTGTTATGGACCTTATCGGCAATTCTACGACACTTCCAATTTTTCTTCTAACTTTGGAGTAGGTTTTTGATTTTCCTCCCACTAATTCTCACCTATCTTGTAGAATCTTCTGTCCTTTGCAAGTGATCTGAGTTAACCCTTACTACCGAGGCTCGAACACTAATTTTTACCACAGTTCCAGTTTTTCTACTGACTTGGAAGTAGGTTTTTTTTTTCCCGATATATTCTCGGGTGACTTGTAGAATCTGTAATTTTTTTGCAAGTGATCTGAGTTTTCCCTTACTCCAAAAGCCCCAACACTAATTTTTACCACAGTTCCAGTTTTACTACTAACTTGGAACTTGAGAGTAGGTTTTTCTTTGTTCTCCCACATATTCTCACCGATCTTGTAGAATATATATTGTCCTCTGCAAGTGGCCTCATCATTAGTTCCTACCAGTTCAAGTTTTTCTACTGAGTTGAGAATAAGTTTTTCCACTGACTTGGGAATAAGTTTTTCTTGTTTTGCATTGCATCTTCCTGCATTTTTACTGGCTTTATAGAAATTTCTACTATTTGTAACTAACGTGGGCCGTCTCGTTTCAATAAACCAATTACTGACTATACCAGGTTTTCCATTTTTTCTCCTTCTCAGTCTCATCATGTTTGATTGAAAAATCTGGTGTGGAGACGGGTCAAAAACCGATTAAGAGACGGAAACCTGAATATACTGTACGGGTTGTAATTCACATTGTAGGTATCGCCTTCCAGATGAGAATATATATATACACCTGCAATACGCAAGGAATATTCATTTCATTCCTCAACGAAATGAGCCATTCAATATTCTAATATATCTAAAATATCAAGAATATCTATACTGCCCACGAAAAATATAATTATTGTATTAAACAAGGAGCATTAACTCCTTCATGCACCTTTAACCAGCCTTAGGGCTAACACAGTCTTTCTTTGATGAATGACTAACAAGATCAAGAAATGGGCCATTAAAAACATAAAGAGTACTGGAAAAGTATACAGGACACAGTGTGTTCAGACAAAACTTGACTTAAATAGACTATGTAATGGAGAGCTTGATGGTAGGCAATAAAGCAATGGGTCTCTGTTTTCAGGGAATATGCGGCATCAGTGAATTATAGGATACCAGCAATTTATGCTGGCAAACCAAATTATGTCTTGGAGAATATGATAAATCTATACACAAAGGACTTGTACAAACTAGTACAAGTATAGAAAATCCTAAAAAATCGAATCGTACTGCCGAACTAGCAGCAGAGTGTAAGGCATTTCGAATATCACTTCAAGAACCAGCCTTGGAAATAAGAACCTAACCTACGCTAGTTTAGGTACTGTCTGTTCAAAAAATAAGGTGAATTTTCATTTTTCTTCTTGCAAGCGGCATATAACTTTAAGATAATACTCCTGTTGCCGACTTCTTCAGCAACTTCTCTAATAGTGATTTGATAATTTACCGCACGCCACTGACAATATTTCAAGTGTTTTGATCACTCAATAACATAGCATATAAAAAATTTCATGCAAACTCTTTGATCCAATTTTTTCGAAAGCAGTTTGAAACTATTTAACCTCAAGATTGAAGGCATGTATTCTCATGACTCGTAGAAGCACCTATTTCAAAACTGTCAACCAAAGAAATATAACTTGAAGACACACTCTTAGATTAACTGATTGTAAACTTCAAAAAATGATCAGCAAAACTCCAAAATAATAATAAGTACATAATTAAAACGAAACTCCAAAAATGACAACACATTTAACTAACGTAAGTGAAGACAACACAACGAAAGGCGAACTCACTTCTTTATTTTGACAGCTTACCAAACTTTGTCAATCAAATTTAATGTACCTTTCAATGTATTATGAATTGAGGTTTTGAATAGAGTTTTTACCATAATCACGCACAAGCAATTCATGTTGCTTCTATGACTCACCTGTTTAGTAACGTGTTTGTGTATGTATACAACTCTGTTCTGTATTTTATGATGAATAAACATTATTAACATATCATACTTTGAAATGTCGATTAACCTAAATAGCATAATAAATATTTCAAGTACTGGACGATATTTGGTGCCTCGAAGTGGTAATTTGGGTCATGGAAAAAGAAAGAATCGGCCGAAACCATATCAGGTGAATAAGATGAGATTTGTTGAGTTTTTGGCCAGAAATTCGTTCATAATGAGACTTGTGAGATCTTGCGTTATCGTGGTACAAAATCCATGAGTTTTCTTTACATATCTCGTATTTTTCGACGAATTCCTTTAAATGTTGAATGCATTATTTCATTCCTCTTTTTTAAGTATTTAAATAATTTTTTAAAGAAAAAGGTTGAAATGAAAAGTTTAAAATGCGTTGTTTTAGAGCTCTTTTATGAAAACTACTTGATTTTCGTCAGAAGGAACATTCCCCATTGCGATTTCTATCATTTGACGTTATGATGGAGGAAATTTCTGTGTATTACGATTTCTATCTTATACATTATGATACATTATGTGTTCTTGCAATAACTGATTACACAACAAAAAATGATAACTACGAGGTGCACAAATTTGTGAAATTGAACGTTAGAAACGGCTAGAAGTTTATTTGACTTACGCCTCTGCATTGATATTGAAACAGATGTGTCCGCTTTTGATGGGAAGACTGTATGATTCGAGTACATTGTGCCTCAATATTTCGTGAAGTCTCTGCCACTTCTCTGTTGGAGCGGTGTATCAAAATGATTATCATTGAGATGTTGATCATGTCCCATTGCATACAGGTTTAGGAATATTTTAAATCTTGAATTGAAATTCAGACAATTATACTAATTCAAAAAGGTGTCTATGCATGTGCATGAGGAGCTCTTTGGGTGTGGCATTAGCCATGGAAGGAATAATGAATAAAAACAATGGTTTGCTCGTATATGGACTTCGAAAAACGTTCGAATAACAAACAGACTTACGATATTATGTTTCGTGACCTTTCGAGTATTTTTACAAGCAGAAGACAGCGTCAAATATCATTTTAAAGGATGTAGAGGAATAAAAAGCAGGCAAAGGGTCATTAATAGGCTAAGAATATAGGTGTGAAGCAGATATGATTATCATTAGGATTTTATTTTAACATATACATCTGCCAGGGAAAAGTGAACCTCAATAGGTCATTTTGTCTGAGATTACAGACAACTTAAACTCCACCTTATACAGAAATCTAAGTCAATATCGGACACCAGAAGGAAAATTTATTTGTTGAGTAATCAGACAGAAAAATTTGTTTTTCTGTCTGATTACTCAACAAATACGCGCCCCATTCAAACTAGAACCCAGCTGACTGTACTTGTAATTGATGATGCTCATCGCTATTTATCTCGTATGAAAAGGTACCAAATATTCAATGTCTAAAGTATCACTAGCTTCAAAACCAATCTACTTCCTAGTAATGACACTGAAGGAACTGACTGTTCAAAAAAGGATAATGAAGTATTAAAAAAGTTCTTCATGGAATGGAAATGCCATGAAGAACTGGAAAAACTGTCACTTTGGGTGTAAAAACACCCAGAAATTACAGGTGACGTTGAAACTGATCACTATGCTAGATACGGATCATGAACTTCATCAACACAAATCAGCTATGAGGATATCAATATATAATACACAGATGTTTTTATTAAGGTAACGTTTGAGAAAAGAACTGAAGAACTGTTCTTCGACGGAATTGAAGGTCCCACTCAATATCCTCTCTCACTACTTGTCTAGTACATTTACTACGTACAATGTCATGTCATTGCTTAAGGGTTTGTTGTTAAAAATGTATGTTTCTTGTGGAAATAAAACTTCGACGATGGCTTTACCATTAATAACTATATTAACAATACTGAATAATAAAACAGAGAAAACTTTTCTAAAGTCGACATCAACCTTCTTGTGTTACAATAACTACGTCTCTCATCTTTCTTTTTCCTTAGAAACAGAAATACAAGAATGACAGATTAGAGTTACCATGTCTGATATTACACTCCTAGTCAATAGATGGCACTATATAAATGTACTATTTCTCAACAATTGTATAAACAATAGACCCTATACGGTGTAGGATATACATATAGCTAAGGGTACCTACTTTTTTGGGGCCCCCAACTTTATCCTAGCAGGCCCGACCCCGCCTATATTCGGCTTGAGAATAGTGAAACCCAGACCATATAGGATAAGGATTTCATTTCGAGTACTTTTTTCTGACATGGCTCCTCTATTCACCTATCATTAGTGTCAGTTTTCATATTCATAGTACACAGCTTTACTTCAACTGAATATCACGAATACAATGGGAAATAATCGCAAGTACAGCAGAACTGAACAACAGAAACGTCAACTACACAAGACAATTGACACTGATGACAAATACACAGTGTAGCCAACTCATAAAAAATAATGTGCAGTAAACAAAATCTTTATGGGCGATAAAATGACTACAATAAAAACGACTTTCAGACAGAAAATAAAACTCAAGAATGGATAATTAAACCATCATCAGTAGCCGACAAAGGAAACTATTTGTGCTTTGAACGAAGTGCTTATCCGAGATGGTCTATTGCATACGTCAAAAAAGTTGCCTGCCTTTAGCGTTAATCATGTGTGACAACAAGATATTGATGCAGGAAGGCAGAAACCAGTGATTGTTGAGCAGAAGAGGATTCAAATTGGGCAAAAATTTGTCCAATCCGATAAATGGAAGTTAATATTATGGCATTTGGTGTTGATATTGAATCAAGACTCTTGTCAAGCACTCCAAGAAATTGATATTTAGTGGTATATCAACATTTTCTAAATGTCTGCATAATGCTCTTGTGGTGTAACATCAATTGAAACAGATATTTAAAGAAGGAAAACTGTATGCAATACATCACTCCGGAGACAAAAATGAAATGGATTATTATGGGTGATGATAAGTGTATTTATTGCGATAATCCCTAACGTAAAGCAGCTTGTGTAAAGCCGGCTGAATCAGGTCCATCGACATCGAAATGAAATATTAACTATGCGATGGTTATGTTGTGTATTTGGTGGGATGTGAAAGGTGTGGGGCATGGAGTATATAAAATCGAATGGAACTTGTCATGGGACCAATTATATAGAATAATTGACGCCAATGGTGCAATCTCTGAATGAAAAATCTCCATAGAGGACTTGGGAACTGTTACAATAATTGGGAAAAAATTACAAACAAAAAATAAGGTGTGAATAAATAATGAATAACAACACAAGTGTCGGGAGTTTCGTCCTCCAAAATACGGAAGCAAAGTTTCAACTGTCGTGAGATTTTCCATTCATAAGATACAAGATCGTAGTTTATAGTTCTGTGAGTCGAAAACATAAATTGACAAATGAAAAGACCTTTTGAGTTTTGAATATACGACCAGCTGAATATAGCATACAAATACCACTGATGTTGTTCATTATTTTGAGGAATAAACTGATATTGAGAGTCAGATGGAAAATACCCTAAAACTGAAAAAAAAAATTCACAAATGCACTATCAAGAAGATTTTGAAAACTATTCAGACTAATTTATATATTTTTTTTTGGACATTTTGCAGATATCCACTGAACATTTATCAAATCCATTTCATGTCCACTTGGGGATATCTCATAGAAGTCCATCTAACATCCAGGAATATTACCACCTTGGATGTGAACTGGATATCTATAGGATATTCGCTGCTTGGGTCATTAAATAGCTAATAACTTTCTCAAAAATCTAGTTCCAGACCGGGTGAGCGTTTCACCGGCAGATACAGGATGTTCGCTGGAAAGTCCCCGTCCCGACCAACAAGACGCCCATAGTTCCGAGGAAGAACTGGAGGTGATCAACAGCAACCGCAGGATCGAAAGTACACCCAGACCTTTGAGGACGGCATCAGTCTGCTTAGCGGAAAAACGAAAGTGGTCACAGGTGGGGGATGTACAAAGTCGAAGGTATGTACCACTGGACATTTTTATTAATATTGAATTTTGTGAATTCATTTTTTGAAAAGTGTAGTTTGAGGTGTGTTGAGTTGAACTGTGAAGCTATATTTTTCCATGTCTTTAAGTCTTTAATATATGAGTATATTAAGTAGAATCAAGCAGGCAAAAGGCTTGTTCATCCAAATATTTGCATTTTCATCTCAATTTTTATGCGAATAGTTCATCTGCTGTCATTTTTTTTCGGAAAGTTGTTTTGTTTTATTTACGATAAAGCATATTGAATGAAAACAGTTGGTACGCGGGTCTAAAAACGGGTCGTTACAGCTAGTCGTTTCACTGGAGGTGAAAGTTCTATGATAGTGAATGACAATCAATCTTGGTCTCACACTATCAACAACAATGCGTCAAATTCCAAGTTACACGAAAATTGTTGAACTCAAAACGGTGTTGCTCAGTCAACAGTAGTGGTCTAAACGTAAACTTTATATTCATTCCACTATTAGTCATGAGAATAAATGTGATGCCATTTTTTGGAATGTGGCTCATTGGAAGAACATCAATGTGCTACAATACGTCACGTTGAATATAAAGACCAGTCATCATTATGGCCCTATATATGATTCTAGTTCAATGATGGTTCCCCACTCCGTAAGGACAGTTGAGTCCAGATATGTATTCGTGTTTCAGGTTAGCAACACTGATGAGACCTGTGGCGGGACGAAACAGTACTGCTAGGTGTTGGATCACTTATTATTGTTTTTGGGCTTCAGTTTCAACTCCAGCGTCAACACAAATCTAAGGGAAAAGTAAAGAATTATGTTAGATATTTGCTAACGTATACATCAAAATACTTCATGTTTCTACGAGAGAAATCATCTGAAACACACATATTTTCTATTCGATTTACCGATTTTGACTTTAATTTTCTATTTCTTTACTATTCCTGAATCTTTTAGTCAGTTACGAATCTTCCGAAAAATAGTTATTATACTGGCTCCCTGAACAATGAATATCTTTTAAGTTGATTATTCGACTGCACAAAATAATTTCAACATAAACAACTGAAATTTGAATGTTTGTGACTACGAATTCTCATAGAAATAATCAATGGTTTCCTTGAGTTTAAAGTAACAATTATTAAATGTAGGTGGCGCTCACAGGTTCGTTCAGCTCATCCGAAAATTATATTTTTTGCAAATCACAGATCGCAAAATATCATCGCATTGAGCATTCACACTTATACCACATATTTCATTCGAATATTTCGAATGCTTTTAGCTGTGATTTTTTCTTCGGTAATAATAAATCACAACTGAAAAACTGTCCACTACGGAAAATTATTTTAAAATAAGCAACTGATATTTGAATGTTAGTGAATACGAATCCTCGTAGCAATATTCAATGGTTTCCTTGATTTTGACGTTACAATTATAAAATGTAGCTGACGCCTCATAGGTTTGTACAGTTTATCCAAATATTAGATATTTTTGCAAATTGCAGATCACAAAATGACCACTACAGTTACATCGCATATTTTCATCAGAATTATTTAATTGCTTTCAGCTGTCATTTTTTTCAGTAATAACAAATGATAACTTAACATTTGTTTCGTATTTGTATTTTGTAAAAAAATACGCATTAAATGAATTCCGTTTGTAGGCGAGTCTGAAAAAAATAACTTAAAAATGATTCAGTATGTCTAGCTCAAGTTACAGCCAGTCTTTTTGCAGAAGGTATGAGTTCTGTGATATTCAGTGACTGCCAGGCTCTCCACCGTATACTAACATAATGCGTGAAATTGGGAACAAGTTAACGAAAATCAGTCCTAAAAATAATTGAATGTAATGATATTTTTGCAATGTTTTTTAAACGTTGTTGAGTGATATCGTTTTGCTATGACACGGCACAATTATTACGGGCATATTTTATTAGGATCATACATCTTCATCTACCTGATTAGGTTATGATAGTCTTTCTTCATCTTACAATTTCTAAAAAATGTTACGAACACCAAACCTTCTTTTATTTTTTGTGAAAACTTTCGAAAGATTCTTGTTTGAAAACCCAGGTATCCAAATGTAAAGCTGATGTAAACAAATTGTGACATGTACTCGTCTGTGATTCCATGATTTATACGATTCTCAATATTCCAATCACAGAACTGTGACTTAGATTATAGTTTTGTGATTCCAACCTTTTTGTGTGGCAGCCATTTTATTCGCTATAATTCTGCGAAAATCCGAAAACCTCGTAGGACAGCCACCAAAAAAGTTCAAGTTGAATAAATCACGGATTTTTCAAATCATATTTTGTATATTTCTGTTTTAGCAGATACTCCCCCGAAAACGAAGAAAACATGTCACACTTCGGCAACCTGAGCCCGCAGTCGTCTTGTTCTCCAAACTTGAAATGTTGCGGCGAAGATGGAGTTCACATCGACCATTCCGGTTCATCCGATGATGAGGTAATAGAAGGTGTGGTGATAATATCTCCGGGGGTATTGTGTTTTCGCTTATAAGTGTATCGTCTGAATCACGCCTGAAATGCGAAACGTTTTACGATTCTTGGCGTACCCAGTAATGTCGTTAAAAAACGAAGAAAAGAGCTCATTTGGTATTCATAAGTGATGACGAAAATTTATGGATAAGAGTTTCACGTTGTCTCTACATTTTTCATGCGGAACACAAGGCTTCATAAACTACAAAATTAGCAAATCACATCTTCAATAAAAAGTAACGGGAACCTCTGGCGTAGAAAAAATACAAAGCGAACCAAGTTGGCGTCTTCAGAACTGTTTTGCATTTTTGGTGCATATGACAGTAGTAAAATAAACGATCTTCATTTGAAACTATGAAATTACTGTACATCTGGATCGGAACAGTATGCAAAATTCAACATATAGTTTTCAAAATTGACAGTAGGTATGTAAGGTCGACTAATCTATAAAAAAAGTTTTCAAAAATCGGTTTGCAAAACCACTCACTACCTCACCTAACACCACGAACACAGGCACTGATAAAGAAATATTGTGAAACGGACAAAAAATTAGTATTCAGTCAGTCCAGCTAGCCGAGCCTTTGTTCCTCAATTACATTTGATAGCACGTTTACTAACTATCTGGGCGACTAGGGGCCACAGGCAAGAAATGTTTATGACTGTACTCTCATTTTCATTGTCGTTCCAATTGGGAATGGATAGACTATACCCGATATCGTAAGTTAGGAAAGCTATGTATTATGCTGTAGATGACCCCTCCCGATATAGAAGGTCCGACACTCGATGGACTGAGACCCTAATGTCCTTCGTTAACGGGTGATGGGAGTGCAGAACCCCACCCGTTTCCTATAGTAAATTTTTTCATGAAAACGTAAAAATGTGTTTGATAACGATACATTTCGAATACGAAAATATACGATAAAGTCTTTAAAAAATGCCTGAGCAGTTGATCATTTCATTTCGAATGAATGGAATTTCGGGAACTCGTCAGAACATCCAAAATTGAAAAAATCCACTTCGGCTTTGTATTCCGGAAAATTTCAAACTAAAAACACTTTACAAAAAATAGTTAGTTGTCAAAAAGGCATTTTTTGCATTTTTAAAATTCTACCTTCTGCGATAAATTAACTTGTTTTCCTATTTGGTACAGGTTCATCATCTTCTGAACCCCCGAGCAACTCCCGTGCAATTCAGCACCTCTCCGCCCCTGGAAGCGGTCAAACCTGAGAGGAGATCAGTTGTAAACAAAGGACGTACGACGAGCCCGCCGACCAAAATCCTCCACTACGAGATGTCCCCCAGAAAACGAACTAGGCATATGAGGCATGCGCATATTCAGAGGCCATATCTAGATTTTGAAAAAATGCAACAGGTTAGCATCTTTTGTTGAATATTAAATCGACAAAAAACACTGCTCCCAAACACCAGAACTAGAACACTTTCCTCGACACACGTTTTCACCAACAAAGTCGGCGTCATCAGAAGATGAACAGTCTAATTCATCTCCTGATGAGGTCCCAGTTCTAGCTTTCGGTAGAACATTTATCAAAGACCGACTTATTTATGGAAATTTGAAAGTGAAATTAGTATTACTTCTGAATTCAGCCACACTCTTCTGTAAGTATTTGTATTGAATAACTGTTTTAAATTTTTCACTATAATTTCATCAGTAGTGCTTTTATAACCGAGTTTGTCGGGATTCAACTTGGCAACATTGTAAGGCTTCGCCAACGCAAAACTGAAATTGTTATAAAAACATTTGTGTATTTGTCATTTCTGTCAATGTCAGCTGTCAACTTACATGGCAATGTTTTCAGTTCAATTCTGTTTTTTTTTATTTTCAACGTTTGGTGATGTTATTTTTCAGTTGAAGCTAGCAATCCCATGCGTCATTCATGGTGTCTTAAACACCTGTGATAATCCAATCAAAATATATTTCTATTCGGTTAAAAATGAAGAAATATGTAGAATGTGCCTGAAATACTAGTAGAGTTACTTATTCACTTTAATGTTAGATATTACATTTTATTCACTTCAGCACAGCTATTTATTTGTGTTGTTGATAGAATACAACGGGGTAAATTTTGAAACATCGGTTTCATAAAAGTTTGTTGTGTATTAACTAATGATTAAAGAACAACAGTAGAAATACCCAACACAGCAACTCTCATATCTGAGCCTTACTTAATATGGAATAAAATGTTATATAAAATTATAATTCAGCTTAGAATTTGAAAGTTAACCTCAATATTGCAGTTTCATATACCTGACTACTGTAATGCTGCTAAAAGCATGAACCATACATAATATCCAGATGTTAACGACTTGCATTGGAAATAAAGACGTCATAGATTCGAAGGATTCGCTGAAATTGAAATTTTGAAAACAATGGAGTGTAACATAATGATGTTGAAAATGCAAAATGCGTCTAGAGAAAGCAGAAGATGACCACTGTACACTTCACATTCATTGATAGTTTTTATAATAGGCGAATTCTTAAATTCGTCGGAGAAATTCCGATGGATTCGCCTCATTTTGTGGTGGCGATTGCGAGTATTTTTGCCAAACCTAAATAACTATCGCCAGTCTCTCAGAATTTTTATTTCCTCTGTATTGGGAAAGGAACCATTTCTTTCATATAAAGGCGTGAAAACGGCATCTATGAAACTGTTTTAATTGTGATACTCTGGCAATATAGATATAGAGGTCTACTATCAACATATGGTATGAGCGATGAAGTGATTATTTCAAATAGTGTTTGTTTAATGGCGTCTAAGGATGTCATTCAAAACTTCATATTGTCCCACCTATCATACAGTATGTATTATTTGAATTGATATCGAGTTACTCATGCTATTATTTCAGAATTTCGAAACCAACTTATGTTTGTATTTTGGGTATGTGAGCTTTTGTGCTTTGGTTTCATTTCTTTTAAAGAAGAAATGGATTCATTCGGAGAAAAAGACTTTTGTGTAGCTCGCATGGTTGTTAACCTCCACGCTCGCTTCGCAAAACATCATTTTCTCACAACAAAACAATATACTTTTCGATCCAACTTATTTTCACTCCCACAAATTTCATTGTTTTTTTTTCTCACAAGGAAAGAAGGAAAACTCATTTTCAAATCCACTCGATAAATTTTATCAACATTTATCATTTGAACTAATTGTTTAAGCAGTAATGATACTGTTCATTGCAGTCGAAAGGATTGCATTTGTATCTGTCGATGTTTTGTTGTATTTATCAAATAATAAAACCCACAAGATTCGTAATGTCCGCAACCTTCACCTTCAAATCATCCGAGTTGACCATGACGAAACAGGCTGGGCACATAATGAATGCATAAATATTTACTTGGCATGGCTCTTGCTAATGGTAATCATCAACTGTTTACATAACGTAGGCGTTAGATTAGAATGGACCGCCAAGAGGAGAGAAAGTACATATGTTTTGACCAGTTACACTCTTTGGTTGAGTGTAATTTCGGAGGAGAACGTTGAAAATGTACGAGAAATCATCGAATCATATACATAAAATTTGAATTATATCAATAACAATAATAATATTGACGTAGGACTTGTTTCGAAATAAACATAACCTTTCTCTCTACCGCGAGGCATTCAAAACATGATTTTTGAAATGTCTTGCATGCGTTTCAAACATTCACTGAATTACCAAATAGAAATCTTATCGAATGAGCTTGTGAAACTTCTTTCTTGTGTTCAAAATCAGTTTATACTTGAACTCGGATAAAATTATTAGTCGTTAGGTAGGTAGAAAATGAAAATAATGATAATCGACTTTATTCATCACAAGAGATAAAAGGATATCTAATTTGTATTCACATTAATTGAAGATAACCTTATGACGAATGGGCGAAGTGTCAGCTAAAGCTATTTTTCAACTCGAAAGGTCATATAATTTAAATTATCAATCTATTTATAACATGGTCTAAAAAGTCCCGGGCCGTAGAAAGAAAACGCGTTAGTTAGTTCTACAAAACCACTTTTGTAGAACTATTTGTCTTTTGCCTCAAAATAAGCCTAAGTTTCAGATATAACCTTTTAATTCGAGCGAATTTTTTTACCGGTGAGCATTTCTCGAGGACAGCCAGCATTCGGTGGATGTGGTAGAAATTCGAAGTTCAATTCATGTAGTCTTGCCATTGATTGATTTGATTTGATTGACTTGTGACACGCTGTGTTGTCTATATGCGGTCGTTTCTTTGCAGTTTCGGCCTTAAAACGCTTCAATAACGCTATATAATATTCATGTTGATGGTATTTTCCTTCTCACGCACATCCAAAAATACCGAGGGCATAAACCTTTCCAGCCGATTGTTGTACTTTCTGCCCTTTGGACGAGGTTCTCCAGCTGCTCTCCACTCAGATGACGATCGTTTTGATGCCAGAGTGAAGTGATGGATCCATATTGCATTCATTGTCAAATATCAACGCAAAAATTCCAGTTTGTTTTGTTCAAATATGGTCAAACACTGCTCAGAATAATCAAGACGTTCTTGTTTTTGGTCAACAGTGAGTTCGCGCATCACTCACTTTGAGCAGAACTTTCTCATATAGTCAAATGCCCATGCAATATAAAACCAACACGTTCTTTTAATCTTTATTTCTGACCGGGATATTATAAGCTTATATCGTCATAGTTACGCTATCAATAAAGAGGGTCATAACTCCCTTGGGACATTATAGATTTTATAATTCCCCTCTACCTTTCACAAGTAAAAATGAATAGAAATGAAAACTGAACCATATTTTATTTATTCACGTCATTACAAATAATAAATGTACAATTTTGAAATAAATGAATATCATTAGGAGCGTCCTTTAGGAATCTGATAACATCTTTAGGAGATAAAACAGCAGACTTTTTCGGCTTATAACTCTTACTCTTCCGTTTCAAAAAAGCCTGTAGTTCATTGAACTTGGTGATATCTCGTTTCTCATGTATAGTCACCATCGATTTTAGCATTGACCATTTAGTCCATAAAGAATTCGGACTATACGTTTCTGACTGAAACGAATAAACACAATTACTACCAAATCTACCGAAAAACATAGAAAATTCCTTACCAGTTCTTGAAAATATGCCAGAAATACAGTTTCAGTGACATCTTTTGGCATAACATTTTTCCGTGTCAGCCAGTCCAGATATATCTTGTATTCTTTTTGGTATACGGCTTCACTTTTCGATGGAATTAATGATTCTCTTGCTTGTTCAGCTTTTTTCAAAATATCCTCCATTATATTTGGGGTAGAAAACACGTTTTCACCGCAAACACAGCTTGATAACAAAGTTCTGTTTATAAACAAGTAACATAGCAACAACCTAGCAACAAGAAAACTCTACTATAATCAACGGTACCTGATTCAAATATACCGGGAAGGTAATGAATTGGTACATTTTTCCGTTTCAAAAATGAACAAAATTTTATTGAAATCGGTCAGAAATAAAATTATCTATGTACCACGGGAATTAATGAGCCTTAATAACCTCAGGCAATTGCTGTCCCTCGGGCCAGAGGCCCTCGGGACGCAAACTTTGCCATCGGTTATTAAGGCCCTCCTAATTCCCTTGATACATAAATAACTATCACAGTATCAGCTAACTCACGCAATTTCACTTTTCGATCATTCAAAAAGATTTTGTGGTTTTTTTCGTGTTTTCTGGTGTTATTGCTTCATTTGGACGTCTACTGCTTTCTGCACCATCCGTGTCTCTACGATAAGTTGCCTTTTATGTTTCGGGATTTGACAACCCTAGTGTTGCAATCTGACAACTGACAGATCTATCGTAAAGTTGGACATTTTTGAGCTTATACGTACTCAGTACGTTTTGATATACACGCGCTATTTGTGTTGTTGACAGTAACTTAAAAGATCCATCTCGACTCAAAAATGGAATTAAATCGTGAACATTTTCGTGCGATTATTTTTAACAACTTTCGGCGTGGATTAACTCAGCAACAGTTTAAATTAAGTTCATCCATGAACTTCCAAAATCGTTCGCGTTGGATCCCACACAATTTGTCAATCGCTCAAAAAAAGGCTCGTGTCGATTGGTCGAAGTAAATGCTTCGCAGTGCTTCGAAACACGTCTATGACATATCGTGACAGGTGATGAATCGTGGATTTACGCGTGTGAGTCCGAAAGTAAACAGCAGTCGAATGTATGGGTGTTTCAAGAAGAGCCAAATCCAACAAAAATTGTTCGCGCACGTAGCACTCCCAAGCAAATGGTCGCCTGTTTTTTCGGAAAAACTGGACATGTCGCAACCGTACCGCTAGAACAACGCACAACAGTCAATTCTTAGTTGTACACAACCATTTGTTTGCCAGTTGTTTTCCAAGAAATCAGGAAAACTAACCGCCAAAGACGGATCACTCTTCACCACGACAATGCGAGCTCTCACACATCGGCTCAAACAACTGCATTTTTGAGCACCCAAAACATCGATTTGATGAGTCATCCGCCGTATAGTCCCGACTTGGCACCGAATGACTTCTTTTTATTCCCAAAGGTAGAAAACAAACTGAGAGGTCAACGTTTTTCGACACCTGAAGAACTGGCAAGAATGATTCGACAATTGGTTCAAACGCATGCAAAAGTGTATAGATAGATCTTCATGGGAAATATTTTGAAAAACAATAAAGTGATTTTTGATTATTAATATTTGTTTTTGTTCTCTAATCCCGAAATATAAAAGGCAATACTACTACGTTTGAAGTCAGCAAACCAACGTTTGACTGTTGTTTTTGATGGAGTGGAGTTCTTATTATACTTTTCAAGCTATTGCTTTGCTTGAACTGTATTTTTTCCCATCAAGAAGCAGTATAAAATTAAAACACGAAATTGTTTTTGATCCATTGTTTTGAAAATAACAAAAGTAGTATCACTCTTAGCACAATAACTCGAACTTATAAGTAGATTATCATGAAACAGCTTTCTTTTGACAGTTAGCACTAACTGTCAAAAAAAACTAGGGCCACCACCGAGATTTTTCAGCCCACGTGGTACATGGCGTTAAAACGGGAAAATCTTTCTTAAAATTAACCCCTTTTATGTTGAATGAGACGTTACACCCTTATTTATTTTTGTTTCAGTTGAAGACCAGATCGGTGACAGCTTGGAGACACTCCGGTGATCACGCGGGCGAGCTGTCGGTTTTCTGCTGGTGAGACGAGTTGAAGGGGCGTTCTCCGTCGCCCTGTACCCTGTCGAAAACCCCTCTGTCGGGCAGCCTGCCATCCCTGTGGCCCGACGACCAACCTTCGTCGTCGTCGGAGGATCCATTTTGAGCTAACCTAAAATTCACTAAAAAAAACTATCGGAAGTGGACGCAAACGGTGGTAGTTTTAAATGTAATCACCTCGAGTTCAACCATGAATGTTTGATGACGGACCATATAGTTTTTATATAGATGCTTTTACGACTTGGGAACCAATGCAATGGCATATTCTAAGATTTATCAACTGGTAATGACGGAACCAAAAATAATAGAAATTTATATTTCTCTATCTATTACCAAATAAATATACCAATTATCGAAACTGTTGATCTGAAGAACGACAAACCTCTTAGAGTCGATGATGTGGGGTTCTGGGGGCGTAAAAATACTTTGGTTTTGTTAAAGGAAGAATTGGCATTGCTATAGACGTGAAACTTGGCACCAATGAGGGCTCCCAGTATTTTACGACCAGGCAATATTTTTTCTAAGTGGCAATGACCTCAGTTGAATGCATCAGAATTTGTCAATGTCAAAAAACAACAGTTTATCAAATGTATCTTAAATGAAATAACAAAAAGTACGTCGGTTAACATTGAAATGTTAATTGTAGGTATGTAAAAATAGATGCACAGGAAAAATGTCAATTATTTTGAATGGTCTTGAGGTCATCGGCGTGGAATGTTTTATAAGAGAGTCATCTGTTGATAAAAAAGAGAATAAAGGGCCAAAGTTGACACCCTGTGGCATACCTGATGTGGTTAAATGGTTATTTGATAGATACTTTCGAATTTACACATACTTATTGTATGTATTGAAGAAGAGAAGCCACTTTGATCTTAATGTCACATTTTTCTATAAACATTTTGATGATATGACTGACACATGTAAGTAATAGTCAAGCCCGGAAAAATTGATACACTCTTTCTGCACGATGAAGTGTTTTGCCACTTCTCAGTATGTTGCCAACAATGAATTTTTATAGTCACTAGTTGGGAATTTGATCTTTGGAACAGCTCTTTTCCTTTATCCCAGGTATCTCTCTAAGAAGAGTTGAAGTTTAAATAATATAGTAACAAATCAGAAGTAATGTGATTTTCTATTTTCACGATTGGAAGAACTTTCGAATATATTTTCGAAAGTAGTACTTGAAATGATGTTGTTAACTTAGTGGCCGAAACATACGTCGCAAAAAGTTAAGAGTCCGAGTTTCTACAACCACTGCAAGTTACAGTTCTGTAAGTGGATATGAAAACAAATTATACTTATATATTTCAGGTCTGGACACAGTACAACGAAATTGCTGTTTTTTCTATTCATAAATGTCTACTTTTGCCATAAATAATATTAGATATGATAAACAATCCTCACATGGTGAAATAGAATAGTCTCACCAGCAAATGGTTTTCCTATACTGACTCCACGTCATCGGTATAATTACTGTCATAATTCACAGACACGTTTGAGTATGTGAATATATTACAAAATACAACATTGTTCAGTGAAGAAATAGAACTCAGTGTTTTTGTAGCTTTAGTTGACAATATACCCTTTAGAAATATTCAATATGCCCTTAACCTCATTTTCTGTGGTGTGTCTAAAAAATCCTCTTAAAATTTCGGCCACTAATCCATGGGCTGGAAAGTTCCGGGTCTAAGAAAGAAAACGCGTTTTTTTGTTCAAAATTGGCTGTATTCATCAACGAAATCTTCATCAAGACCCGCACAGTCTTTCCAAAGCCGCTCTAACATTTCAGTACCCCTTCTGTAGAACGATTTCCTCCGTTTCAGCAATACCCTCTTTATCCGAGCGAAATTTCTCACCGGTGAGCATTTTTTGAGGTCTGCGAACAGACACTAGTCGCCGGGAGTCAAATCTGGCGATTACGGTGGATGTGAAAGCAATTCGAAGTTCAATTCATGTAGTTTTGCATTTGTTTTGACTGACTTGTGACACGGTGCGAAATAAAATTTATTTCTTTTTCATTTGCGGTCGTTTCTTTGCATTTCAGTCCTTCAAACACTCCAATAATGCTATATATTACACATGTGACTATTGTTTTGATTCCAAAGTGAAGTGATGGATCTATGTTTCATTCATTGTCACATAGTGCAGAATTTTCTTATCGTTTAGATTCGGGAACTTGTGGTTGCATGTCAAGGAATGGTTTAGAAATGTCGAATCATTTTTTTCTAGTGTGAAGGACCTTTCATGTTCAGCATACCGTTTTTGGAAATTTCGGCCACATTGTCCCACATAAACACTGTTACATTCCGGACACTTGAGCTTATAAACTCCAGATTTCTCCAACTTATCCACCTTATCTTTGGCATTGAAAAGGAAATTAGATAACCTGGCATGTGGTCTAAATGCCACTTCCACATTGTTTTTTCTGAAGAAACCCGAAATTATCTCTGATCTTTTTCCAAAATATGTTAGAGTTACCCATTTTTTGATTTCTAGTTGTTTGACCTGAGGATATATTAATCTGCAAGTGAATTTCCGGCTTTGTTTCCTGACTAACTTCTGGATAGTATCTGCGTTGAAACCATTATTATGACCTATATGTGTAATTATATCAATTTCCCTAGCTAGATCGTTAGCAGGTGTTAGGCTCGAGATTTTCCAGCCCATCTAGTATACTTGACTAACTGCCTGAGAACTGCCCTTCATTATACTGTTCTTAAATTGATGAAAACTGCCCCCGATCTGCTTCAGTTTTTATTTGGGCTGATCAAAATGAAATGAAATCTGAATGTTTCGCCGTTTTTACGAAATAGAATAGAAACGAACTGATAGGTACGTAGGATTAAACATTTTTGAAAAATTTTGTGATAGGAAGGTTTTTTTTCTGGAAATCTTGGAACTCCACTATAGTTATACAGAGTTTTTTGTTATACGTGGAATCCGGAGTTGATCACTAGGGTTTTGTAATGAATACTGGATGAATTTAGTAGACTTCAGTGACCATGTTGGTTTCTCAGGACGAAGTACGGTCAAAAATTCCGAGAAACCGACTGAATCAATTTGTTAAAAATTGTTGTCTCCAACATATTGAAGATCAAATTACCCTTCAGATTTCAGGATATGTAAATAAAGGTAAAAGAAGCCTAACATAATTTTCATCGCCACATTTTAGTATTTACAAACCTATAATATTGTTACAACTTCGGTTTGCCACAATATGAATGAAATAAAGATAAACATGTCACATTTATGTTGTTATTATGTAAGGTACGTTAGTACGTCATGTAATAATCTCATTTTTTTGTAAAAGGATACCTTAATATTCGAGATGGGCTATGATTTTTGTTTTTGAAATGAAAATTCCAAACGTTATTTAATATTTTATTGTGATAAACTCACCTCCAAGCTTACAACAGTCTTTCAGAGATGGCGTACCCGTAGTGTACCTGAAGAGGTCGATGAACAAAACACTCTGTATAAAAAAGATGTATAGGTGAGGATTGTTGTTTAAAAGTTGTTTGCGCGAGTGATATCTACAAAGAGATCGTTTGAAAATTGTTTTTTTGGTCGATCGTATTCAAACTTGAATTAATCTCCGTAATTGAAGGTTGAATACCTACACACCCATTTATTAATATCTGGAAAGGTGATTGGACGGAGAAAGTGCGAATAAGTGATATATTTTATATATTTTGGCACAAGGTGTGTCCAAAGAAATATTATTTGAGATATTTGTGATATATAATATGTAGTCATAAAGAAATTACCGGTAAATATATGATAAAATATCGTTAGGAGTTGCTTAAAGATATTTGAATTCTATTGTTATCAAAGTTATGCACACTGGAAATTCAAACATTCATATTCTTATCAGTGAAAACAGGCTCATCCATATCTTCAATATAAATATATCTTTTGATCATGTCATACATACACGAATCTCTGAATAGCCACACAATTTACCTTATATCAAGAATTTTAAAATTTTCATACTTCACGAAGTTGCTTCGACTTCTGAGGGTTGTCTTTCGTAAAGATGAACGAAAAAAATATTTCAAGCATACAATATGAAATGGTCAAATGGCCAGCTAGCAGCCCTGATTTATATAGCATAGAGCATCTACGGAACACTCCTTGGAAATAGTTCGCAGTCGTACAGATAAATAAATGCTTTATTCATATTCAAATGTCTGTCACATAAAAACCATTGAATGAAATAGTGTGATAACAGTATTTCTTACCATTGTTGATTTCTGGACCAGATTGGAAAAGAGCTAGGTACCTGTTTGAAAAAATAATGCAGATCTGGTTCTTTTTGAAGGAAATGATGGGTAATATGTGTCGGACATTATTAGAATGCTTGTATTTTTTATTCAGATTCGGGGTCAGTGAATTCGAATATGTATGATAGGAAAAATATTAGAAAACTGAGCTATTTTTCACCTTTGAAGCCATGGAGGAAAAAAACTGACATGAACTTCTGAATATCTCTTCTTGATTGTATTAATCCGTCATTTACATATTTGGAAATGTGCATAACTTTGCTGGCAATGCCTTCAAAACAGCACCCAAAATGTTTCTATATGTCTATTACGGCACATTTAAGTTTAGTTGAACTCATCAGTGTTAAGTTTAGTGATTTTTATTATTGACTTTTGACCCAATAAATATTTTGTATCGTGATAGTTGTCTTTCATTACTTCACTTTGACAGTAGTTTGACAAGATCTTTTCGTGATTCCGTCCAAGTGGAGGTTCTGGATCTTCAAAGTGAAATTTAAGAGTTGACATGGCCTATGCTTTGTACGAAAAACCGCAACTGAAGTCTCCGAAAAATGTACAATATTACCCTGAGGAATATGTAAGTACTTTTTCAACTGATAGGTTCGCTTTGGTGCAACAATAGTTTAGTCAGTCTCTTATGAGAAAAAACAATGCTATTTTTTATATCAATAGTGGATAATAATCTCCCCAATTTCCCAGAATTATTCCTTTACAAGCCCCTATTCCCATTTTTGTAATATACCTATCTTTGGCTAAATTATACTTTATAGGATACTCACGGATTTTCGAGATTTTTTCATGGATGAACTACATGATGGTAGGAATTCAGAACACTTTTAATTTTTTGTCGGGCTCAAGTTTGTATGACGTCATATTTTACCTTCTTTTAAAAGCAATAAACGATTGCAATCCACATATTTTTTTATTTAACACAACTTTTTCCATATCGTCGCACCTTTTTTAATCCCTTTTCAATCACTCATTGCCGAGTTTCCTGAAATTAGAATGAAATTCCATAATTTGTCAGGTGCACACAAATCAATTCTTATAAACTGCATTAAGTTTCACTATTCGGAAAAACGTTCCTTTTAGAATTTAGAGGTCAGGTTAGATGTTGAAGATACATAGTTTTTGAAATTCTAAAGTATCTTAAGTAAGGTTAGACTGAGTTAGGTTAGGTCGAGTTAGGTTAGGTTGAGTTAGCATGTGAGGAATTACGGAATTTGAGTCTAATTTCAAGAAACTTGGCAATAAGTGAAATAAGTGGATGAAAAGGGATAGAAAAAAGTGCGATGATATGGAAAAACATGTGTTGGATAAAAAATATGTGAATTGCAATAGTTTATTGTTTGAAAAAAAAGGGAAAATATGACACCATACAAACTTTGACAGGCTATATCTCGAAAACTAATTGAGTCCGACAAAAAATAAAAAGTGTTCTGAATTCCTACCGTCACGTAGTATCATCACAGAAAAAATTGCGAAAATCCATGAGTATCCCATAAAGTAGAATTTTCCCCTATCTTTTCCAATAATTCGGTTTATTTTTGTGGACCACAGAGCAAGTTAACCTTTTGAAACCGACATAATATTTTTTCCTAAATACACTTTATTGTACCAATTTATTTGTTGTTCTCGGTATGAAAAACATACAATTTTCTGGGTGCAAAATTAATTTTGGTTTGGCAGTTTCGTTTCCATTCTAATATTTGGATCGATTTTCAGGATTATTCCAATTATTACAACGTTGGAGGATTGAAACACATCGATACAACAGCGTCAAAGAAAAACAAGAAAATCTTACCCTCCATAGAATATGAAAATGAAAGAAAATGCCCGATATACATCCACCAATTCAACAAATTCTCCAATCTTAGCATAACCAACAACTACTCTCCGAAAACTTATAATAATTCAACTGTTGTAAAACAGCCGAATTCGAAAATAGGCAAACCGAAACACCCCAAGCTGACTCTGGATAAGTTGGAAGAAACGTATTGGGCAACTTGGAAACCCAACAAGGAAACTAGAACACCAAAAAGCCCAAAGATGAGGAGTGAGAAACAAGCGAAACTAGAAAATAAACGCAGGAAAAACGAAACGGAACACGTTATGAAATATTTTGAATCCCTCGATTTTCCGAATTCTAGTGGATCATGTTTGCATGGCCCGGAAAATTCTAGTGAACCGGTGGACTCGTTAACGAACACTCAGGAAATACAGACCGACTATTTGCCTCCGTTGATGACACCGGATTATGTTAAACATTTGGACAGTGTGATTTCCATTTCGGAGAAAAAGAAAAAAGCTACAAAATCGGAGATCAGTTACAAATCACAGATCAGTAACAAGACACAGGTCAGTAACAAATCGCAGATCAGTAACAAGTCGAAGATCAGTAACAAGTCACAGATCACTAACAAATCGCAAGAAACAATGGTTGAGAGATTCAGGGAATCCCAGGTAACTGTAATATCTGCTGAAGATAATGTATCCTGTGAGACTATTTTCAAAGATGATTTAAATTCGAACGAAACCCTACTAAGTGAGGACTTGAGAAGCTCAGGCACGTTAGTGAAAGAAGATGACTCGAAGGAGCTGAATACTTCAGCAAAATCTTCTGAAAAGTCCATGAAAAAGCTGCTGAATCATACGGATTCTTTCATAATCCACAGAAAGAAGCAAGACGAAATCAGAGATGTCGTTCAACAACCCAGGTGCATAAAACTGTATAAAAAGACGCCGACAACTTTTCTGAAGGGGGGGTCCTATCCGCTGAAATCCTGCATAAAGAAAGCATCTACGGAGAAGGGAAATTTCAGGTTGGGAGCACCTGGAAGCCCGTTGTTTGTTACGTCTAGTTCTTTCAATAAAAAATACTGCAGATGATTAACAGTGCGTACAATAAAAATTTATTCGTGGAATTCATACATGTTTTTGTACTGTTCTTAGACTCTTCTCGGCGGTGGTCTCACTGACTGCCGGGGCTGGAGTGTCTTCTGTTGGGGGTACGACTTCCCCAGTAACGAAGGATTCGCCCATTCGGATATGCTCTCTTATTATTATAGCGGCTTTCTTTAAAAGCGCAGCTTCGTCTCCGCTTATTTTGGGCATGTGACTTGACATTATGCCATGGCGACCTGCAATTTAAAATCGGTCAAAAAGAACCAGGTAAATTGCATTCATTTATAAGCAATAGCCAGTTCGACCTTCAGTCAAAACAACACCCACGATGCTATCTATTCTTTGTTATACAATGTTTATGGAAATACTAATAAAAAAGATCCATCATCAGCAGTGTTCTGTGACTTTGCTGATGCCTTTGACTGTGTAGATCATGGAATACTGCTGAAAAACCTCCATCACTATGACATCCGTGGAATTACTCATAGATAGTTCGAGAAATATCTCACAGGAAGAAGTCATATTGTGAAAACTTCATCATCCTCATCAGGAGGCGAAATAGAAAATGGAGTATCACAAGTTTCAATACTGGGACCGATACTTTTGTTGTTATACATAAACGATTTAACAGCTAATGATATTGAAGGATATTCTAAACAAACATCTGAAGCTTCACCTTGTTGTTTATGTAACCATTACATTACTCTTTTGATTTGTTTCTATTTCACAATTTCGTGTTCATATTTCAAACATATAATGATAAAAAAATATCTCTGAGATTGATCAGTAGTTTCCCCCCAGAAACGTGTGGTTTTCAATCTCTGTATTTTCTTCTGAAACGATGATTATTATCTGTAATCGATATTTGAATTTCAAATGAAATTATTTATTTGTTTGATGTAAATATCATATCTATCTCGAAAGTTTATTTGAATATATGAAATTTCACGTATTTTTCTTTTCAGAATTACCCAATTAATCGAGTTATGTGCGCCACTGTCGGTGGAGTGGCAGTCACAGTCTATCGCAGGTCTCCTCTTTCCCCGTAACCCGCGCCATCGTATCTAGCAACTTCTACAATCTGTGTCGTAGATACCGATTTGCTGAGTCCTTTTATTTTTTTACGTCCATGACCAAAGTTACTCTCATGAACCAAGATTGCGATATTTCAATGATGCTACATTTGAATGAAGTAAAGCAAATTCAAATCCAAGATAGAGTGGATGTAAACATTGACATGCCCTACGCACGTGATACTGAAAATCCCAAGAATTGGCCAGGGTCGTATTCAGAACCAACATCTTGTTGATCGCAAATGCTATATCATACTTAGGAAAACTTTTTTATAATAACGAGTGAAATGCACCAGTTTTGCTGTTTAACGGGAAAAATGCAGATAATATGTGTAATATGAAAAGATTTTCATTGGATTTTTCACAGCGCACTCAAGCATTATATGAAAAGAGACGTAATTATTTCTGTAGTGATAATTTTTATTTTATATAAAATCAAAAGGAATATTAATCAAAATTATTCAAATGGATGAGTTTGTCTCTTCATCAGTAGTGTCATCCTCACCAATCTGAATTATCAGTGGCTCAATTTGTGCCTCTATTATGTTATCAAGCTTCCACATCTTTGTCTCGACTTCCGATATCACATGCCGAACACACTTCTCCCATGTCTCAGCTGTTACTCTTTTCAAAGCCTCATCAAAAAGTACTTTGAGATCTGCAAATTTGAACGTGGTGTTATGCTGAGCTACAAAATTCTTCACATCCGCCCATATTAACTCGATGGGATTGAGCTCGCAGTGGTATGGAGGCAGGCGAAGGACAATTTTGTTTTGGCCTGCTGCCATCTCATCGACTATATGTTTTTGGTATTCAAGCTTGCACTCCTTGACAATTTTTAGTAGCTGGTACTCTTAGCATTGAGTCTTCAAAGCTAATATTTTTTAATCGCAGCCAATTTTGGATTTCAACCTTCTTTGAAGACGTTATCGGAATCTTCTCTAACCGTCGCGAATGATAAGGTGCATTGTCCATTACAATCACAGCATTATCCTCCAGATGGGGTAGAACTTTTGAAAACCACTGTTCGAAAGATTCACCGTTCACCGTATCACCGATTCGTGATAATCTCCAGTTTTCTTCGACTTGAAACATCACAGCCCTTCAGCAACAAACCCATTCTCATTGCCGATGTGACAAATAATAAGCCGTTTTCCTTTGCCTGAAATTATGAAGAGGTATGTAAGTGAATAAAACAAATACGAGGTTTACTTTTTATATATTGAGATTGAGGCAGTTCTTAATATAAATATAAGTTTACCTGATGGATTTGTTAATCCGGTGGATAGTCCATCTAGAAAGGCCCTCCTAGATGAGGTCACAGTTTCATCGACCCATACTTTAGGGATAGTATGACCAGCATTAACTCAGGTTTCATCCATATAATAAATTGTTCTCTGTTGTTCCCTATAATATTTAATTTTGGTCAAATACTCTCTCCTCCATAACACAATTTCCTCTCTATCCAATAATAAACTATTGCACCCTCGTTTTTTCCATACAAAATTCAAATGTTTCAATACTTTATGGAATGTTGACCGCTTAAAACTTGGCAATAAAACATCTTCATTTATTTCTGTGAGTACTTTGTCTATCGTGGGTATTTCATTTCCGAAAAAGTACTTATGCACTTTCCTCCTGATTGCATGTTTATCAGCATCATCTATTAATTTTATAATGGTTTGACGATTCTGATTTGTATTCGGTTTGGAAAATGTATGATTTTGTTTATATTCTCGTAAAACATTGTAAATCGAAGCGCAACACACTCCAATTTTATCTGAAACTTTCGATACGACTTCGTCGACAGTCGATGTCTCAATTTCTTCCATCTCTTTCTTGAACACATTTAAAATCACTTCTTTCATCTCAACACTCAAATGTCTTTTTTTTTATCGTTTCCTGGCTGGACTCAGAGGATAGCTCACAGTGTCATCAGCAGTGTCTGGACATCTTGGAAAACAATTTTAAACAATATACAATAACGCACGCCACACAAACACGAAAAAGACTGATTACAACCCTGTACTGGTACCGAACTCATACCAAGAAGGCGAATTCGCCAATGAACGCTGCCCTTTCCATCTGACACTGGGCGATCATGTGAACATCACGCTTCGGTTTTGTTTTGTTTGACTCTATCTTGGATTTGGATAGACTTTAGTCGGAGATGAAACCCATTTCAGAAAACAATGGTTTCACCATTAAAAATACCGGGGCATTGAAAAATAGACAACACACTCTATTTTTAGATTGTCGCACCTAATCTTACGATGGACGTCATATACGGCAAAAACTGTCCAATATGGCCAGTTTGTCGGACAAAAGCACACTCGACACAGTTCGTTTCTCCTTTGAAAGCTTTCAACAGGGTGTTTATGAAACGAGAAACAGCCAGCGCTGGTGATAAACACACAGTCCCACAGTCTGCGTATAACTTCAGTACATCATCTTCGCTGTTGCCAATCAATTGTTGCACAGACCCAGGACATTTCTGAAATGAAACAAATGAAATATTTTGATAGAACTTCACGCTTGGGACTTCAATATAAACCCTACCAAATCCAATTCTTTTGGCCTGACTTGCGACAAAACTGCCACCACGCAATTTGTACTGGAGCCTCCAACAACTGGGCAGACTATTTCGGAGGCACCGCGTCCAGTTGCTGCAGCAACTTGGCTATTCGCTCTCATCGAAGTCACGTTTGTTATTCCGATTATTTTCCTGCTGTCGTACAGTCCCGCTTTCTTGTATTCCTATACAAAAAGATGGGAAAGTTTTTGAAAAATCACATTACCAAAACTTTTCAGATTCTTTTGAATATTTTCACTTGCAACATAGACAGTAATATATAGTGTATTTTTCATAAAGCATTAGATGTTAATGTAATAAACATAGTCCTGGAATAATCCGACATAACAAAAAATAATCATTTTGGGAATGGTATATTCATTTCTCTATATACACTCCTCAAAACCATTAAAGGATCACTTCTTTTTGATGATCGTGTACGAGAATAAGTTTAATGATAAATATAATAACATGTCTTTGCTGTTTACCTTCAAAACAGTCCCATTTGGAGGTGGATCAACAATGGTGTGGGGTGGAATAACATTCAATGATCGTACATACCTTGTAGTCATCCGCAAGGGATCCCTGATCGCCTGCAGAAGCAGAGAAGGTCACTCTTTCATTTTTATGCACGATAACGCCGTCTCTACGCTACAGGGATCGTGGGTCAGTCCCTATAAGCCCACAATATCGCCACTTTGGGGTGGCCCGCTTGCAGCCCGGACCTGAATCCCATCAAACACGACTAGGATAAACTGAGAAGAAGCATCTGAAGCCGTCAAAACCAACCCACCATTTTGGATGAGCTGGAAATCGCTCTTCGAGAACGCAAAAACAATTTTTGTTTACTTTTGATTTCAATAATAATTGAAGGGTTTTGATTTTGGTACTTCTTTAATTTTCCCACGTATACCCAATACACAATAAAAAATTATTCAACAATTTAGCATAGATTTGGTAGACATTTGCATTGCTTTTCAAAATAATATAAATAATAATAAGTCTTTTGCTGGTACAAGCTCATAAAGAAGTGATCCTTTAATTGTTTTGAGGAGTTTACTTTCCTCTTAGTAAGGAATTTGTAAAATACCTACATTACCTCAGTTATCACCGGAACCAAACCCTCGATAGGAGGTTTGGAGACGCAGAAAACTCCTTTGGGGTTAAATTCGATCATGTTTAGGGCTGCCATCCTTACATCATCAACGTTTTTCTCAAACAGTTGTTTGGCGGTTTCTTTGTGAGATTCCTTGCAACCACCAACAGCAACAACGATATCTGCATCCTAATAAAAATAAAAACTATGTGAATATTCAGCTCCGAAGGAAGTTTCGAAGGAGAGGCCTGCTCAAAAAGTGGTTAGACCATCACTGAAGATGTGCAGTTAGACCTTTGAACTTTCCAGATCTTGGTAAGTACATCAGAACTGCTCCTGTTTACATCTAATGTGTTAAACCCTTGTGGGCATTACCTATTTAATGTTCTAGAATTGTTTTATACAGTTCAAAAAAGGAAGCGGAAGTAGTATCTAACAGTAACAGTAGGTAATGTTTAGTGTTTGCCTATCTACTGATAAAAACATTGTACTTACTGTGATGGCATGTTTTAGTACAGCCTTCCCTCCGAAAGATTTAATCTTTGTTCTGGTATCGATGTGACTCAAGTCCTCAGCTACTGCACATATGTTGTTGTTCTTATCGTAGAGGCGCAGCTCCCCAATGAAAGGATTTTGCTTCAACAGGAGAGCTATATAACGTCCGATTTTGCAATAGGCATCTAGAACTGTCACGACGTAACCTTTTTGGCGAAAAGAGTTAGAACAGTGTCTTATGTCGACATAAAAAAGTGATTTTGCGGTTTTCTTAAAAATATCTGATACTGTAGGGGCAATCATGCTACTGGAATTTTATATGTGAGGAGTTGTCAAAACTGACAGATTCAAATGCAATCGAGCTACAGGTCCCCACATTTTCGGTGAATGTCAAACGCATGATAAAGTCCGACACAAAACGATAAGTTTTATAGAAAAAGAAGAGTTCAATTCTTTAGTGAGTTGTGATATTAATAAACAATATTTCCATAATGTATTTGTATAATTGAGTTCTCTCATTTGCCCATTTGAAAGAAAGAATATAGGGTATTTAATTAAACTCTTCCTATCTTTAATTTTGAATTAAACAAAGTGTGTGAAATATTTTTTAACATAAGCCGTTTCTGCATATGTCGATGCAAATATTGCGAATTTTTAAATCTATTGATTTATAAACATTCCAAAAAGATGGTTTTGAACCTAGCTCTTCAAAATGTGAAATGTAAGACATAGTTTGTAAACATTGAATACATTTTCTCATTGAAAAAAAACATGTCTATTCTGTTTTATATATTTTTAAAGCTCTTCCCATTTGTCCCATATAAAGCTTCGGAGAACCACATATATATATATATATATATATATATATATATATATATATATATATATATATATATATATATATATATATATATATATATATATATATATATATCTTTTTCTGTTGAATACTGTATTTTTTGTGTCATGTTGAATTGTTTTCTAGTTGTCATATATTTAAATCGGCGAATATTTTTCCATGAGCTTTGGAGAAGGGTGATAGACGGGTCATTATCACAAAATCAAACTGCAATATATTATGGAAGAACAATCATTTATTCATTTCGAGATTAACTTATAACCTAATTACAACTTGACTTTATCTGCGAGAGAACAAGACAAACCCGTACCGTCGGGTTCCACTTGCAGAGATGTAATTTTTCCGTCTTCGATGACCATCGAATACCTCTTACTCCTAATTCCGCCCAGCGGAGGAATGTCGACAGACAAATCTAAAGCCTTGGCCAATGCGGCCGTTGGGTCGGCCAGAAGTCGCACTTTTCCTGCGGTGTTTTGGTCCTTTGCCCAGGCCGCCATAACGAAGGGGTCATTGACTGATACACAGACAATTTCTGCGACTCCCTGGCTCTTTAGTTCGTCTGCTTTCTTTACATACCCAGGAAGATGAGTCTGGAAAATGAAATTGTTGATAGATTGAAGTTTTAACTGAACATTCAATAATCCTCACATGTGCAAGTATTTATTTCTTTGGGATACTTTTTTTAATTAAAAGAACTTATCGACAGGCCTCTTAGTAAAAACCCTGAGGAATGCACAATTATTTTTATTTATACTAATAAATTTAATTTGCCGAATGCATGATTATTCTTATTGAAACACCTTAGAAATTTTAATACAAATCCATTTTATATTAAAAAAACCGTTCTCTTTTCATTTACATCCCATCTCATGTATCATAATCAAAATGAAACAGTCATGAAAATTTCAGCTTTACTCAAAATAGCTATTTTTCAAATTATTTCTTGAAAACTACACAACATAAAAAATAAACAGTCCAACTCTGGCTAGTCTTTTTCTGACCTATCAAGAAAACAACAAACATCTCGGAACTTAGCGACTTTGCCCATGTACTATAACCAATTGAAAATGACTGATGACTTTTCAATTACAAATTACACAGTATCTGTGGCATTCCATGAAACTGGTAATTGTTTGCTTGTAATTACCCAAGTCGTAACATTGAATGACTTTCATGACTCGCTAATTTATTCCAAGGATGGTTTTTCCACTTACCTTGGAGCAGCCAGGCGTAAAAGCTCCGGGAACCGCAAAAAGGATGACTTTTTTTCCGGCAGATAACTGGGCCAAGTTCACCTTGTTCGTTGGAAGATCTTCATACAGGTCAACATTTGGAACTGAGTCTCCCTCCTAACAAAAAAAGAAATACATCAAAATATGAATACAAACAAAATATTCATGTTTGTAAAGTACAGTCTTGGCCTGCTATTTACAGTTATGTAATTAATGCCTAATATCGTAAATTTGTATGCACTTACTTTAACCATTTTGATGACTGTGGTCTGCAAGTATCTCTGGAAATATGCACTAACCGGTTTTTTCAGCTCAGTGGACAGAATCTTTCCAATACTAGTAAACATTTTCCGTAGCAAACGCTTTTATATATAACTCTTACCTCTTTGTTCAACCAACAGTCTAAGCAGGTTATTTAAACAAAGAACGAAAATATGACATTGATCGTGGAAACTTCCACTGTCAGATGATATTATCGAAGATCGAAGTTATTACATTGGGTACTTCAATCTTATACACGTCTAAAGGTTAGTCATATTCAAAAATTTTCACGCAACGATGCTGAGCTAGTGACGTTAGCAATGGTATGTATGTTCGTTCACTGAAAATATTTAAATATGTGAATTCAAGTCTTATGGGGATTTGAAGTACCCGCAAAATGTCAATATATTATAATCATGTAGTTATGTACAGTTCTGTCAATTCGTGCTATCGTCATTGAAGTTTCCTATCCAAAATTCTGATCAGTATATAATTTATACTCTGTTTAAATCCTCCATATATACTTTCAATATCAGCAAACTTTGGAATGTTGTTTTATTATTCATATAAACACAGCTAAGCAATTCTTTTTATATTTATATCACAACATGATTGTCTTTCATTTGTTTTCTACAGTGACTCTTTAAAATGATTTTTTATAAAATTTGTTACGATTTAGTCAAGTAATATATTCACAAAGCTGGGCAAAGTTTTTCCAGTCGATATTTTAATTTACTCTCTCGCTCTTTACATATTATTCAATGGCTCTTCTAGTCAATAATTGACTCCGCCATCTTGCTCGAAGCATTGCTGCCAACATGAGTTTTTTTAATATTTTTTTAATAGTGGTAATCCGAACCATCTGGTCTGGATACTGGCGTGAATGAATGGGGCCCTCACTTCAAATTTTTGATAAAATTTTCACAAATTGATTGACTTTACACAATGGAAAATCACAACACAAAAAGAAGCGATAGCACATGGCATCCGCGTACCTTCTTTGTATATGGAGGTTATCGGCACGTTCGACCACTTGCGGTATTTTTTTTTTATTTATCCGTATCATAATTTGGTAAATGCCATTTATATGTATGGGAATACAAATTGAGTAGTCCTTTCGATGTGTAAAATACACTTAGGACGCGAGCGTTCATAGAAACAGAAAATTCTATGGGAATACAAATTGAGTAATCCTTTCGATGTGTATAATACACTTAGGACGCGAGCGTTCATAGAAACAGAAAATTCTATGGAAATACAAATTGAGTAATCCTTTCGATGTGTATAATACACTTAGGACGCGAGCGTTCATAGAAACAGAAAATTCTATGGGAATACAAATTGAGTAATCCTTTCGATGTGTATAATACACTTAGGACGCGAGCGTTCATAGAAACAGAAAATTTAATGGGAATACAAATTGAGTAATCCTTTCGATGTGTATAATACACTTAGGACGCGAGCGTTCATAGAAACGAAAATTTACTGGTGAGGGCGTTATATTATTCGAAAATTGCGATGATAAAGTAAATCGACAGAAACGTGAAATAAGATTTTCGTATAATTTCACTAGAATAATGAAGTAAATTTCGAAAATGCAATGAATATATAAAAAATGGGTATTTATTTAGCAAAATTCCAAAATACTAGGTACTAACTTAGAAATGAGTGTGACAGTTTTGCCTTAAACTGTCTCTTGCAGTGGTCTACGGAAATTATACTAAACAGATGAGAAAAAATGATGATAAAATATATTGAATCACAACCTGACAGAAAAACAAGAAAAACTAACTATGGAATAACTTCAGCTCATTAAAAAATAACAAATTCTAGTTTACAGCAAAATCCCAGTTTTTATTTCGTTTTTTTCTCCAGCAACAGTTCTCTTTCGTAAAGTAAGGGAATTCGAAGATAATAAAATTCAATCAGTCAAACGGTTCTGGTCGAATACAAAAATTATAAAATAATAATAAACCTACTCCTTACTGTTTTTTGGGTATATAAACTTTCACAATCTGAAAATTGAACGAAGCTAAATAAAAATGAACGGTAAGAAGTATTGAGTTCTCCACAAAAAACTGTCTTTCAAATAATATTCAATAAACCTAGTTCTATGTTTTGTACTGGGACATATACCTATAATTTCAACTACCATCATCAAAACCGTCTCAATTCACTAGAAATTAATAGTTTCATGTCCTGAAGACCTTTACTATTAGTTTTTCTTCGATATACTCACTTGTTCTTGGATTTACTTTTATTATTCTTCCAGTGATCTAACATCCAATTATAAAAATCAACTGTGGAGAAACCGGGTTTGTCTGGTATCACCTTATAAACTTATTACTAGAATAAAAAATACTAGAAAATCAGCTTCAGGTAGACACTATATAAACATACTTCTCAAAGGCCTTCGACAAGTTGGACCCCACCATACTCATTTCCAAACTCAAATAGACTGGTTTCAATTCAAATCTGCTGAAATTCTTTTATTCCTATCTCATGAATCGGCCCCAGTTTGTTGAAAACAGGGGACACAAATCTGATGAATAAACCAGTGGCCCTTGCGATGAAGGGTCGAATAGACCCTTCATGAATGTATTGCTATTATATGTATATATTTCCTATTCAACACTTTCATCCTGTTTGTACAATACAAGTTTTTTTTACAACACAGGATTTGTTAAGTCATTGAGACGCCTGAAGATGCCATAAACACCCGAAACAGCAGACACTCTGAAATTCACTGTGCCAACTAAAAACATTACCAGAGACTCCATATTTTACAAAGGTGGAAAAATGTACAATCATTTGCCTATGGAAATGACCTCCAATTCAGGAAGTTAGTCAAACAATTTCTATCTGATAGACTCTATTATACTTTGGATGAATATTACTGACTTATTACGCATATTTTTATAAAGCATATTATTATTATTGTGTAGCGAAACACGTGTCACGGTTTTGTAAACTTTTAAGTGGCAAACTCACAATGAAGTGTTTTTTTTTAATATGTTACAATGGATTCGTTTTCACACATTATAGTTATGTACCAGTCCTGTGTATATTTTTCAATTTCACAATATAATATAGACCATTTTGAAAGATAGTCTGTATTAGAGAGAAACTTCTATACTTCACATACACACCTTTGTGAAATCTTTATTGGAGAAGTTGAGCTCAAAAATGTCTTTCCCAACTAGATGCCACGAGAAAACAGATTTCATGAAATTGTAGGCATTAGCAAAAATATCAAATATGCAAATTGACAAAATTTCAAAACGCCAACGTTAGAACATATTAAAAAAAACACTTTAATGTGAATATTCCACTTGAAAGTTTACAAAACCGCAACACGTGTTTAGCTATACAATATCATGATACACTTGATATTTTGACAGTGCCCTCGTTGTACTTCTTGGGCTGTTTCGTAAAAAAATATCCATACCTGTTTCCCAGAAATAGTTGTCAATATTCGAATAATATGCATATTAACACCAGACAATGTAACGAACTAGCTATTCCCAGCCATAACTAAACATATTATGAGAAAGGAGCTTACTATCAGGCAATAAAAGCATATGGTTCTCTACCGAAGGTATTTAAAAATATCAGTCTTCAAGAAGTTAAGTGATTTCTTACTTGAGACATAAATGCTACTATTCGTTCAACTGCTGGCTAATTTGAAATTTGTTACAAAAATCATTGATAAAAATAGCTATGTAAATATTGTTTATCATGAATATTTTTGAAAAACTCTTCAATTTATATAATTTTCAACTGTAATTTGTCGATGATGATACATTAAAATCTGCCAATTTTAAAATTGGTAATTCCAGGGTAAATGAGAATTAACTTCTCGAAAGTTTGACTTTTGCTGTGTCCACTTGTAGATCGTATCGCAATAAAATTATTATTATTATAATTATTATGTTTGATGGTGGTTGACAATGTATCGTGGTGTATTTCATCAGTTCGGACTTCATTGTCTAATATATTAATTGATTTGAAAACCCTGAAATGTTCTCATCATATTTTTGCCAACGTTAGTGAAAACCTCAGTGTTGACCATCAACCTATTCTTTTGAGAGATCCTCAAATTTGTTATGAATTACATGAATTTTCGGCTGCGAAAATTTCAAATAAAGAAAGTGAATAATAAATAACACTAAAATACATGGGTATATCATTTCTGAATTTTATTTCATGTTTAAATACAAGTTACAGTTGAAAATCTGCAAATCAAACATACATTCCACAAGAAACAAATTTCTCAAGTTTTCACTCGACTGTTCCAAGAAAATAAAAATGTATTACAAAAATCAGTGGTTCCGTTACAAAAATATGTACAGAATGCAAAATCAAGTATTTTATTCGAACAATAAAAAACCGAACAGACCTCAAAATAACATATTTCAATATATCTGTAAGACGTTCCCTACCAACCTCCTTGGTACAACAACTTTACAAGTACATTAGATTGTGTTATTCCCAGATCCAAACTTAAAATTAAAAATAAAGGCAAATCATTCGTTTCAACAGCACTCGCTAGTCAGTTTTGAAAAACTTTCATTCAGACCAAAGTACTTTTAATATAATAATTACAAATTTTCATTTTGCTGATCGTGAAACTAAAGTAAAAATTTGGCGTGTCCACTTATTTTCAGGGACAAGTCATATCGAGTCAAAACTGTTGAAAAACGGACCATTTCAGGAACACTTTTAGTGACTAACTCGTGATTCGACACCTACTTTAACGATCGCTTGCTACGGACTTTTCCATTTAAAATATTTTTGAAAGTAAGTTCCAAATGTTACCATCACTTCAGTTGAGTAGTCTCTATATGTCTTGAGGTGAATTTATTTACATTTGATCAGCAAGTAGCACGTAACAGTTACGAGTTGAACTCGTCACTTTCCAATTAACACGTTTACGCAGAAAAATCTACAATTATCAAGTTACGAGAAGAAGTTGACCACCTTTTCAACTTTCTCACTTTAATTGTAACAGATTATTCAGTTCTAGTTACATAAAAAAATCTAGTTGATTCCAGCATTGGTTAAGTTAGATTTTTTTATAATATCCACCAACAGAATTAATAAAAAATCCCCTGTAAAAGTGGCATTGGGTTTCACAAACTGTGTAGTATAACAGTACAGTTTGTTGACTTATTAGTTCCTGAAATATAACGTATCGCCAAGTTTTAATTTCAGAGTCGTGCTCACTGGATAACAATACACAGGTCCAATTAAAAACTAATGCGAGCCATTGAAACAAACATCTACCAAATTAAACACAGTTCATTAACTTACAGTCTACTTCTACGCTAGTACTTAGTCTCTACGCCTTGGCGGTCCGGAATTAGGTGATCTTGAGCGGTACCTATCATCGAATCTTCCTCCGCCGCCTCCTCTGCGACCTCCAAAACTATCTCTGTTGAAGGAATCGCTTCTTCTGTCGAAGTCTCGCCCTCCGAATCTGCCACCTCCGTCACGTCTGTCGTAGCTCGACCTGCCGCCACGGCCACCTCCATAACCGCCGCCGCCGCCTCCATAGCCACGGCTGCTGCCTCCTCTGTATCCTCCACCGCCTCCTCTGCCGCCGCCGCCACGAGGTCCGCCCCTACGGGACCTGCCCCTGGCGATCTCTACTCTCAGTTTTGAGCCCAGGAAATCGGTGCCGTTCATGTTATCGCAAGCAGTTTCTGCGTCCGTTAAGCTGTTGAATTCGATGAAAGCAAAGCCTGGGGGGTTGAAAGCCACCCACACGGAGTTCAGTTTTCCGTACTTCTCGAATTCTCCTTCGAGGTCTTCCTTCTTGACGGAGTCGCTCAGGCCCCCGACGTACACGCGTGCCCCTCTGTCTCTGGAGCGGTCACCCATGGTTCTGTGGAACGTAGAATTTCGTAGAAAATTGAAAAATACACATCAGTCGTTTGGGCGAATACGTACAAGTTGTTTTGGATAAAGGGTAAAGGTAAATGTGTGATAATGTTTCAATTTCTTAAGCATGGCAATAGTATTCAACGAAAATGCGGAGAAACAACTTCCCATATTGCCACGCAACATTTATTATTTGAAGCAATTCGAAAATTCAAAATGTCGGTGCACAGCAGAGCGTCGATTTTTATGGAAATGTAAGGTTGATAGAATATATTCGCAGCCAAAACGGTGATTGGAATAATAAATACTAATTACGAAGGATTCGTAGATCGAAGAGCAAGTTTACATGTAGTTACCCAAGTTCGATGCGTAGATTCGTCGAAACGTAGATGTTTAATTGGTCACACTAATTCAAGGTTGTTTGCACTAGTCGATGAACACGGAACCAAGAGAATGAAAATGAGGCAACTGAAGAGGATATAAGAATAAGTGGGGGGGGGCATCAGTGTTGCCACCCACTTAAAATATATTTTCATTATTCTTTCATTTCCGCAATCGAATACGTAATCCATATTAGGAAGTATACTGCTATTTACATACCAAAAAAATCTATTCATTGTGAAAATATCATTCAAAACGCTATCGTTTCTGAACCATACAATAATATTCTACATAATTCACTATGCAACTGTCACTCTGATATTCACCACAATCTGACAACATCCATGTCGTGAGTCTCACAAAATACGTCACAACCGGTCAAATCATGATTGAAATAGTTTACAAATCCAATTTTATTGTTGTCCACTTGAAGATTGAAGTTATCTTAACGCGAGAAAAATATGACTTTAATATAAATTACAATTCAGGCATGAATAGCATTGAAAATGATTATTGATCTGTTGATTTTATTTTGACTAGGCTTGGCTTGTGGTAGACTTTAAAACGAGGGAATTATGCAGATTGGTCATTCGTTGTTGCCAAATTGCAAACACTTTAGCAATGTTTTTGTGAAAAAAAATTTCAATCAATAATTTGGATTACTCATTTCGTGTAAATATCTCAAGGTCTATTTCGAAATTGTTTCAGAACATACATGAGCCGAACAAAACAGCACACATATAATTGTATTTTTCCAAATTTTAGAGTTTCACTAGTATAGGTTCCACAATGGACAACTTTTTCTAATTCAAGTCACTGTATTTTTAATGTCGTTCTGTGGTAAAGAACAGTAAATTTTGTTTGTGACTTTTTGTAGATGCTTTTCAATTTGTTGATTCGTTATCTGATAAACATATTTACTGTTTGATCATTTGCAGAATGAGAAAATCAATGTCATAAATTACGTAAATTGAGTTATGTTCGAGTGATCAGTCTCCAAGAGAAAGCGGCTCATATATCAAATGTCACTTTTTCTGTGTTACCAACCAAATATTTTGTAGTAAAAACAACACTAATTAGTACCAGTTGTTAAAATATATTTGTACATTATTGAAAATAAACGTTTTCGAATTTGAATTTTAGTTACCGTTTACATCCAACACAACAGAAAAAACCTGAATTAGTTTTCAGATTCATGGGAAAATTTATGTAATCTTAGAGATAGCAAGACCGATTGAAATAAAGACATTTAAAATTGGTAAAATTGTGATTTTATGCATACTCGATTAGCAAGATTCTTCTTCTTCTATGTTTGATTGATGACTTGTTTATTTTGTGGTAATTTATGATCACTTTAATGAAATGAATGAAAACACTTTTGTCTAATTAGCAACTACCGGTAATTAGACAAAAGTGTTTTCATTCTTTCATTAAAGTCTTCTTCTTCTTTTTATTCATGGTCTTTGCAAGCGATTGCATTTATGAATTCCCTATATGAAAGTTACAGTGAAATAGTATGCAAGCGCTCCACTATCAAAGAAAAAAGTAAGAGTTTAAGTCAGTATAAGAAAATAAATATATCCAAATAAAATCTCGAATTATTCAACTATCTATACAGTAGATTCCGGTAAATGTCTGTCGGAAAACAACTACTTCTCCGGTTAATACCACGGTGGATATTGATTCGCGAGACTAACCTTTGTGAGGTAACTTGCATTAATGTTTGTCAATATCAAACATGGTATTAGCCGGGTGAGTAATTGTGTTTCGGCAGACATGTACCAGAGCCTATGGTGTAGGTAGTTTGGGACAGATGATTATTTCAAGATTTCATTTTGAAATCTTCTTCAGACGTGGTTTGAACATTTAGAAATCATATAAAAGGGTTACCGGTTTATCTGTATTCTTGGAACATTGATGAGTTTCTCAATCTCAAATTTCAGTATTAAATCATATAGTATATTGCATTTTTAAATGTACTTTGTCTGTGTATGTATTGTTATATTGTTGAGTCTCTCCTGAGGATGCAAAATTCATTATAATGAGATATTATGTAGATAAATTGATTAATTACTCTGTACTGTAATAAAGCACAAACATTTCAAACAACATTTATTCCTTAAATTATAAAAGTCTATTCCATTCAAGAATTGCTCGTCAGGCTAGCCATGAGCAGCTCCATTTTATGTAAGAAATTCCTTCCTTCCATCTTATCTAGCCTCACGTCTCGGAACTGCCCCCCCAGATGCTCCCACTTCCTCTCCGTCACCAAACGACTAGGGAAAAAGTCTGTTCGAGGAGAGTGGGCTACGGATACTTGTATGCCCGCTTGAGGTTCGCACCTCACAGCTATGATTCTGTCTCCTGTCGGGGAGGACAACAGACACGAGCTGGCGTTACCGAGAGGCTCCACTGCGCCGGTACCTAAGGAAAAAGATACAATTTTTATTAGAAAAAACGATAATTTTTCATCAAAAAATCACTAAGACCTAGTAAGGTGTGTGAATGAATATTCTAACAAAAAAGAACATTAACATAGCATAAAAGAATGACAACTCATTTAATCTGAGCATGATCTGATAAAAAGACTACTTACAAAAGAGAACATCAACATTTCATCTGATAAAAAGACTACCAACAAAAAAGAACATTAACTTAGTATATAAGACTGGTGATTTCTTATTTTATCTAACGATGATCCGATAAAAAGAGGACATTAACATAGCATAAAAGAATGACAACTCATTTAATCCAAGTATGATCTGATAAAAAGACTACTTACAAAAGAGAACATTAACATAGCATATAAGACTGGTAACTCTTTATTTTATTTGACGAGCTGAAGACTACCAACAGAAGAGAACGTTAACATTTCACCTGATAAAAAGACTACCAACAAAAAAGAACATTAACTTAGTATATAGGACTGGTAATGTCTTATTTTATCTGATGATGATCTGATAAAAAGAGAACAATAACATAACATGAAAGAATGACAACCCCTCATTTAAACTGAGTATGATCTGATAAAAAGACTACTTACAAAAGAGAACATTAACATAGCATTTAATTCCTTAATTTATCTGACAAGATCTGATCAAAAATACTACCAAAAATAGAGAATATTAACATAGCATATAAGACTGGTAACTCTTTATTTTATTTGACGAGCTGAAGACTACCAACAGAAGAGAACATCAACTTTTTACCTGATAAAAAGACTAACAACAAAAAGAACATTAACTTAGTATATAAGATTGGTAATTTCTTATTTTATCCGACGATCTGATGAAAAGAGAACATCAACATAGCATAAAAGAATGACAACTTATTTAATCTGAGCATGATTTGATAAAAAGGCTACCAACACAGAAGAGCATTAACTTAGTATATATATTTTATCTGATGATGATCTGATAAAAAGAGAACATTAACATAGCATAAAAGAATGACAACTCATTTAATCCGAGTATGATCTGATAAAAAGACTATTTACAAAAGAGAACATTAACATAGCATATAATTCCTTATTTTACCTGACGAAATCTGATCAAAAAGACTACCAACAATAGAGAATATTAACATAGCATATAAGACTGGTAACTCTTTATTTTATTTGACGAGCTGAAGACTACCAACAGAAGAGAACATCAACTTTTCACCTGATAAAAAGACTAACAACAAAAAGAACATTAACTTAGTATATAAGATTGGTAATTTCTTATTTTAACGACGATCTGATGAAAAGAGAACATTAACATAGCATAAAAGAATGACAACTTATTTAATCTGAGCATGATCTGATAAAAAGACTACTTACAAAAGAGAACATTAACATTTCATCTGATAAAAAGACTACCAGTAAAAAAGAATATTAACTTAGTATATAAGACTGGTAATTTCTTATTTTATTTGATGATTATCTGATAAAAAGAGAACATTAACATAGCATAAAAGAATGACAACTCATTTAATCCGAGTATGACCTGATAAAAAGACTACTTACAAAAGATAACATTAACATAGCATATAATTCCTTAATTTACCTGACAAGATCTGATCAAAAAGACTACCAACAAGGGAGAATATTAACATAGCATATAAGACTGGTAACTCTTTATTTTATTTGACGAGCTGAAGACTACCAACAGAAGAGAACAGTAACATTTCACCTGATAAAAAGACTACCAACAAAAAAGAACATTAACTTAGTATATAAGATTGGTAATTTCTTATTTTATCCGACGATCTGATGAAAAGAGAACATCAACATAGCATAAAAGAATGACAACTTATTTAATCTGAGCATGATTTGATAAAAAGGCTACCAACACAGAAGAGCATTAACTTAGTATATATATTTTATCTGATGATGATCTGATAAAAAGAGAACATTAACATAGCATAGAAGAATGACAACTCATTTAATCCGAGTATGATCTGATAAAAAGACTACTTACAAAAGAGAACATTAACATAGCATATAATTCCTTAATTTATCTGACAAGATCTGATCAAAAAGACTACCAACAATAGAGAATATTAACATAGCATATATGACTGGTAACTCTTCATTTTATTTGACGAGCTGAAGAATACTAACAGAAGAGAACATTAACATTTTATCTGATAAAAAGACTACTAACAAAAAAAGATTATTAATATAGCATATAAAAGACTGGAAATTCCTTATTTTACCTGTCGATGATATGATAAAAAGACTACTAACAAAAGAGAACATCAACATAGTATATAAGGCTGGCAACTCCTTATTTTATTTGATGATGATCTAATGAAGATACTAGTAACTAAAAGGTTTCACATGCTTTTGCTTTTTTTTTAATGTATAAGGAGTAACCATGAGTTAGTTAACAAACCACAGTGGCCTAATAACTTATAATTATTATTATTATTATTGAACAAATGAATCTCACCTAAATGCCCCGAATTTCCCAATGCCTGCCAACCCATCGTCTTGGCCAGAGCCTGCACCGCGACGATCTGATGCTGGTTGATGTGACAAAAAATCAAATCCCTCAACTCCTGCGGCTCGTAGCTCAAGTTCATAACTTTGCCGTCTTTGCAAATGCACTTCAGACTCTTCTCTCCAACGTGGATGATGAGAGGCGTCCGACAGACGGCGTCATATCCGTGAGTCAAGATGTGTAATTTTACACAGGACTGCGTAGGGCTGTTCAGGGTGTTCCAGTGGGAAGTTATCAAGGGGTCTTTCACTTCCTTGGCTATGGTGTCTAGGACGTACTCCGTGCGCATGCGCATTATGAAATGCTGGGCTTGCTGCACGATTTGGTCGAGAAGGGTTTGAGACTTCGTCATTTCTAGGAGCTCGTATCTGTCTGCTGCCATGGGACCTGTCGAGAAAATTGAGGTTACCTTCTCTTCAACTGACGGCATATGTTATTGTCTGATGGAATTTACGAAACAACTATCCTGCACAACAGAGCTGTAAAACACTATTATAGACAAACATTTACACAAACTACAAAATGAATCAACGTGGATCAATAGGAAACTGTTCTACTGGATAGACTCAAAAGTTCGCAGGCTAACACAGAGATGGCGCTGCTAGTATTGAATCCATAAGATTATTAGTTAACCCTAAATTTCAAAAGAAAAGTGCACAGATTTCACAGCTGTTGGACTATTGATTTGTGGGATTGACCTCCAGCAACTTTTTTGATTTGCTAGCATTGTTTTTTTGTACTCATTTAAAAAAAAAATATTCATTTAACGAAACTTCAAACTCTCTCACACACATACCTGCAATCATCCTTTTCTTGGAAGGACCCAAAGGCCCTGTAGCGGGATGAGGAAACGGATGATGAGTATTTTTATGATGAACCTCTCTCAACAACTGATGCAGAGAATGCTCCAGAACATGATCGTGATCGCTCTTGGACAGGGCGGGGTTCTGCTGCTTCTTGTCGCCTGTCGTGGAATGCCTCAACGCGATTATCAACTGGATCCCAGGCAGGACAGTCGCCATTATCTGGTTACCGACTACCATGTGCGGGATGGGGGCCTGTAGTTGGACCGCCTCTTTGGCCAGCTGGTTGAACAGCTCCTTGCAGAAGAGAACGTTTTGGGCGGCTTCTAGTTTCTGTTGCCAGTGCATGTCTGGGTTAGAGGGAGGCGGGCCGGTGCCGAGGAGGTTCAGGTTGACGCTGCAGAGGTCTTCTTGGTCTAGAATATAAGGAGAATCAAACTTCACTCTCGTATCTTGTACATTGATCATTTCAGTAAAATAGTTTTTGCACACCTTCAAACAAATCTACTACTTTATTATTGTTGTAGTTCTGCTTCCCAGGAAAAATACTTCTATACCACCACAAGGCTCAATTCTCGGGCCATCCTTATTGTTGAATGAATAATAATTTTTTTATTTGATTCATTTGAAACGGACAACTCCGCTGAACATTCTGTGCTCGAAGAACTTAAAACTTGAAATTGATTTTATTTAAAGTGCTCCGTAGATTTAAAATTTACTTTGTATATAGCGTTTTGTAAGTTTGAAATTTATTCCATTTGAAGTGCTCTGTAGATTTACAATTGATTTTATGTAGATTTACAAATTGATTTTTTTTATAGTGACTTGTACATTTACAACTGATTTTGTTTATAGTGAGTGCTTTGTAAGTTGTTTGTTTATAGTTCATCATAAGTTTACAATTGAATATATTAATAGTGACTTGTACATTAACAACTAATTTTGTTTATGGTATATTGTAAGTTGTTTCTTTATAGTTCATAGAGAGTTTACAGTTAACGATTTATATATTCATAGTGACTTGTACATTAACAACTAATTTTGTTTATGGTATATTGTAAGTTGTTTCTTTATAGTTCATAGAGAGTTTACAGTTAATGATTTATATATTTATAGTGACTTGTACATTTACAACTAATTTTGTTAATACTGTTTTGTAAGTATTTCGTTTTGTTTACAACTGATTTTGTTTATAGTGCTTTGTAAGTTGTTTGTTTATAGTTCATCATAAGTTTACAATTAAATATATTAATAGTGACTTGTACATTAACAACTAATTTTGTTTATGGTATATTGTAAGTTGTTTCCTTATAGTTCATAGAGAGTTTACAGTTAATGATTTATATATTCATAGTGACTTGTACATTTACAACTAATTTTGTTAATACTGTTTTGTAAGTATTTCGTTTCGTTTACAACTGATTTTGTTTATAGTGCTCTGTAAGTTGTTTGTTTATAGTTCATCATAAGTTTACAATTGAATATATTAATAGTGACTTGTACATTAACAACTAATTTTGTTTATGATATATTGTAAGTTGTTTCTTTATAGTTCATAGAGAGTTTACAGTTAATGATTTATATATTTATAGTGACTTGTACATTTACAACTAATTTTGTTAATACTGTTTTGTAAGTATTTCGTTTACAACTGATTTTGTTTATAGTGCTCTGTAAGTTGTTTGTTTATAGTTCATCATAAGTTTACAATTAAATATATTAATAGTGACTTGTACATTAACAACTAATTTTGTTTATGGTATATTGTAAGTTGTTTCTTTATAGTTCATAGAGAGTTTACAGTTAATGATTTATATATTTATAGTGACTTGTACATTTACAACTAATTTTGTTGATACTGTTTTGTAAGTATTTCGTTTTGTTTACAATTGATTTCGTTTGCAGTTCAATCAAGTTTACAATCATTTTGTCTTTATACTGACTAGTAGGTTTTGTTCATTGCGAATGGAAAGTTTACAATTCTTTATAGTGATATGTTTGTTTGAAACAGAGTATCAAGTCTATATTGTATTGAGTCTATAATTATATATGATCTACTCACCTTTTTGGCAAAGCACCTCAATGTATGCAACACCTTGCAATTCGGTCGGTATTGAAACTCTAAGAGCGCTGTTAGCCTTAGGTGGGGCAGGTCCACCTGGTAAAGGACTACTTGGTGGACTATTGACCTTTTCTTCGTCTTCAGCTTTTGTTACTTCAAACGTACCAGTTTGCAGATACTTGGAACCCGTCGTTCTATAGCTGAGATCTCCAATGATCGTGTTGGATACCTTCTTCAATCGCCAATTCTGCCTCAGCCTCAAGAGTTCTATGTGGAAGTCTAGAGTTGTTCGATTTCTGGCAGCTTCTGTTTGGGAAGTCTTCATTTTTTCTGCCCCGGCAAGAAGTACGCTAGCCGCTCCTATTACAATATGATCAAACAATTTAAAATTGATTACATACTGACGTAGCGTGTCTGGAGACTGTATCACAATAACGTGATTTGCTTTTTGTCAAATATGTAATGATTCAGGACGTAGATATTTTTCATATCATCCTATACTGTAGAGTTCTGTATAGTTAGTCTTACCTGCAAGTGCCTTCTTTCTGGCATAAATCTGAACCATAGGCTTTGTCTCCAGAGGCTCCTGCTGCACAGGATCCAGAACAAGATAACGTTTCTCTTTAGCAATAGCTAAAACGTCAGCCAACACACATATTTCCTGTAGTGCACTCCTCATCTTGGTTCGTACTGAGTCCCACGGCCACAGTGAAGACTGAAAAGCATCTTTACTGTCTGTGTCAGATTTAGAATCTTCATTGGATTCTTCTTTTCTTATTTCTAGATCAGATAGCTTACTGAAGTCTATTTTTTGGGCGTATTTTGCGAGGCTCTCGGAGAGTGTCAAAGGACTAAAAGCAAAAACATTAATAAAGAGGAATAGTATTAGTCACACATTTACTTACGGTTGATAAACCTCAGTTCCGTCAAAAGTGATTTCTTGAATTTGATTTTCAATAGGCGCTTCTACCGATATATTCACACTGTAAGACATTTTGACTGAGATTGAACAGTGTACTAGATTAATAAATGAATTATATCATTAAACAAGTTCTTATATATGATATTCAGGTAAAAATGAATGATAGGATACACCTAACATGTCAATATCTTCTCAGCTAGTTTTAGATAAAATACAACATAATATTTATTGTTTACTATTATTGTGAGCTGACAACTATATAACCTAAAAGAGCTGAGTAAAAGAGTGTCAAGGGATAAATGACATAACTGACAAATAACATTAATGACTTGTGACAGGCAGTGTTGTTATTTAGGAATTTTCAATTGTGCACAAACTATATACTGTGCGTTCCACTAAGCGCTCACAACGATTATGCTCATGACCGCAGTTTTTCCCGTTCCCCTTGCTTACGAGCGTTACTGTTGTAAACATCAAGTGAATGGATTATGGAACGTTTTGGGCGTTGATGTAAACATTCCAAATGGCAAGGTTGAAAAAATGAAGTAGGTAGAAGTTTTAATGAGGTTACGTAAACCTTAACAATAAGTTTCAATGATCGCAAGCTGACTTTATTTATATTAAAAAAGAAGTATATATTATTGAACAAATTGAATTTGAATGTAATCAAAATGTCTTTTATTGCAATCGGAGATTTGTAGATGCTTCGCAATAGTGCTCCGGAAACTGGTACAGATGGAGAGTGGAAGGCAACTTTACAAAATTATAATCATGAAAACAAAAAACTCAGGCCATGTATTATTGATTATGAGAATATATTTCATCGTTATTCAGATGAAGAATTCAAAAGTCATTTCAGGTACATGATTTTCTATCACATATTATAAAGTGCATTTTAAAAATGTTATATCTAATTTCACACTCAGATTATACTCTAAATTATTGGATATTTTCATTACATTGTGTGCAGACAATCAAGGAGTTGTTTCAAAATCCTTCAAGTATACCTTTCATATAATTTCAGTTTTGATTTCATTAATAATAATTGAAAAAATTGTGAGTTATTTTAATTTCTAAAATAAAAATCATCGCTGCGGGGCGACTTCATTGATTCCAGTGGTGCTTTGCTTTTTCAGCTGCAAGAAAACCCGGAAAAATTATGAAAAATGAAGATTAAATCTTCTTATGTTTTTATACCACTTACATTTGTAACTGACATTACTACAATTTCGTCCTAACAGGACAAACTGACAACATACGTTCCGACTACTTCTCATTTCCTCTCATACAACTAAAGAGTGAAGTATTAGTACAGAATACCTTACATAAGAGACACTCATGTGGCGAAAATTTGATGTTTAGAGGTCAAGTTTTTGTGAACTATATTCTGTTTCCGAGGTGTTAAATGTAATTTATAGCGGTAAATTTAAGTTATTTGATGCTTATCAAACTTCAATCAAACTAGTTTATTCACCATATTCGAAGTCACTAACCCTCGACGAAATTTTTAGGTTGACAGTTGACGATCATGGTTTCTGTTCCGTGCTGAGCATAAGCGCGTTCCTCTCCTAAGATATAATTATGAGTTCTGTGTTATGTCGGTGGTTCTGTGATAAAGTGGCATCAACCAATCGGACAACTAGACTTGAAGCGAATTTTTAAAATAAACAGGAAAATTCTGATGGACTGCTCCAACCAATGGAAACGCGCGAATATTTCGAATGGACGAATAGATAAATCTACCGTATCAATCGGTGGACTTACCGATGAATTTGAGAACTCATCTTTACCTATAAACGTCTTGGTAAAAAAAAATAATTTTTTTTGATGAAAACAGTTGTAGTAGGGATAAAATAAGAATAATCCGTGGATAGACGAGATATGGGAATAAACAACTAATACAGTTTTTTTGAATACATTAAAAGATGTTGGTTGTTCACGAAGCAGTTAGGAGAAGAAAATGCGTGTTTTTGATAATCATTATTTGGTTGTTTTGAGTTTTAATATAAATTTTTATTCTTCTGTGTCGTGGTAACTATATACTGATCGATAGAGAATTTTGAACTCTATGGCAAAAGGGTAGTGATTCAAATGACGCTTGTTTCGATTGAATTGAATATCTATTCACTGAGATATTATAGTTTGAAGTACTCATAAAAACGGACAAAACTTTTGAAAAAGCTGATACTTGTTCTTCAATAGATTTTAAATTTGATAATAACTATTTTAAACAATGGAAGTTCGAACTTTGCTCAACAAAATTATTGCCAAATCATTCTTTCACAGAGGACTTATATTCTAACTGTTAAATATTCATTGACAGATAGATATATGTTTATAAATACAAAAAATGTTAAAAATATATAAAATGTTTAAAGACTATATAGTATTCACAAAAATACAGTGGAGATTAAAAATAACAGACAAAAAAAAACAATCAAAGAATATCAAAGATAAGAAAAAATATACATATCGTAATACATCGTAGTATACCTATAAAGACTAGAATTTGTATACAAAATACTCTTCCAAACTGTTGTTTGGAAGTTGAAGTGGGCAGTGGAAAAGCAAGTATTTTATCGCTACGCGTAGACCTTTCTGTATGATTTTCAAACTTTTCTTTAAGTTTGCGACGTAATCAGACAGTCTCTAGGATGAATATTTCAAAGATTGCTAATATTTTATTTCTGAAGCAAAGTGGCCAACATGAGTCACGCATCTTCAATTTGAATATTATTCTCAAAGCTCTTTTCTGGATAACGAATATACTCTGCAATAAAATCTGGCTACTTGAGCCCCAGAAAAGAATTTCGTACAGGAGATGACTCTCCATAAATGAATAGTAGATATGCATTTATTGCTGCTGATATGACATTTATGGCAAAGCAACCGGAAGATAATTTTTTTAAAGCAGTTATTTGCGTATCGAATTTTAAATTACTGTCAATGAATGTAACAAGAAATTTAGTTACAGGCTTACTTTGAATCATGTGTTCACCTCGTATTACTTGTTCTAATTCCCACTTGAATGTCATCAGATTTGTTTTAGAAACATTTAGCGATAGTATATTCGATTCTCACTATTTTTTATAGTTTCTGAATCAGTGGACAGACCGAGTCAAAGTATCAGGATCTTTATTATGCCAAAATACCGTAGTGTCATCCGCCAACAAGGTAAATGCTCCAGATATATCAAGTTTTGCCAAATCGTTAATATATAGTAAGAATAAAATTGGGCCCAGGACTGACCGCTGAGGAACTCCGCCTACAATTTTTCCCGTATTAGAAGTGTTGTTGCTCAATGTTATTTTTAGACTTCTTTCAGTAATACGAACCATTCTAAGGCTGTTCCCCGGATTCCATATTGGAAGAGTTTTTGCAGCAGAATTTCATGTTCCACGCAATCAAATGCCTTAGAAAGGTCCAGAAATATTGCCGCCGCCACTTCTTTATCATTTAGGGTCGTGTAGACGTTTTCGAGTTAATGAAAGATGGCTTTGTTCGTGTTTTTTTTTGTGTCGGAAGCCAAATTGTACGGGAGCTATAATTTTATGTTTTTCCAAGAAACACACTATCCTAGTTTTGACTAGTTTTTCAATGATTTTTGATAACGTTGATAAAATTGAGATGTATCAAATCTCCTATTCCTAGTTTATTTTCGTTATAGATTTGCTTTTGAACTTCATCGCCTAGTACAACTTGGTTACCAACAATTACCTTTCTCATGTTTTTTTTAATAGTAGAAAAACTCTAGATATTTTCTGGATCTTCAAAAACTATCTGAAAAATTTCTGGTTGACACCTAGAATATCTCTCCGCCCGCATCAAAAGAACAATGAATAAAGGAGCAATTTCTCCACCAGTGAATAAAACTTTACAACGTAAAAGGTTGGTGAGATTGCAAATGGAGAGCATCAATCTTATTCCTCAGCCTCGAGCTTTTTTCTGTTGAAGTACACAAATACGAACGATAAATCAATGTGGAAGACCTGTCACTGGTTAGGAAGCCACACAGTGGTGCTCTAGAGTTTCACTTGTTCCCGATACATTTTCCATTTTCCATTCGCCGACGAAACAGAGGGAATTTTTCACGATATCCATGGACGTGCACAACTTTTTTATACCCCTTTGGTTAGTTGAATTTTTCAGATTAGTTGGTGAATAACAATGATCTCTTTTTTTCTTGAAACAATTTATGATTGTATAGAAATTCTAATTTTCACTTCAATTCTTAGTTCTAAAAAGTAAATAATTAGGCCAAAAACATTTAACGTCTGTTAAAAAATAAGATGAGGTTTTTTTGTTTCTTTAAAATATTTATTCATTCAACAACTTCGATTTTGTCCCCTTCAAAGTAGTCCCCTTCAGATATAATTTTTTCAAGTACAATACACAAGCACTACACGAAAATTCTTAAGGCGCTCTCAGAGCGGTGCCTACGCCTGTGTGAAAGTAGCGATTCATATTGGATTTGAATCGCTGGAGATTAAATCCATTTGGAAAAACTTTCTCCACATAAACACAGTTCTCCAGATGAAGAGTTCTTCAACCGTGAAGTTCGAGGTGTACTGAGTTGAACCTCAAAACGATGAGCAGCCACAGTCCGTCGCGTATATCGGGTATGTACCGCCCTTGGTGGAATCAAATGTGCCAAGTCACTTCAATACCTTGAACATTTACACTTTTTTTTGAAAAGTCCAAATAAGTTGGTGACCCATTTAGGTAGGCTTACCATAAATTAGGACCACCAATCCAAGACTTCTTTTTTAATTGCTGGAAGCCAATCCCGAACAATCCCGGTCATTTGCAAGTCCGCAAAGGGGAAAAATCATAGTTGTATAATAATTGAAAAACAACATCTCAGTTACAAATTCAACCTTCAAATATTCATTAACTGTCTATTCTGAGTATTTGTATTAGTTATATGATATAATCTAATCTACTGTATCCTGCTGATCTTCCGATTGTTGGCCTTCGGCTTCAGTTTGACAAGGTTGACATTTTTCTGATGACAGAACCTTATATAGAAACATTCTATATATCATTCTTGATGTTTTTATAAAAGTCAACTCAAGACAACTTTGGATTTATTTTCATATTAAGAAGTTCCCTTACCACTGAAATTGACATGCGTCCTCTTTATGCACTTAAAACGTTGCCCATTATTGAAAATACCCTCTCTACAGGTGCTGATGTGCCTGTCAAGTACATCCCAAATTCCATCAATTTGAAAATATTCGTTGATGTTGCATATTGACATAGACTCAAATGCTTCTTTCCATTTCTCTTGTGTCGTGGGTACCAGTTGTTACGATATTTTCTATTTAATTAATTCCTTGCATCGATTCAACTTCAATTGAATATATTTTCTGTATCACGAACACCCTATAAAAGTAGTCACTTCTTCATAAATTTTTTTTCTATGCGACAAAAACTCTTGGGCTCGGTACTGATTGGAAACGACGTAAATGAGATAGCGATTTCTGGAGAAAATCATGAAGATATCTGCCTAGTAAATGTGTTTTTAACTATCATTGATTGATTTTCGCAAAAGTGCGGATATACATTTCAAAGGCTGTTAAGGGTTGAATGTTTGGTTCATTTTTGGGTTATTTGAAAGTGAATTCAACCTTTGTTTCAAACGAGTTTGGATTAAGATAATACATTGATTTCGAAACGTCTCCTGTTGTGCTAGGGATCTCGACACAAGGAGGTAAGCGTTCGACATTTTTTTAGAAACATAAACTTTGAAAATACCTTGAACTGTTCATAATTTCAGACGTTTCATTTCTCACGGACCACGTTCCATATTTATAAGTTTCCTACACTCGTTGTGTATCCAGAAGGAAGTTTTAGCCTGTTTTACTTCCCGAAGTATTGCGACTACTTAAAGTTTGGTATTGCTACACCTCTTTTACCTGGTGATTATATGCAACGGACTTGGATAATAGAATCGACGAGGATAAGTACCTCGTAGAGGATTTTCTTTTTCTTTAAAAAAAATCGTTACGGAAGCAATAAACATTAGAATTGAAAAATCATATTTTTGTGAAGTGAATCAATTAAGGACAAACCGATGCCTATATTTTATGTTATACTAGGAACCGTATTCATAGTTAAGAAGAATTGAATGATTGATGTGTTGCCTGTTCACATTCAATTCTTCCCACCGAAGTTCTTGCAAGAATCGGCTCATTATATCGTTGAGTAGAACATTAAGACTCAGTGACCTTGAAGTTTTTTTTCATCGTGATTTATCATATCCATATATATATATTAGGTCACACCCTGGGTATTAGTTTAGGATTGAATATTGTAGTTATCTCTTGTATAGTTTAGTGATTTTTGTAATAAAAGCCGGCCAAATCACTTGGCGCCCATTTTGATTAGAAATCTTTTATTTTATTGGTAATAACATCTTTGATCCACGGCCCTGTTGAATGTTTCGAGTTGGTAACTAAACCGACCGTACTTAAACCAAAACAAAAAGTAACTACGTTATATCTGGAAATTAATAAACCTACGGGTAAACGTAATAAAGTGGCGCCTCGAACGTGGGACCCTGTTCCAATTTTAATCCTTTTTTTGTGTGAAGGTTAGGATTTTTGTTTTTGCTTTTATTTTTATGGTATATCTTTGCAGATGTACGAACAGAATATTGTATGATTGTTTATTGCTTTTGTAACACGATATTCATATACCATTATTATATTTGATATCTATTATTCACGATTGAATTTTTCATTGATTAACTAATTTTGATATTTGTAATCAAAGTTTATGAATATGGATGTGTCAAAGTTAATTAGAGACGAACTAGAGTACGAATTGCATATTAGAGGTTTTTCCAATACTCAAGCCGAAACGGTGTTATCAATGCGTCGTCAGTTGAGAGAACTTATACAGGGGGAGATGTTTGGAAGTCCAGTGAAGAAAGTTGATTCTTGCAATTTAGATATAACTCAGGAGATAGATGTTTGTAACAAAAAAATTGTTGATCTTGAAAATTATATTTCCAGTCATGTTTTTCGCTCAGCTTCTAGTAGTGAAACAAAATTTGTTGAAGCAAAGTTACAACATTTACTGAGTAGATTGAATAGATTGGAAACTGATGATGATATTTTAAAAAATAGTTTAAAAAATTTGATTGATCAATTGAGTATAGTTGAAACTAGTTTTGATCAAAAACTAAGTGAGGGGGATGTATCATCTGCTCCACTTGCTACTCAAACTCAATCATCCACTATAACAACTCCAACCACTTCTTTTTCATCCGGCGGTAATATTCATAAATGGAATTTTCGGTTCACGGGAATAAAGGGTTCATTGAGTGTAAGCGCATTTTTGGAATTAGTTGAAGAATTTCGGATCGCGCGAGGGGTTTCCAATACTGAAATGTTTCTTGGGATTATTGATCTTTTAGACGGTAGAGCTAAAAGTTGGTATCGTTCGGTTCGGCATACTATCAATTCGTGGTCTGATTTCGTGAGGGAATTGAAAAATGAATTTTTACCGACAGGTTTTCAAACAGATTTCCTTGAAGAGATTCGTAGAAGCCATCAAGGACATCACGAACCGGTAGGAGAATTTTTTGCAAGAATTTCGAATATGTTCAATAGATTACCATCACCGTTAGTAGAAGGAGATAAATTAGAAATCATTCGTAGAATTCTCGAACCGTATTATATAGAAAAATTGGGTTTAGCTAGTTATGGGACGGTAAATGAGCTCAAGTTGTTATGTAAAAAATTAGAGTCCTCTCGTATTATGTCCGATCGAATTAATCATCGTGGTAGATATGCAAATTCCGTTAATCTGTTGGAACCCGATTTAGCTTATCATACAGGGGTTTCGAGAACTATAACACATAATCGTTCGGTGCGCGTTAGTTCGATGAACTGTTGGAATTGTGGTGATGAGGGTCACACATTTCGGACATGTAGTAAACCTAAGGAAAAATTATTTTGCTTTCGTTGTGGTAATTCAGGCGTAACCAAATATAAATGCGATTGCCGAGCAAAAAACGAAGATCGAAGTCGTCGTTGACCCGGACGTCGGCTGTTAGCAAAATAAAATCGGGACCTACTGATGATTCTTGGGCATCTTGGTTGGAATTTGTTAAGGTTGAATTCAAAAAAGTTCGTATTGATAGTATTTTCAAAACAGTTAGAAACGATCCCAGGCCATATCTAGAAGTAACGGTTTTTGGTATAAAATTTCATGGCTTGTTAGATTCGGGGGCGACTCAGAGTATTATAGGCAGGTCAGGTTGGGCTAAATTGGAGAAATTTGGTTTATCCTTAGAAAAATATTCACATTCGGTAAAAGTGGCCAATGGAGCATCTTGTTCTGTTTTAGGGCAAATCAATATCCCTATAGTTCTAGAAAATAGATGTAAGGTTATTAAATGTCTTGTAGTTATAGATATTGAAGGTGATTTTATTTTTGGCATTGATTTTTGGCGCGATATGGAGTTGATTACTGATTTTTCGAAAGATATTTGGTATTTTAGTAGGACTGGTGATATGCAACCGGCTTTGCATTCAGTGTTGGGGGCAACTGAGGAACAGAAAGAACGGTTAGACAAATTAATTTCAGATTTTTTTTTGGACAGGAATCCAAGTTTGGGTTGTGCCAAAGGGGTAAAACATAGGATCGATACAGGCTCAAGTGAACCGATCAAACAGAGATACTACAACGTCTCGCCATATATTCAAAAGGTTATCAATGAAGAGATTGATAAGATGCTAGCTCTTGGAGTTATTGAACCATGCTGCTCGCCTTGGTCATCTCCGGTTGTTATGGTTAAAAAGTCATCGGGGGAGTATCGTTTCTGTGTTGACTTTAGAAAAGTGAATTCAGTTACTCGTAGGGATGCGTATCCACTACCTTATGTAAGTGCAATCCTGGATCGCTTACGAGGTGCCAAATTTCTGTCAGCTATTGACATTAAATCTGCTTATTGGCAGATTGAGTTAGATGAGGACAGCAAGGACAAAACCGCGTTTACAGTTCCAGGTAAAGGGTTATATCGTTTCAGGAGAATGCCATTTGGGCTTCATAATGCAGCCGCTACTTGGCAGAGATTTTTAGAAGGAGTTCTAGGAGCCGAGTTGGAGACTTCAGTCTTCGTATATCTTGACGATATAATAGTTGTATCTGCGGATTTTGAATCACATTTTTCTGTTTTGAAAAATGTCTTACAAAAACTCAGTGAAGCGGGTTTAAGTTTGAATAAAGATAAATGTCGGTTTATGTTGAAGGAGTTACGTTATTTAGGATATCTCGTGAACGAACATGGTTTGGGTACTGATCCGGCCAAAGTGGAGTGTATGTTGAACTATCCCACTCCAAAGAACGTTAAAGAGGTACGTAGGTTCGTCGGTATGGTTTCTTGGTATAGGAGATTCATTCGTGACTTTGCTATACGTATGGCACCACTAACGCATTTGACCAAGAAGAATGTTCATTTCAATTGGGACGCCAAATGCGAAAATGCTTTTCAAGATGTCAAACAGTGTTTGGTTTTGGCACCAATATTGACATGCCCTGATTATGGTAGGGAGTTTGTACTTCAGTGTGACGCGTCTCAAATAGGGCTTGGTTGTGTCTTGAGTCAAATGTTTGAAGACGGGGAAAAAGTTATCTCTTACGCTAGCCGTACTTTAACTCCTCAGGAGCTTAAGTATTCAACAACTGAGTTGGAGTGTTTGGCTGTACTATTCGGGGTAGAAAAGTACCGACCATATATAGAAGGAACGCGATTTACAGTCATCAGCGATCATTATTCATTAATATGGTTGAATAAGCTTCAGAATCCTTCGGGTAGACTCGCTCGTTGGAGTTTACGTCTCCAAGGCTACGACTTCAATATAGTTCATAGAAAGGGGAAGTCACATGTGGTACCGGATGCGTTATCTAGGGCAGTTATGAGCATCAATCTTGACACTGCGGAGAACGACAAATGGTACAAACGTTTACTCGATAATGTCAAGTCCGATCCCTTCAAATATCCGAAATTTAAAGTTCAAGGAGACACACTGTATCGGAATGTCAGTTCGGGTCATCCTAGGTTTGATGAAGAGTTGGATTGGAAAATAGTAGTTCCAAAATCATCCCGTCGACAAATTATTTCCAAAAATCACGATGAACCGCATGCTGCCCATTTGGGAGTTTTAAAAACATATAAAAGAGTTGCAGAGGCGTACTATTGGCCAGGGATGTATTCAGATATTGGTAAATATGTCAGGTCATGCGAAGTTTGCAAGGAGCAGAAACCCGAGCAACGACCGCCACATGGAGAGATGTCCAGAAGGATAGTTTCTCGTCCCTGGGAAATAATATGTACAGACATCGTCGGCCCGCTGCCAATGACTCGAAACAAAAATAGGTTTATTCTGGTGGTTGCAGATCTTTTTACCAAATATGCGTTGTTGTTTCCTTTGAAAACGGCTACTAGTGCTTCTGTCACTAAATATATTGAACAGGATGTTTTTCATATTTATGGGGTTCCGGAACGTCTCATCTGCGATAACGGAAAACAGTATGTTTCTAAAGTATTTTCAGATATGGTGAAATCGTATGGTTGTAAAATCGTTTTCAATGCAAGCTACAGTCCTCACGTTAATCCTACGGAAAGGGTTAATCGTGTATTGGGAACAGCTTTGAGATCTTTCATTCATTCAGATCAGAGACGTTGGGATGATAATTTATCAAAAATAGGGTTTGCAATGAGGACGGCTGTGCATGAAGTAACAGGGTTCAGTCCTGCCTATCTCAACTTTGGTAGACATCCATTCATTTCTGGAGATCGAAATCGAGTAGAAAATGCAGATGGGGTACTAGAATTTGCGGATAGAAGGCTTCTTTCGGAATATCTGGAGGAATTTTATAAAATATTCGTAAGTGTTAGAAAGAAGCTATCTCGGTCGTATGAGAATAGTGCCCAAAGGTATAATATGAGGCATAGACCTTTAACATTGGAAGTAGGTCAAATTGTATGGAAGAGAAATTATACTCTATCCAATAAATCCGAATTTTATGCATCCAAATTAGCTCCTAAGTTTATTAAATGTATAGTTTTGAAAAAGTTGTCAACTAATGTTTATGAGTTATCAAGTTTTGAAACAGGTAGATCTTTAGGATCAGTACACATAAAAGATATCAAGATGGATTGAAATAGATCACTGAAACTTCTTTTTTTTTTTTGTTTGTTTTTTTTGTAAGCGAAGGTGGTGTTACGATATTTTCTATTTAATTAATTCCTTGCATCGATTCAACTTCAATTGAATATATTTTCTGTATCACGAACACCCTATAAAAGTAGTCACTTCTTCATAAATTTTTTTTCTATGCGACAAAAACTCTTGGGCTCGGTACTGATTGGAAACGACGTAAATGAGATAGCGATTTCTGGAGAAAATCATGAAGATATCTGCCTAGTAAATGTGTTTTTAACTATCATTGATTGATTTTCGCAAAAGTGCGGATATACATTTCAAAGGCTGTTAAGGGTTGAATGTTTGGTTCATTTTTGGGTTATTTGAAAGTGAATTCAACCTTTGTTTCAAACGAGTTTGGATTAAGATAATACATTGATTTCGAAACGTCTCCTGTTGTGCTAGGGATCTCGACACAAGGAGGTAAGCGTTCGACATTTTTTTAGAAACATAAACTTTGAAAATACCTTGAACTGTTCATAATTTCAGACGTTTCATTTCTCACGGACCACGTTCCATATTTATAAGTTTCCTACACTCGTTGTGTATCCAGAAGGAAGTTTTAGCCTGTTTTACTTCCCGAAGTATTGCGACTACTTAAAGTTTGGTATTGCTACACCTCTTTTACCTGGTGATTATATGCAACGGACTTGGATAATAGAATCGACGAGGATAAGTACCTCGTAGAGGATTTTCTTTTTCTTTAAAAAAAATCGTTACGGAAGCAATAAACATTAGAATTGAAAAATCATATTTTTGTGAAGTGAATCAATTAAGGACAAACCGATGCCTATATTTTATGTTATACTAGGAACCGTATTCATAGTTAAGAAGAATTGAATGATTGATGTGTTGCCTGTTCACATTCAATTCTTCCCACCGAAGTTCTTGCAAGAATCGGCTCATTATATCGTTGAGTAGAACATTAAGACTCAGTGACCTTGAAGTTTTTTTTCATCGTGATTTATCATATCCATATATATATATTAGGTCACACCCTGGGTATTAGTTTAGGATTGAATATTGTAGTTATCTCTTGTATAGTTTAGTGATTTTTGTAATAAAAGCCGGCCAAATCACTTGGCGCCCATTTTGATTAGAAATCTTTTATTTTATTGGTAATAACATCTTTGATCCACGGCCCTGTTGAATGTTTCGAGTTGGTAACTAAACCGACCGTACTTAAACCAAAACAAAAAGTAACTACGTTATATCTGGAAATTAATAAACCTACGGGTAAACGTAATATTTAATTAATTCCTTGCATCGATTCAACTTCAATTGAATATATTTTCTGTATCACGAACACCCTATAAAAGTAGTCACTTCTTCATAAATTTTTTTTCTATGCGACAAAAACTCTTGGGCTCGGTACTGATTGGAAACGACGTAAATGAGATAGCGATTTCTGGAGAAAATCATGAAGATATCTGCCTAGTAAATGTGTTTTTAACTATCATTGATTGATTTTCGCAAAAGTGCGGATATACATTTCAAAGGCTGTTAAGGGTTGAATGTTTGGTTCATTTTTGGGTTATTTGAAAGTGAATTCAACCTTTGTTTCAAACGAGTTTGGATTAAGATAATACATTGATTTCGAAACGTCTCCTGTTGTGCTAGGGATCTCGACACAAGGAGGTAAGCGTTCGACATTTTTTTAGAAACATAAACTTTGAAAATACCTTGAACTGTTCATAATTTCAGACGTTTCATTTCTCACGGACCACGTTCCATATTTATAAGTTTCCTACACTCGTTGTGTATCCAGAAGGAAGTTTTAGCCTGTTTTACTTCCCGAAGTATTGCGACTACTTAAAGTTTGGTATTGCTACACCTCTTTTACCTGGTGATTATATGCAACGGACTTGGATAATAGAATCGACGAGGATAAGTACCTCGTAGAGGATTTTCTTTTTCTTTAAAAAAAATCGTTACGGAAGCAATAAACATTAGAATTGAAAAATCATATTTTTGTGAAGTGAATCAATTAAGGACAAACCGATGCCTATATTTTATGTTATACTAGGAACCGTATTCATAGTTAAGAAGAATTGAATGATTGATGTGTTGCCTGTTCACATTCAATTCTTCCCACCGAAGTTCTTGCAAGAATCGGCTCATTATATCGTTGAGTAGAACATTAAGACTCAGTGACCTTGAAGTTTTTTTTCATCGTGATTTATCATATCCATATATATATATTAGGTCACACCCTGGGTATTAGTTTAGGATTGAATATTGTAGTTATCTCTTGTATAGTTTAGTGATTTTTGTAATAAAAGCCGGCCAAATCACTTGGCGCCCATTTTGATTAGAAATCTTTTATTTTATTGGTAATAACATCTTTGATCCACGGCCCTGTTGAATGTTTCGAGTTGGTAACTAAACCGACCGTACTTAAACCAAAACAAAAAGTAACTACGTTATATCTGGAAATTAATAAACCTACGGGTAAACGTAATAAAGTGCCAGTTTACCAATTAAGTCACAGCAACATTTTTTCTCATTAAACAACTGATCCATGTCAACTGAATTGGGTACTATTTTGTTGACAGTCAGTCCACTCTCTTCTAGCTCTGCCCAGGTAACGTCTACTGTTTCCAAGGACAACCATGAAAATTTGTCCGCTCCATCAAAACTCTATCCCCACAGATTCAAGTAGTTTATACCAGCGTTATGAAACCCTGTTATACTCCCATAAAACATTTCTTCTTCGACTTCACCCTCTGTCTTAAGTTGGTTCAAAAATTGTTTAGCAGCAAAAGGAACAAATTTGTGTGACTTTCTCTCTTCCAGCTGCTTTACCAATGGGGAATGTTCCTCCTGACGAAAATCAAGTAGTTTTCATAAAAAAACTCTAAAACAACGCATTTTAAACTAATCATTACAACCTTTTTCTTTAAAAAATATTTAAATACTTAAAAAAGAGGAATGAAATAATGCATTCAACATTTAAAGGGGCTCGTTTCTATTTCACCATTTGGCAACATCGCTTATAGCTAATAAAGGACAATGAATTTGTTACCTGTATGAGACAAACAAAGACGACATATTTCAGAGGCGTGCTGTTCTGTTCACTTATGTTCCGAGTTCCGAGACATTCTGTGACATATGACATTTTGTGCACCCCTGTCTTCCTCTATATAAATAAATAACAAAACAACTGTTGTTTATGTGGCTTGTGTAGATGGTATTGAACTATAATTTATATTTTGCCTTGATTGTTGATTTATAAAGGTGATTTTCCTTTTTTAAAGTAGAATATCTATGAACGTATTAATTATTTCAACTTGATATAGGCGCTGTTGCCAATATGTGAATTAGAAACAAATCCTTTTGAAAATTGAAACCCAACATTTGAAACATCAATTTGAATACTTTTCGAAATGAATTTGAAAAACTCTTTAATTAAACTCAACTTTATTTTGTTCAAACTTGCATTTGCTGTAATTACCCAAATTGAGGAACATCCCCCACTATAAAACAGTGTAAAAATAACAGCGTCACTATTGCCAACGGCTAGACAACGCAAAGTCAAATTTCCCCATTTTCTCAACTCCTCATAAAAATCCCTTACTGTTGTCCATCCCGGAATTTTTCCCAGACAAATGGTTAAATCCCGGACTGTCCGGGCTAATTCCGGACGTAAAGTAGGCCTACATTCAGGGAATGTTTCGAGTTAGGTGCACCAAAGAAAAAACTAATGAAAAGCGTGTTTTAATCATTGTAGATGAAAACGGTCCGATCCTCCTGCTGGCTACGATATGTTGGTGATACCTTCATAGTTTGAAGTCACGGGGAAGAGTATTCAACAAGATTTCTGGGATATTTGAATTCTTGGAGCCTGAAAATCCGGAAGAGGAAGGGACAGTCTCGTTTCTCGATGTATTCGTGAGAAGACGGGACAATGGCGGGATATTTGAATTCTTGGAGCCTGAAAATCCGGAAGAGGAAGGGACAGTCGCGTTTCTCGATGTATTCGTGAGAAGACGGGACAGTGGCGGGTTATTTGAATTCTTGGAGCCTGAAAATCCGGAAGAGGAAGGGACAGTCGCGTTTCTCGATGTATTCGTGAGAAGACGGGACAGTGGCGGGTTATTTGAATTCTTGGAGCCTGAAAATCCGGAAGAGGAAGGGACAGTCGCGTTTCCCGATGTATTCGTGAGAAGACGGGACAGTGGCGGGATATTTGAATTCTTGGAGCCTGAAAATCCGGAAGAGGAAGGGACAGTCGCGTTTCTCGATGTATTCGTGAGAAGACGGGACAGTGGCGGGTTATTTGAATTCTTGGAGCCTGAAAATCCGGAAGAGGAAGGGACAGTCGCGTTTCTCGATGTATTCGTGAGAAGACGGGACAGTGGCGGGATATTTGAATTCTTGGAGCCTGAAAATCCGGAAGAGGAAGGGACAGTCGCGTTTCTCGATGTATTCGTGAGAAGACGGGACAGTGGCGGGTTATTTGAATTCTTGGAGCCTGAAAATCCGGAAGAGGAAGGGACAGTCGCGTTTCTCGATGTATTCGTGAGAAGACGGGACAGTGGCGGGATATTTGAATTCTTGGAGCCTGATAATCCGGAAGAGGAAGGGACAGTCGCGTTTCTCGATGTATTCGTGAGAAGACGGGACAGTGGCGGGATATTTGAATTCTTGGAGCCTGATAATCCGGAAGAGGAAGGGACAGTCGCGTTTCTCGATGTATTCGTGAGAAGACGGGACAGTGGCGGGATATTTGAATTCTTGGAGTCTGAAAATCCGGAAGAGGAAGGGACAGTCGCGTTTCTCGATGTATTCGTGAGAAGACGGGACAGTGGCGGGTTATTTGAATTCTTGGAGCCTGAAAATCCGGAAGAGGAAGGGACAGTCGCGTTTCTCGATGTATTCGTGAGAAGACGGGACAGTGGCGGGATATTTGAATTCTTGGAGCCTGAAAATCCGGAAGAGGAAGGGACAGTCGCGTTTCTCGATGTATTCGTGAGACGTCGGGACAGTGGCAGACTGGCAAATGAAGTACACGGGAGACCAACCCATACGTATTCAAATGGGCACTTCAATCATCATCCACGATAGAAAAGAGGGGTTGATAAGACTCTAGTAGAGAGGAATACGGAAGGGCTACAAGAGGGGAAGTGTCATCTGAATAATGCGTTTCTGGGTAACGTAAAACATGGAGTTAGATTCATTTTAAAGCCCACAAGAACGATAGAGAAGAGTCTTAGGTCAGCAAATAACATCAGGGGTCCATTAAGTACCCCAAGAGTACACCGGATACCGTGTAGTTGTGGTTCGTTCTATATGGGAACCACGAAAAGAGGCAATAAAACGCGCTTGACTGAGCATTAAAGAAGATGCCGCTATAGACAAATGATTTGGAGACAGACAAAGTGGCAGTTGCAGAACATGCTCTTTCATAGGGCAACCATGCCCTATTCAGAGAGGCCATAGAAATATATAATCCTGGAAACTTTGAATGATATGTTATAAATCAACCGTGATAGCCTACACACCATGTTGAATGCAAGATATAGATTCATCCAAGAATAGAATACGATACGGTTCTCCTTCAAATCTCAAGACTTCGAGATCGTACCCCGTAGACGAATCGAATCGATCAGCCACCAACAAATTCAACAAAAAGCAGAGACTACGAAGAGAAGCATAAAAACGCGGGAACTCTCAGCGAAAGTGTAGACAGTAAAGACGAACTCGCAAGATAAGGTAATCTTAGCCGAAAATTATATATGAGATTCAAATCCTAGACTAAAATAAGTCGAGTGGTGGGCGGGGCCGGAGAAGGGGGGGCGGGGGGCCGCTGCAGCAGTCGGATGGAGCCTGGGGGGCAGCCGGAGGGAGTCGAGTAGCATTGCGCTGAGTATTGAGAGCTCCGGGTAATGTCCTCATCCGGGCGCGGCGGTGGCGGGTCGATACCGGAGCAGCGCCCAACCGCCCTTCTCATGTGCTACTATTCTCGCCCGAGAACAACTTTTATTTGTCTCCCGATAGCAGGGCCGTATCGCGCACACAAAAACTGTTTATTTGACGTTTGTTTGAAAATGGTTGACAATGTTTCAGGATGAATTTCATTAGTTCGGACTTCCATTGTCTGATATTATATAAAATGATTTGAAATCCCTGAAAGAACTAATGAAGAAGGAAGATTTGAAAATGAATAGCTGAAAATAATTATATTGAGCAAAAAAAAACGGAAATGAAATAATAGTGGGTAAATTTTGTTTTGTGGACACCCGGCGATTTTGAAGAAATTTTTGACTGTACTTACGTATTTTGATGCGTAGATTACGAATCCGAAAAAAAAAAGCGGCGCTCTCCCTTATTTGAAAAGTTACGGCCCTTCAAAGTTCAGAAAAGGGCAACTTTTCAGCCTTCTTTTTCACCAAATAAACTATTTAAAAACACGAGCATTTATTCACTAGGTCACCTTTACACCTTATTCCTCCTTCTTCAACACTTTTCACTTCAATAATCAACATTTTTCTTATAAAAATGTTAAAAAATGTACGGAGCTGCTTTTTGGTTACATATAACTGTATTTTGAGTTTTTAAGGTTAATGATATGGTTGGTACGACTGATGCAGTCAATATTCCTAAAGTAATTCAAATGTTTTTTGCCTTCATTCTTTAGCTCGTAAATTGGTTTTTGACAGTTTTCTTAAAATTACAACAAATGTACTGAGCTTTCTTCTTCGGTATTTTCATAATCCGCTTTCCATTGCATCTATACCATAAAGTGTCATAATTTAATTTGCACTCATCATTGCAATTAGTACAACGTATTGTTGCTGCAAACACTCCTACTTGAACCAAATATAGAATTAAATTATTTCTTACTTTCCCTAAATTATGAATTTCGTTCGAATTCATTTTTTATTTTTCTCTCACGTCAAACTAAAAATTCAAATCTACGAATTTGAAATAGTAGGTGACGACAAATACCAACCGCTTTTTCTGAAATGTCACTAGTATCTAACCTACAAATATAAGAGTGTCACCAGGAGAAGCATTCGTTTTTAAATTAAATTTTTTATAAGAAAAATGATGATTATTGAAGTGAAAAGTGTCAAAGAAGGAGGAATAAGGTGTAATGGTGACCTAGTGAATAAATGCTTGTGTTTTTAAATAGTTTATTTGGTGAAAAAGAAGGCTGCAAAGTTGCCCTTTTCTGAAATTTGAAGGGCCGTAACTTTTTAAATAAGGGAGAGCGCCGCCTTTTTCTTTCGGATTCGTAATCTACACATCAAAATACTTAAGTACAGTCAAAAATTTTCTCAAAATCGCCGGGTGTCCACAAAACGAAAATTTACCTTCTATATGTTGCGTATCTGCTTGGCTGAATATATCGTTGGACAACATGTATGCGGCTTCTTTGAATTTCCTCCTAAACCAATGCTCCTCCCTGTATATGATCTCAGCTTGGGACCACTCGATATTATGTTGATGGGTCCAAACATGGTCTGCTATTCCTGAATTGCTGGTTTCCCCTCGCTGTGTGTGTTTCTTGTGCTCGGCAATACGAACATTCAATGGCCTCTTAGTTTCACCGATATAGAATTTTCCGCACTCACAGGGTATCCGGTAAATACAATTCTTGGAATCGCAGTCCGCGTTTGTTGGCCTGATTTTCGTGAGGCTGCTACGGATAGTGTTACCGGATATGAAGCAGGTTCTGATGTTGTACTTGGATCCAATTCTTCCGATAATCCTCTGATGTAGGAAAGTGCAAGCACTGGTTGTGACGGCTTCTCTTCCTCGCTCTCTACTGTCTTTTATAGCCAAAGTTTATTCCACCCTCGCTTTGGAGTAGTCATTCCGTTGAAGATCATTTTTGATGATTTCTAGTTCCTTCTCGAGACCTTCCTTCGTATTACAGAGCCCAAAAGCACGGTCTAATAGAGTCTTGATGATTCCTCTTTCAGTCGATTGATGGTGGTTGGATTTGTAGTTCAGATACTGTCCCTTGTGAGGAGGATTTCGGTATACAAATGTTTCTCACTTAGTGTAGGTTCTCTACACAAATACGTCTGAGAATGGAAATTCGTTGTGGATTTCCTGCTCCATTGTGAAGGTGATGAAGGTTTCACGCTGTTGATTTGCTTCAGAAAGGTGTCTAGTTCTGTATTCCCATTGTTCCATACCGATGAAGCTATGGTGTTAGTAAAATGCGTCTAGAATTGAGAAACTTTTTCGGTAAAATGGAAATCTCATATTGAAGTGTTTTTGTGGGAATTGTTTGATTATTATCATGGAAATTTCCATCCAGTAACATATCAGTCTATTCAAAACATTCAATTCATCCACTGGACATAACAATATACTCAAATATATTGCTTCACTTCCATTTCTTATCTTAATGCTACAGAAAATAAAAATTTGAATAATTGGACGCTTTATATCACCAAATATTCCATAAATATGAATCTTAGTTTTTTTATCGACCTTTTTTGGGTATTTGTTTCCTTCCACAATCTGAAAAATATAAAAATTATAATGGAGAACTTTATACAAGTGTAGAAGGGCAAACTTTTTAGTTTACCCCGATATCGGAGAGTACCTTGTATTACATCGAATGTTTCAGTTGTCAATCAACAACATTAACACACTGTTATATTTCATATAACAGTGACATCTGTCTAAGAAGTAAAGAAATAAACTATCAAAAAAGGAATAACTGCGAATATATTCGAATTTTTATCCATTTCTGAAGACGGAGGCAGATTTTGGCCTTCGAAACGTAAAAGATAAGTATTATTTCGTAACAATTTTTTTTTGATAGGCAAAATTTTTGAATACAACAAGTTACTGATGAATAGAAGATTTTTCTTTGTGTAAAATACTTTGATTTTTACGCAGTAACTTATCGGGGTAAATTTAAAAGTTTGCCCTTCTACACTTGTATAAAGTTCTCCATTATAATTTTTATATTTTTCAGATTGTGGAAGGTAACAAATACCCAAAAAAGGTCGATAAAAAACTGATTTTTCCTCCACAAAAAATGACTTTCGTTGAATATGAATCTTAGCCTGGACTTTCTTCTTCTACTCAAAATTATGCTTTACTCAAATTTTACGTGACAGTTTTCATTGATACATTGGCAGAAAAAGCCATTTTCATTTCAATGGAAAGAAAAAATGTTGTTTGTATCTGTTGAAACTCTCTCTTTTATAATTTTACTATAGAAATCGGCAAATGCACTGCCGCCGCATTCACCAAATATTTAAATACAACCGCCCAATATAAAAATAAAATGGATCATCTGATACATTCAGAAATTTTTTATGATCTCTGATTTGGTACTTCTGTAATAAATTTATTTTTATATCATATTGTATCGAATAGAATACTATTCCATTTCAAACAATTCATCAAGTGATACACTTGTACCGTTTAAGAAAAAACTCTCAAAATATCTGTGATTGTTATGAATGTAGTTATATTGTATTATAGATTTTCAGTTATTGTATAGTTATCAGTTATTGTATAGTTTTGATATTTGTATTATCTCAATCTCACTTTGTTTATTGTTAATAATGTATTTTGTTATAAAGTTATACATGGATTCATTTATTGTATTATGTTTTGATATATTATTTACTTGATAATCATCTATTGTAGAATTATAACTTTGTATTGTGAATATTAGGATTATTCCTATTATATAAAGGCTACTTACTTACTTACTTACTATCTATCAACATCTATTTGGAGATTCGGATTGACGTGTCCATCGACTATAATAACGAGATACTTGATACTACCCGCTTCTGAAATCTCTCTCAATGACTTTTAATTATTTTCAGAGAATCAAAGTTGGATAAGTTGTATTGGTATGATGTGGGAATATAAAAAGAATTTTACATTTACATTATGGGACCTGATTTGTTTCTTGTTTTGAAGAATCTACTCGACTATACTGAATCTGTTTTCACGGATGTATGTGAAGAGAGAAAAGAAAATTTGATTATTTGAGACCAATTTTGGTAAATTTTCTTAATGAAACGAATTTTGCGATCCAATTTCTGAAGACCTGGCACCTTCGCCAAAAAACACAGTCGTCCGATGTACAAAAACGACTACAGAACTTGAAAAAGGGAGTCTGACAAGCGATTGCCGAAAAACCTATTATGAAAAAGTCTCAGAAAGGATGATAGATATCGATATGTTGTTTTCACCATCAAGTTTGTCATAAAATTTGAACCTCAGGCACAGCCATCAGTTTTATCTATCTAGTTTGAGAACAGGAGTTTTCCGTTGAAAGTGTGGAATTTGGCCCATTCTGTATAATCAGAATTGAATGGTAACTTTCATAATGTAATTGTAGTAGTGAAGGAATTTGATATGTTAGTGGTAGCGTCGTATTATCGTATGATTGAAAAAGACGGCTTTTCAACTAGTTAAAAAATAATGCTTCACGAGGTTAATCGACAAAAACTATTATACAAATATGAAATCATCCGCTTACCCAATTTTCATTCTCGGTTTGGAGTTGATCACTTCAAGATCAATTTTGATCAATCAACAAATTTTATTGAAACCGGCGCCTTCGCCAGAAATATAACACAACAGCCTGATATTTTTCCTCGCCTCCAGGATGCGAAATACAGATTTTCCAAAAAGAGCATCAGAGCTGGGAGTTCTAATCAATAGAAACCCAGACAAACCCAAAAGAGGAAGTCCAATAAACGATTGTCATTCCAAAACTACCGAAAAAACTTCCGGTCTGCGCAAGGATTCCAATCGTACAATCGTACAATTGTACAAAAAAGAGAGAGCCCTCCAATAGAACTCCGGTGGCGGCGAAAATCCCACCTCCCGACGGCAATAAGATCCACATTCCGAGAAACTCGAGCCGTGCCGACTGTTTCCATTGGTGGCTCGATTCCGCGAATCCCACCAATTTCTCGTATTGTCATTGCTCGGGTTGGGCTGAGTTTCGTGGGCCAGGAATTCACACACTCCAATCCTAGAATTGATTAATCGGTGAACGTGCATAGTATCAAAGTCTCCGGATGGAGTTTGGAAGTTTACTCGAATCGATGGCATCGTTACCGGAGTCGGATTTATGAGGAAGTTCTGGCGAAACTTCGGCGGGACAGGTCCGGATTTCTTTTCCGGGGGAGAGTTTGTGTTTCTTTCAAAAATAGCCAGGAAAGATACGAAAGTTGGCGATAGCCAGACTGGATTTAGAAATGTAAATTTGGGTTAACTTACACAAGCTAGGAAAATAATTGAGCGATTATCAATATGGTTTCCAAAAAAATCGAGAAATATGGAGAGTTTTGGATTATTGTCGCAAAATGTTTCCAAATATTTGTAACGTGTTTGGTATAGGAGTTCACTGATCAAACTCAGTTATTATGGCTTGTTTCATTGTCTTTGCTTTCCAGTTTTTTGGATGATGCAGAAAAAAAATAACATGAAGAATGACTGAAGTAGTATCTGAAAATGAAATTTGTTTTCCAAGTTATCAAAATTTTTGCAAACTTTACAATTCGAAGCGCAGAAGAAAACCGGTCAAATCTTATTATTACTGTAGTAAACTCGTGCCAAAAATCTCAAAAGGAACATATCTACAAACATCAGCTAGGAAATAACAATTAACATTGAACTTAACAAAGATCACTTGATATTTTAAATAGTTTTTCACCTCTCCTAATAACTTGTACATTTTGGAGCTACGCATTTTTTTTACATCTGACTAAGAGGTTTTTTACCGAGTTTGGTTTTTGTAATGATGGAAACGGCAGAAGTAGGCTACCATGAGAATGTCTCACTTGAGATAGGAAGATAGGAATTCGAAAACTTCCAATGAAACTGACGTTTTATGTCTAGCAAAGATGCTCAGTACCGGAGATTATTGTTATTTTCGGTAAAAATGATGACGATGCCTCAAAAAGGTCCAGACCTTTGAGTGTAGAATTTGAAAAACCCAGATGCAAGGCTCCCTTTATATATAACCAATATGCAAAATACTAAGTTTCATATTCATGATGTTAGAAATGAAAAAAAAAAATCGTGAAAGGGTTCTGCTTTCTTTCAACCCCCTTAGAGGTTTGATTAAAAAAATCTTCATATTCCTTGTGTTGCTGTTGTGAGGTGCATATGTGTCAAATTTGAGCTTTCTAGGGCTGAACGTTGATAAATTAATATTTTGAGAATACAACAAACATATGATTTTCAGCACTTTCTGCCTCAACTGATTTTTGGGAATTTTCGAAATTATTTTGTAGAGGGGTTTTTTGCCCACTACTCCTCAGTTCGATACAATTCGTACTTTTATCAACCCTGCATATGCAATTGGCAATACAACTGAAAGAGTCGACCCTCAATTTTGGAACGGGCACACTTGCAGACCGGTTTCGGGCTTATTAGCCACTCGTCAGTGCAAGATAGTGACCATCATCGACCTAAAGTCAATGATATTCCATAATTGAAAATCGGAATTCTTTCAGAGTATTTCATTCCTCTTCCGAAGTTGGAGCGAACATCATAAAATGTCACTCCATCTAGTGGACGATGTACTAAGCAACTGCATATCCGTAATTTGCCGATTTCTCTGAATAAGGAAGAAAACCTTTCTTATTAGTCAGTGGGCTATGCTTGAATACTGGCACTAAAGAAATCTAAAGAAATGAACTTTAAACGTTCAAGCCAGTTTCGATATACCTACACAGAAGGTTGAATGGACTGACGCCTATCAGAAAACAACTACTCCCCTGGGTAATACCACGAAGGGCGTCGGATTATATTCGACAGGCGTCAGTGCAGGAATCTTTACAGAAAATTTCCTGCATATACAATTGGCAATACAACGGAAAGGACACACTTGCAGACCGGTTTCGGGCTTATTCCAAAATTGAGGATCGACTCTTTCAGTTGTATTGCCAATTGCCTATGCAGGAAATTTTCTGTGAAGATTCCTGCACTGACGCCTGTCGGATATAATCCAACGCCCTTCCTGGTATTAGCCAGGGGAGTAGTTGTTTTCTGATAGGCGTCAGTCCATTCAATCTACTGTGTAGGTATATTGAGACTGGCTTGAACGTTTAAAGTTCATTTCTTTAGAAATATAACCTTTATAATCTATCACCTCGTATCACTTATAATAATTCCCAGCCATTTATTCCATTTCACAATATTTCTTACGCGAAAAAAGTGTTTGCACAGAACACACTTTTATTTTTATATTTCAGAGAAGAGCGCCGTATAATAACGTTATGCAAGAATCAAATATTCTCCCTCAAACCACAAATTCACACCTCCTACATAAACCTGTCACCCGCTTCTTTTCCTGAAAGCTTTTCCGAGTAAATAATAAAAGCAGCACACATATCGCTTTCTTGATGCTTCAAAAAATCAATGGCAATGAATCGAAAACTTTATTATGATTTTCTTGGAAATACTCAGTTTGTTGTCGATTAGATTCAATTGAGGTATTCATATGTACTTACTGGTGTATTATATACAAAATAGAATGCGTGACATTTCGTTGGGAGTTACTATTAATATTGAGAAAACGATATTCAATTCGATATCTTATCCAAAAGAGAACTGCTCTTGAACACAGAAACTGCAGCACTTTTTACGGCGCTTGTTTACCAATCGAATTGGCTGGCTCATCAGGAGATGAACTAGATCAATTGCAAACCCTATCTGTGCTTATTTCTGCCAGACTGATAAATTTCAGTTTCAGACATGGGTACATCAAAGATTTCTTGGGTATCAATTAGCGGAAATTTACCAACAAATTTGAAAACAGTGTTAAGTCAACTTATATACTCCTGATTTATTCGAATGTTCATTTGCATAATAATATAAAATCTCACAAAACAATGTAACACATGTAAAAAACAAATAAACAGAAAAATTACAGAAGCAGTTCAAATTGTATTTCATCAGTTCGGACTTCTATTGTCTAATATAATATAAATTGATTTGAAAACCCTGAAAAAAACAATTAGAAAATTAATAAGATCAATCGAAAATAACAGTTTTATTAAACAAAAAACTGAAATTACAAAGAATTAACATTCGGTTATCATCCGAAGACGATTGTGAATACTAACAATCGAAACGTCGTGACATAACTTGGTTTGAAATCTTTTCAATTTTATTTTTCAATTTTTGTTAATAATAATTTTGAATTTTTATTCTTTTCAGCTTTTATTGATATTTCAATTTTTATTTGTTGTGTTCTTGCTTGTATGTTGATTCTCTGTAATTTCAGTTCTTTGTTTAATAAAATTGTTATTTTCGGTTAATGTTATTAATTTTTTAATTGTTTTTTTCAGGGATTTCAAATCAATTTATATTCTATTAGACAATGAAAGTCCGAACTGATGAAATACACCACGAAACATTGTCAACCACCTTCAAACAAACAGTTCGTGATTGTACGTGATATAATGACACATCTAGTTAAAATCATATTTGGATTTTTTGATAAGTTACATGTAGAGTAAATTTGACACTTCGGTAAGCGACATAATCAGGAAGTAGGTACCCTTTTTTTTCTTCCAAATACTCACTTAGAATTTTTCATATTATGTCCCGTCTTGAGAATACACTCAGTGGAAGAATTTTTGAATTTCCAAAATTTTTCAATATTCTGAATCTCATGAGGTATTTGCTTATATATTCTTGGTGCCAGTTAATTGACACTTCGTTGTCCAATCGTTTTGTCACACCGGCGTGAAAATATAGAATCATTCTTTCATGTATTATGAGCAAGTTCATAAACTTGTAATATATATTTTTTATTTTCAATGAGTAATAATATTCTCATGTAGAAAAGTTGCCTGATGTCCATGATTTGAGCTTCTTTATATAACAAATCACTGCTATAGTCATGTGGCTTAGCAAATATTAGTTTTAGAATCCATTTTTGAACCACATTTACGTTTTCTGTAAAACAATCACTAACACCCCCCCATCCTAAAATTCCGCATGTAGATGTGATTGTACTAGCGAGAAATAAATCAATTTTAATTGTTTAATGTCCATAAATTCTTTGAGATACCTAAATTTCGAAAGAAACCCTGTTAATTTTTTGAAAAGTTATTGCATAAGTAAATCTCACTTCATGGGAATTTGTTTGTTCAACCCTACTTTAAAGAGACCTAAGTTTGGTAATCTGCTAAAATAAGATGTAAATGGTAAGTATCAAGTTTTTTGGTAATTGATAGTTAATTTATAGAATTGGATCCATTCCGAAATTTTAGGAAAATCATTTTCAACGTTTTGTTTCATATTTTGCTTAGTTGACAAAGTGTACAAAATGGCAGTATCATCGGCGAAATTGATAGTTTGACCAGTGCTATTAAAAAAAACAGACTATTCATATAGATAGTGAAAAAAAGTGTTCCCAGCACAGTGCCTTGAGGAACACCATAGCTAGTTCTGGGAACACTTAGGAAACCATCAATTTCAACACTCTGTTCTTGATCTGACAAATAACTGGACGAAAGGTTGCCATAATCATTCAGTTTTCGTAAAAGGGTTTTGTGACATACAGTGTTCTTATAAATTTGCTTGAATTATTATTTGTTCTATTGTCTGGAAAATAAGCCATTCAAATATAAGTAGTTTTAATGTGCTCTTTAAATATATCAAAACTTTGTTTTCTAGAGACTGGAGCTTCCTTTCAATTTTTTTTCGTGAACATAAATAGAATAATAGATGTTATTAAATATCAACAAAAAAGGTCATGAAGTTTATAACAGTTAACAACAATTTCTATCACAAATTTAAACACACAAAATTTCATACAAATATAAGTTCAACTACAAATGCGGATATATCTATCTTGGTAACAATGATTAACAATTTGAAAATATGCTGCATGATTTTTTAGAAAAGAAAGTTCTGGCTTACCACTTTTCCATCTTCATACTTTCAAAAACCAACAACTCCTGAAAAACGTAGTCGAAAAACACTTTATTGTGTGATTTTCGCTAGACAGTTTTACAAAAACGCAACACGTGTTTCGCCATACAATGGCGTGTCTTAATATTAAGACAAGCCCGAGGAAGCCATTGTATGGCGAAACACGTGTTGCGTTTTTGTAAAACTGTCTAGTAAAAATCATACAATAAAATGTTTTTAGAATATGTTAGTTATGGATTTTGATCAAGTAACAGCCGATTCCATCATATAACTACTGAAAATATACATTAATATACATCATTGTTTCATTGTAACATTCCTGAAGTATAGAGTAAAAATGTATGTGTAGATTTTCTGTTTTCAATAATTTTCTGAATCCCATATAGGAGGATATATTTCAACTCGAGGACTTCAACAAGTACTTTATCGCTTTTGATAGTATCTACCGCAGTAGTAGAAGAATCGTCAGACATAAAAACCAGCAGACCGCGGTCAAAAAACCTAGAAAATAGCTTTGACACATTGTTTTTCCCCTGATTGTGAATTCATGTCCTACTTCATGGACACCCTGTATTCTAATTGTGATGATTTTGCGTTGAAAGTAAGGAAAATGGCGTGTTTCATCGACGAATGAACCGCGCGAATGGCAAATAGAGGGAATTATCAACATGGAATAGAAAATATAATTTTCCGCAAATTTCTCGCAACTGCAATTTTACACAATTAAATTTTGCATTCGGAAATCAGTTTCGATGTTGTGTCGACATTTCGTAGGGAAATATTCCGTACTCCGAACCTACATGTTATTTCTGCATATATTTCGAGCTGGATAAAAATAATCTTTGATGTAATAGGCGGGAAACATGCTATTCTACAAGTACTATAAATGTCCTTTCTGGTCTAGTGATTTTTTTGCAGTCTCGTGTTGAAAATCACAGGTTTTCTGTTTGCGGGTGAAAATGGGCATTATGGAAAGTATTCTCCTAGCTACAGGGACTTCAGAACTTTCTCAACAGCGTATTGTTAGCGAGGTAATTGCGGAACTATGCCCCAATTTAACAATCTTCATATCTCTCATAGTTTCCGAGATCCCAATGGTGGGGATCGAATTTGAAACACCCTGTATATTTTATCATACTTGTATCCTATGTTCTCAGTATTACTTCCGTACGCCACTGCAAGAGACAGATTAAGACAAAAACGGCAGTCATTTCTGATAATTTAGTGTCTACTATTTTGGAATTACAGTATAGAGTTATCATCTCGTTCTTTAGATATGCGTTTATAAATATAAATGTATCCTCCACTTTTGGGATGCTCAGTATGAATTATCATTCATCCCGGTCAGTTCATTTTAGTGCTTGAATCACCCTCCACCCAGACCAATCCCTCCCGCTTCAACTTTCCCTCACATCCCAATCGATTTTGATGAAAACTCCATTTTACACCAAAATAAGATGGGTACTCAACATCCCAACACATTCACAAGGAAAATGAGGCACTAATTGCATCTTTTAGATTAAAATCTCCAGTGTTTTTGAGTAAAACTTATTATCGATGTAATAATGGCTGTCTGCATGGATTCAACCCTTGATAATAGCATCAACTCTCGCTGAAACAAAAAAAACTCATAATGCTTTCTGTAAGAAATCGTTTCCTAATCTATTTTAAATTGAGTTCAGAACAAATATAATATCTCATAATCGGAGCTTCGAATGAATACATTTAATTGGATTTCAGGAACGATCAAAATTATTTGAACATCACTTATTTTTTCTGGTACGATATAACACGATCTGTAAGAAGATCTAAGCATGACTATAAATGTGTATTATTACTGATAATTTGCCCAGGATAATACAAGGTAAATTCTCCAAATGCATCGCATAGGTTTCTTGTGAGAGGGACAAGTTTTTGAGCTGAAAACCATAATGATAATAATATTAATGATATCGATAATAATACTGTTTATTTACCATAAAATAACAGTATAATACAATATCAGAATATGCTTTCTTTAATATAGGACATTGACTATAAGGACTAAACTGACTATAAGGAATAAACGCGGAACCCAATGCGGTTCCTGATTCTGGTTTTTGACTATTTTCCATGTTGTGCAAACATAAAACTCACATTGATTTGTTACTATTCGAAATTATGTCCCTTCATCGTGTTCATATTCGCTTCATGACAAGGTCATTGTCGCTAGCTTCTGAACAACTTATAAATTCCTCCGTTTTTTCGAGATTTTTTCCAAACTCAATCAATGCAACTCCATGCGAGCATCTGAAGCATTCACAGTGCATTCCTCGATAAATATTTCATAATAAACGAATAAATCTGGCGCCAGAGGTAGCACCGTGACCAATTCACAATTATATTGATGAATGAAATCAACAAAAAGAAATCGATCTCTTTGTGAGTACCGTTCCAGTGCTGCATGACACTCGAAACCGCATTTGAGTGTGGTTTATAATGAGCCGAATGAGAAATGTAAATACTATGATGAAGCAAAACTCGACTTGATTGCTTTTTGTGGAGGTTTGGGATAAGGGTGAGAGGTACACATGTCTGGAGTAACTGTTACGGAAACAGAAATTTCGATATCATTGTTTGAATAATTGTTTTCTATAAGTCTTTTGATATTTGAGACTGTGAAATTTTAGAAACAAGAAATTGAAGAAAAAGGTGAGTAACCCCAAAGAAAAGGAAGAGATGCAAGAGAAATATTAGACATGAAAACAGCAAAAAATATTACAGAAAATATATAAAATCACCCAAGGTCAAAAAGAGATCCAATCGTAAGTCAAAATAAAATGGGATATTTATTCACCTTCAAAAACATTTTAAAGGAAACAGTATGTTGCAATAGTCACACAACTGTTTTTTGTGTGGGTACGTCACAATATTGTGAAGTATTCTCAAACTAAAAAAATATTTAAGAATAAAAAATATGTTAGTGTATTAAAAATTAGATATTTACATATATAAAACAGTGTTAGCTTTAGAGGCTCACAGATGGAAAACACAAAAACATTAATAACAAAATCTGTACTCCACATTCTTGACAATCAAAAATATAAGTATTTAGGTTTGAATTTGAAAATATTCCCATTTCCAATAATGTTTCCTCTGACTGTAACAAAAGGGTGGAGTCATCTGCATACATAAAAACATCAGCAGTATCAATAAATGTTGGTGGGCCGTTTATGTAAATGATGAACAATAGGGGACCTAACACTGAGCCCTGAGGCACCCCATGTTTGACTTCTATAGTTTTTTATGTCTTGTTATTTAGTGATATATACTGCTGTCTGTCTTTTAGGTACGACTCGATGAGATCTGATGCTGTTCCACGTAGTCCATATTCGTATAGTTTTTCCAACAAATTGTCATGAGAAACACTATCAAATGCCTTCGATAGGTCATATAAGATTGCACGTGTATGTATGCCTACACTTTGATTTTTGACTATCGTGTACTGATAATCATCCTGGAGTATTTCATTTTCTAAAAAGTGAGTTAATCTGTCCTTGATGATAGTTTGTATTATTTTTGAGATTATAGGAGTAATTGTTATAAATCTGTAGTTGTCACAATTATTAGCATCACCTTTATACAATTTGAAGCTTCATAACTTTTGAAGTAGGAATTTGACTGCTTCGTTTTTTTCATTTTATAGAATAATTATCAGACATTGATACACGTATGCCAATAAAGATTCCAATTTTCCTCAAATGACACGTAGGTACGTTTTTTTTAAATATCCTGTGTATTGCTCCAGTACTTGAGTGAAATTGATTTTTCATTCGGCCAGTTGTGTAAAATCCCTTTTACGGTTGCTGTATCATGTCTCAATTTCATATGATACAGAAGATACTTTGCTGGGTAAAGCTGTAGCTTGAACTACCAACCTGAAATTATTAATAATAAGTAAGAGGTATGTAAACATGGTAAATTCATTCGTATATAAATAATTCTAAGTCAGCATTTGAGAAGTTATAGATTCAATAAACAAGATTGCAACTATGCCGATCATCTATAGAAAACACTAACAATTTCAAAGAAAATTCGGAAATTCTACACATTCAACCAAAAAGTCCGAAATTGAATATATCGGAATATATAGAAATAAAAAAATATCTTGCTGATAAAAACAACATCCTTCTGAATGATCAGATAGATATTTACCTAGGTTAGTTTATAACTCACTCAGAAGATGACGAAACGTTGTGTAGAAATCTCTATTAGTATTGAATGTTAGTGAATTTTTATTTTCACCTTATATCCATTCAATTACACGTTTTGTTAATAAAAGGAATAACTCTACCAGAATATTTTGGTTGTTTTTGATTAGTTTCTAGCCCATCTGTTTTCCATATTATAGGCATGATTTTCTTATTTTTATTCAATAACTTCAAAATCAAAATTTCACTTTTTATGCTGCACTGAGCACGTTGCTTGTCAACTTCCAATGCCAAAAAATCGAAAACCAAACCAAATATGCAGTTATTTACTTTGAAATATACTTAATCGAAAAAAAACATCACACAAGCCTGCAAAAAAGCTGTCTAGATGTTTTCAACTGATTTTTATGTATTCAGGTGTTCTAAAAACTAACAAAATAACCAAAAAATTCCGGAATGATAGGTTATTTTCCAAAACTCAGAATTGTTTTATGAAAAAAAGGTATTTTGGGCTTATTGAAGTCATAAATAAATAGGTACAATTTTATTTCTATTTTAAATGAAGCTCTTGGCTTCCAAGGGAGCTTAACACAAAAAAACATACGAATTACTCAAAAAAATTAAATTCCTCCCAATATTTTTTTGCAGACTTATGATTATTGTTAGAGCAAAAAGTTATTTTGGGATTTCGAGTCAAATTATCTACTGTGGGATGGTGGAACACCACATCACAATGGTTGGAAGATGATATCACATTTTCCATTTGTGTGTTCGAGAAAACTGCTGGCAGGGTATTGACGATTACCTCTCTGAAGAGGTCATCGACAATAATCAAGACGTATTACGAATTCAACATGATTCCTTACAAGTTGGGGACACGCCGATAGTCCCGCCGAAACGGGTTCTCCGGTTTTGAATATTTCGAGCCTAACGGCATTGCTTTGTACCGAAAATTAATTCGGTACCCTCGGACAGGGCAGGTAGATCCGAAATCGATTATTAAAAATATTAATTTCATAGCCGTCAATAGCCGTCTGTCATGATCATCATTTCTGTTTCAGGATTTAATATATTCTTTTAGGGGCCGACACAAATTTTCGATTTCATCTTCGATGGATAATAACGAAATATAATCGAGGCACTGATTTGGATTTATTTTCGAAAATTGAAGCGACGCGGGGCAGTTATGTACTGGCTGAAATGATTCAAAGAACGTAGCTTTCGATTCTACTCTGTCTGTTTAGAAAATAAGGTAAATTTTAACGTTTCTCAAAAAATATTCATGTATTCATCAATTTCTATTTTGTCCTCTTCAAATAAGTATACCCTTTTTTCCTCTAAGTACTTTTTGGTATGACCTTCAGCTCTCTCAGCGGTTTTTATCTCCTCCATAATAAATTTCAATTCAATTTTCAACTGAATTTTCAGTATTACTGGAAGATAAAACCAATTTTATCTTCCTCTTGAAGATGATCACTTGGTGATCGAAACACGTGTCGAGGTGTAAAAATAACGATTTGGTGTTGGGAAAAAACTCCAGTAATATTCATTACTACACCAAAGGTTCCAAACAGTACATCATAAGTGAATTTTCAGTGTCACTATTTGTTTTGACCCACGATTGTTTTATCATGAGTATGAATGCTCAATGCACACAAGAATTACAATAACTCTTGTGAAACGATAGGATGAGAAAAATAACTAGCTAGATGTACTGTAGACAAGACAAGATTTAATTTTAACTGTACTGTTACAAGGTTTGGAACGTAATGGAATGAATTTTACACAAAATGCAATGTTTCACATCGGTAGGCTCATCAACATAATATCAATTGGGCTCCAGCTGAAATCATCCACAAAGAGGAACACTGGTTTAGGAGAAAATTCAAAGAAGTCGCGTATATTTTGTCCAACAACACATTTAGTCAAGCTAGTGTAGAGATACGTAACATATGGAAACCTCTAATCAAGCTAAAAAAGACCAATTCCCGCCAAACGGTCAATCTCCCGCTAAAAACCAATGAAGCGGAAAAAGTGAAGAGGGGATAGGTGAAACCCGAAGACGATTGTGGATACTAACAATCGAAACGTCGTGACATAAGTTGGTTTGAAATCTTTTAATTTTCCTTCTTCATTTTTTTTTAATAATAATTTTTAATTTCCATTATTTTCTTTCAGCTTTAATTAATATTTTAATTTTTATTTGTTTGGTTGTTGTTTGTATGTTATTTATTTGTTATTTCAGTTTTTCGTTTGATAAAATTGTTATTTTCGGTTGATCTTATTAATTTTTTAATTGTTTTTTCAGGGTTTTCAAATCAATTTATAGTATATTAGACAATGGAAGTCCGAACTGATGAAATGTTTTATCGTTCAGATCTTAAAACAGTACCCCAAAAATCTATGTATGTCCTGGAATCCATAAATAGATAGATAGATAGATATATTTATTCGACAACTTTACACTTGAATTCTTGTTGCAGGTCAGTTAAAAATATACATAGAAAACATAAAATAGTCACAAGTTGAAAATATTGAATCATAAATTGTGAATAAAATGAAAGATAATTTTGAACATTACAATAATCAGTCTAAAATTTTTGAAAGTTTCAAAAAACAAATATTATGTATAAACATGAGCTTCACATATCAGATGAGATAAAATCAAAACTAAATCGGCATAATTGAAGTACTTGAATAATCCTGAGTACTATAAAAACAGTTTTCCAGGAGAATAGTTCCGACTTTGAAGGAGCTTTGTTTGAGCACTTTGAACGAATTAGAAAGATTATTGTAGAAATTGATATTCAATGAATTTTTAATAGACCTTGTGAGTTTGTATCGAGGCTGTATAAACAGATCTGCATTTCTTGTAGCATGATGATGAATATCCTGATGCTGGGAATAGATTGATTAATTTTTATGGATTTCAAGTAATTGACTATATATGAATACCAATAGTGGTGGTAGTATACCAATTTTTTTGGAAAGCTACCTTACAGTGATCTCTATAATTGGCATTCATCAATATTCTGACTGAAGATTCGAAGATTTTAATGGAGTGAGAGGAATTACCTCACAAAACTATGCCATAATTCATATGTGAGTAGAACAAAGCAAAATATGAACTTCTCAGGGCGTCAAGAGACACTATATTTAGCTGTTGAAAAGCAAATATACTCTTACACAGCTTCTTACTCAGTTCATCAATATGTGCATACCATGATAATTTCCGGTCAAGAGTGAGTCCTAGTAGTTTGGCAGTATCATCCCCATTTTCAGTGGTTTCAGTATTTGAGGTGGTAAACAAGACCTTCTGGGTCTTGCTTTCGTTTAATTTCAACTGATTTGTTGTGAACCACAGAGACGCCTGTCTCAGAGTATCATCAGTAATCGATGGTAATTCGATTATGTTTTTCTGAGACGTTATTAGAGTTGTGTCATCTGCGAAAAGAACACATTCACCTGGTGACATTGAAAGTCATTGAAATATATCAAGAATAGCAATGGTCCCAGAACGGATCTCTGCGGTACACCATTCTTGATAGTTTTAATGTCGATTCACACACACAGGTTGGGTTGTGTTACAGAAGTACGACTGAAATAAACTGAGTGGTAGCCCCGTCACTTCATAAAACTCCAACTTTTTGAACAGAACATCGTGCGAAACGCAGTCGAATGCTTTAGAGAGATCACACATGGTTGATATCACATGTTCACCCCTCTCAAGACCCTCGATAACCAGACTCACAGTTTTTTGAATTGCATCTGTTGTTGATCTACCCGCTCTGAATCCGTATTGATCTCCACTAAATAATTTGTTTTTGCTAAAAAAGTTCATGGGCCTGTTCTTCAAATTGATTTCAAAGAGTTTTCCCAAAACAGGAATGATTGATATTGGTCTATAGTTACCAACCAGAGGCCTGTCTCCTTTTTTAACAAGAAGCAATACCTTTGTACATTAAAACATGTCTGGAAAACACCCTTTTTGTATACACGAGTTGAATTAAAATGTCAGAGGATCTATAATTGCTTCAATTATACCCTTGATCATTGGCACTGTTCATACCGTAGATATCTAAGCAAGAAGAATTTTTCAAGGATATCACTGCATCAATTATTTCTGATGGCGTTACAGGTTCAAGAAAGAATGAAGAACATGATGATTTAGCACCATTAAGTAAATCATTCGAAGTGAATTGAACTTTGGGTAGTTCTGAAATAACATCTTCTGCTATATCAATGAAGAATTCATTAAAAATATCCCCGTTTATATCACAAGTTTGGTTTTGTCTAGGGTTTCTATTCAACTCATGATTTATAATTTGCCAAGTACTTTTTTGTTTATTATCAGAGTTTCTAACAAAATCACTATATGCCTCTCTTTTTACATTTTCAAGTTTTTTTCTATATTGCTCACGATATAGTTTGAATGCAAGAAGATGTTCCGCGCTTTTGGTGGTATCACAGATAGTTATAATGCAACTGGGATTGTCTCTCATTTGCCGCAACTCATCATTAAACCATTTAATTCTTGTTTTCCCTTGTCCAAAAACGTGTTTCATTGGAAAACACTGGCCGGTATAATGTGAGAGAGTTTCTAAAAAATTGTTTACAAACTCATTTAATTTTTGTATACTAGTGTTCCCATTCATATTCATTAATTTAGATTTAAATTTGGTAATATTTTTATCACTAATTTGCTTTCTCCATATTTTTTCAGGTGAATCACTATCGGCTACTACACTTATATATTGATCAAAGTGATCTGACAGGCATGATTCAGTTATACCTGTTTTGAAGGAATCATTTTCAAGATTTGTCAAAATATTATCTATACAAGTTGAAGAATGTGTGAAAACTCTGTTATCTGATATCAAAGAGTTGGAGTAGTCATACTTCCTTTCTCTGTCATCTCAATAACTGTCCCAGCAGGTAGATTGTCGTGCCATTCATTCTTCTTTCTTTTTCCTTTGAACAATATCTTAGCTGGGATCATTTCTCCTATAGCATTTCCACAACTGACAATTGACACATTCTCAGCATGTTCTTGAGAAATTAAATGAACTCGTTTGATACCTTTACGAGCATATACCTGTCGTGATTTATGGAGATTTAGGTGGCAAACCTTCCTCATCAATATTAAAAATGCGTTGAGGGCTTTGCAGGATATCAAGCTTCAACACAACTTCTCGTAGTCATTGACTATGAACTTGTTCAATTTGGCGGCTCTAGCTGGATTCATGAATTGCGATTTTCTTTTAACAACTTTGGGATGCCGACCTAGAAAAAGTTTGACCCATTTTTGACCAGCTATGTTATCGGTAAAAGCTGCAGGTATTCCGTTTCCTTGGCAATATTCATGGACAGAACGCCTTATCACTGTAGATTTTAAGGGCATTCCAACATCAGCTAGCCTAAAATTCTTTCACACAACTCAGGTTCTTGTTCAAGTGTTAAACATGAAGGACGGCCAAGTTTCTTTTCCGTTCTTCCACTAAGCAAATGATTTCTTAGTGTTCGCCGGGCAATATTGAATTCTTTGGCGGCTGTTCTTAGTGACATCCCACTTTTGACTGCTTGCAAGGCCAAAGCCATTTGTTCTTCAGTCCATAAACCTCTGGGCATCTTAAACCTTTCAATAATTTCTCTGAAACAAAGTTTACCAACTTACAAAACGAATTAATGTAGTGGTCCCCAAAATTGTATTAAATAGGTCATAATATTTCATGCAACAAAAACTCTGTTCCCTTGTGCTATTATTTGTTCCATAACTGTTTTCTCCTACCTCACTCGAAAATCACTCAGCTGATAACCGAGATAGATTTATTCATCTACAGTTCAACTACGTAAATTCCTCCGATTCATCGAAATTGTTAAACAAGACGCAGGCAAATGATTTAATGGGGTATTAGAAACGGACGAAAGCATCCCTAAGTTGAAGTGGCCGATGTGTATTCAGAAAGCAATGAATCGAGTACTAAGTATTCAATCCGGAAACCGCCAGAAGTGTTAAGCTTCCATTTAGACTAAGTCTGATTCCATTATCTGCCCCTCGAAGATTTCACCCTTTGGTTCTTAGCTCCTTAGCGCAGGGTTGTATCGAGGTGGTTTATCTTGTGACATTGATCTAGAAATTCATCAGTATTTTTGGAACTCGATGAGAGGTTTGGGAATTTGTGATGGAATTTGGCTGATACAAAATATTATATATATGAGTGATACTCCATTGTGGGATTTTCAGTAAACGTTTTTGAATTTATCATTAATGAAGATATATTTTTATTTTCAGAGTTGTATTTCAGTTCACCAGTATGATTTCACAAAAATTAAATCAGTGGAAACTAATTTGTTGACTTTTATGATGGGATTTTTTGAAAATATGGAAAAACCTCAGGTTTACTGTGTCTTCACTGATTTTGCAAAAGCATTCGATAAATTACGAGTCAGTCACTCATAATTATGCAACACAAACTAAGCACTTGACTATCTCAAAACACAAAACTTCAACATTCAAGGAATCTCTTAGGTATAACGGCATAATACTTTATAATTCATTACCACAGGATGTCAAGTACTTACACTTAGTAAGTTTCAAGAACCATATCAAAGAATTATTGACGAACTTAGCTTAGATGAGTTCCTGCAAAGGAATGTCTTGATATAACTTGTTCTCACTGCTTTTCCTTTCTATTTTTATGTTAAACCTTTCAATTGTATATAATTATATTATGTTGTTTTATAATATTTTGTCTATGATTTTAAAATTTTCATCAGTATGTCGTTTGTAGTGTTTTGTATTCTGCCTGTTTTATTTGATAGGTATATGTTTATTCATTCATATTTATATAGTTATTTATTGTTATTTTTATTATTGACATGTCTGATATCATAATGATCTGGAAGATGAATAAATATAACAACAACAAGGTTGACCATAATTCATTAATTGCAAAGTTGAAACATTACGGACTCAGTAACCATCTAATAACTTTTTTGAATCTCTCATATTAAAGAAATACAACATGTCACTTATAGAGGAGAAAAATATGAAATGTTTTTGGCAAGGCCGGGAGTACCCCAAGGGTCTAACCTAGGCCCATTGCTCTTTTTAACCTTCATCAATGACCTCTCGAAATCTCATCGGACTGCTTGCTATATGCCGATAATTTCAAAATTTTTAGAAACATCACACACTCAAATGACTATTTTGAACTCCAAAATGATATAGATGAAACAACTAATTGGTCCAGGGATAATAAATTACCTTTGAACATTTCTAAATGCAAAGTTATGACGTTCGGCAGGAGTAAGAGTCCACATTACTTTGTATATATAATGCAGAATACAGTTTTAGAAAAGGTTCAAGAGATACATGACCTCGAAGTTCTCTTCCAAAGTGACCTGAAATTCAACACATCCAAAATATCACTAATGAAGCTAATAAATGACTAGGTTTAGTAAAACATTACACTTATGAATTCACAGACATAAACAGTATAATATATTTGTTTGATATAATTATTCGAAGTAAATTAGAATATAGGAATCAAATCATAAAAAAATCGAAGCAGATTTTAGAAACGATACAAAAAAAATTTCTGAAATATCCGTATTTTGAAAAATATGGCAGTTCGCCAGGTTGTATGTCGTTTGGCCAATCAGAGAAGAATTTCGCATAGAATTACTAGAAAACAGAAGCATCATGAAGAGTATACTTATCTTAGGATAAATTTTGAATGGTCATATAGATAGCATTTTCCCCACCAGTCAAATATGCAGGTATTCGTCCGTGACGAAGTACTTTCCATGTCAATCAACATAAATTTACTATTAACAGAATGTGTTCAGTAAATAATGAATACACAAAGATCCTTAGGTTCACTAAGTTCACTTGGTTTTTTGTATTGACATTATTTTCAATAATTTTTGTAATCTAATATCCCAATTTTTCCTTTTTTTACCTGGAATATATTTTTTTATTTTCAATAAACAATTACACTTCTTTGTAGCTACTAAGAAACATATTACTAGGCTCTGCCTGTTTGTTTCGGAATAAATAAATAAATAATCGTTGTATTAGCAATTATATTGAATAATAAAATCAGATTTCATCAAAAACATTTTCATTTCTGTTGGATTACAAAGTTTTCAGCCCATTTGTTATAATCAACCCCTGCCATTATTCTGAAAACTTTTTTCTGAATGACGAACCTTTGGTCTATATGACTTGATATACCCCAAAACAATCAGAGCATACGTGTTTTTGCGTGAAATATCAAAAAATAAGATACCCTGATTAATTCTTCAGTTAATTTTCCCTTCAACTGTCTGACTATAAAAGTTGCAGTTTGGATGAATGGTGAATTGTGAGTCAAAAAACGAACTAACGTCTAGATAGACGCCTTATAATTCAATATCGTTAGCAACGGTATGAATATGATGCTTTTTGTTCTTCATTCAAAGCTCACATGATAATATTGTATTCAATTTTAAAGTCGTTAATGAAAGATGATGTTATTAGTTGAATGTGGGAAAATAAAATGATCCAAACTATGAATGATCTGGTGAGTATGAAGTTTGCAACACTTCTAATAGCGTATGCAAAAAGGACCAGTACATCCCTGCAAACCAAGAACAACCCTACTCCCATCAAATCTGTTCTGCCTTCGATTCCGTCAGTTCAAACAAGCAATCACAGGCTACGAAAAATTAATTAATAATTATATCGACCCTCTGAACAATACCAAATGAGATTCCAAATTCAAACACAATAACGAAATATTAAAACCGAATTTCGGAATATTAGGTCATTCTTTGCGGCAAAGGAACATTCCGGATTCCGTCCCTCGTTAATCTGGTGTTATCAAAACTCGTTCTGAATCTTACTTATTCATTGTCAGCTTACTTCAAAGAGAATTAGAATAAGTTCGAGTTCGAGACTTCGTACCCCTTTCGAGCGGGAGAATTTAATGTGTTTGGATTACAATTAAAATTCGAGGCAAATCCATAAGTTCCTGGATTAGGTTTATTTAAGAATAACAAAACATAAATTGGAATGGAAATTAGTTGTGGAAATATGAAAATAGGTTCTCGCAGTTTCTGTGTCGCACAATTTCCGGTATCCTCAGGTGGCGTAATGTGTTTCTAGAGATTCAGTTGGTGCTGGAACTGTTTATATGTAGAATTTCCTTTCCTTGATTCTCCCCAGAGAAAATAATCCACGGAGCGTCCCTGGAGTTTGAGTATTTAAAGTTGTTCATATGCATTTCTTTTGAACTGTTAGCGGGATCATGCAAATTGTTTTCTAATGAACAAAATTGCTGTTACTAATATGCTGGTCGCTATGATCTTATTCGTATGCTACTTTTTTGAAAAACTACATCAAATTGATAATGTACTTTATTGTCAAAGATAAAATCTCATTGACAAAGTATTACTTTACACAGGAAGATCAACTAATTAGTTTCGACGTGGAAAGCCTTTACACCAACGTTCCGGTCGAAGAAGTACTCCAAATCATACAGAGAAAGCTATCCGAAGACGGGAACCTGAAAGAGAGAACGAATCTACCTATAGAAGTAATTATGGAATTACTAGGATGCTGTGTACGAAACTGTTATTTCCAACTGAAGGACGAATTCTTTACACAAGATGAGGGACTGCCAATGGGATCGCCACTTTCACCAGTCATAGCCAACATATATATGGAGTGGTTTGAAACTCTGGCCATTGAAGAAGCCCACAAGAAACCTCGAGTCTGGTTGAGATATGTTGACGACACCTTCATAATATGGAACCATGGGAATACTGAACTAGAGGCCTTCCTGAAACACATCAACAGCGTGAGACCTTCCATCACTTTCACAATGGAGAAGGAAATCCACAACGAATTGCCATTCTTAGACGTTTTGGTGAAGAGGACCGACACTAAGTGGGAAACATCTGTATACCGAAAACCCACTCATACGGGACAGTATCTGAACCACGAATCCAACCACCATCAATCGACAAAAAGAGGAATCATCAGGACTCTATTAGACCGTGCTTTTGGGCTCTGTAATACAAAGGAAGGTCTCGAGAAGGAACTAGACATCATCAAAAATGATCTTCAGCGGAATGGATACTCCAAAGCGATGGTAGAGAAGACTTTGGCTAAAAGACAGCAGGAGCCTCGCAAGGAAGAGAAGCCGTCACAACCAGTGCTTGCACTTCCCTACGTCAGAGGATTATCGGAGAGGATAAGAAGAATTGGTTCCAAGTACAACATCAGAACCTGTTTCAGATCCAGTAACACTATCCGTAGCAGCCTCACGAAAACCAGGCCCCCAAACGCGGACTGCGATTCCAAGAATTGCATTTACCGGATACCCTGTGAGTGCGGAAAATCCTATATTGGTGAAACTAAGAGACCATTGAATGTTCGCATTGCCGAGCACAAGAAGCACACACAGCGAGGAGAAACCAGCAAATCAGGAATAGCAGACCATGTTTGGACCCATCAACACAACATCGAGTGGTCCCAAGCTGAGATCTTGCACAGAGAGGAACATTGGTTTAGGAGAAAATTTAAGGAAGCCGCATACATGTTGTCCAACAACGTATTCAGCCAGGCCAGCGTAGAAATACGAAACATATGGAAACCCATCATCAAACGAAAAATGGCCAACTCCCGCCAAAACGGTCACCTCTCACGGAATCAGTGAAGCGGAAAATGGAAAGCAGAGAAAGTGAAAGTATTTCAACGACCTATAAATAGTCATCTCTCGGAGGAATCAGTCCAGTCATCACCCGAAGACGATTGTAGATACCAACAATCGAAACGTCGTGAACTAACGTGACTTGGAATCTCTACACTTTTTATTATTTTCTTTTTTCATTCCTTTAATTTTTATTTATTCAATTATTATATTTTTACTTGTAGGTTATTTCACTATCATTTCATTTCAGGTTTATTGTTTGCTTAATATAATTGTTATCTTCAGCTATTCTTTTTTTTTTAATTATTCCTTTTTACTTGTTTCAGGGATTTCAAATCATTTTATATAGTAGACAATGGAAGTCCGAACTAGTGAAATTCATCACGAAACATTGTCAATCACCTTCAAACAAAGTATTACTATTCTAAGAAATATAAGATATACAAAATAAAATGATATATGTTATGTTATTGTAGTTCTTGACCATTTGGTAATTTCAGAATTTTGAAGTGAAAAAGCAGTCAGAAAGTAAGCATATATACGCCACATTTTAAAATAAATAATAATTAATATTACCATGAAATACAAATGTACATATAAGAATATAAAAACTATAAAGCATAAGAATATAAAAAGTGAATGCATAGAAAGTGTCTAGATATTTCGTGAACATTTTTAAACTATACAGTTCAGAGTCAAATGTGTAAACCAAAAACAGAAAGTTATAATAGTCACACAGTTTAAATAATTGTAGGTACTAAAACACAAAAAAAAATAAAAATATAACCCTTCCAAATTAAAAAATTACCTAGTTGTTTATAGAACTGAGATTTATTTTTTTTAAGGACTTTCTAAATTTAGATGCCTTTGATATCAATTGACAAATGGTTAAACATTTTTTTTCATTATAAATGAATGACTTCTCAATTTCTTATGACACTGGAATCCGTGAACTGAAAATTTCCCTCCTATATTTTTTTACATCATACATACCGTTTCCAAAATAAGTATGGAAGGCAAGGTTAAGATTTTATGTTTTGTGAATAAAGGTCGACAGAAATCCCTGAATCAAACTCTAGACATAATTCTGACTCCCCTTTTTCTAGTACAAAGATCCTATGATACATGTATTGGCAACACGTTTCCCAAAAACAAATACCGTATCGCAGATGGGAATCAATGAGAGCAAAGTACATATTTTTTGCCACAATAGTGCCCAGTTCATTTGCTGATTCTCTGACTGTAATCCCAAAAATGTTGCTGACATTTTCTTTACCATCAATTAAGTACCCAGATAAATATCCAGTGTGGAGCACTTGACGGTGATGATGCTAGTTTTTGGGGTATTGAGTGATAAGGGCTTAGCATCACACCAGTGTTTTATTTTTATAATATCTTTGCTAATCATATCAAGTAGTTTCCTTTTCTTCTTGCAATGCCAAAATAATGTAGTGTCGTCTACGAATTGTGTCATTTTTGCAGCTATATTAATGCAGACTATGTCGTTAATATATAACAAGCAGAGAATTGGGCCCAAAACAGATCCTTGTGGAACACCACAAGTAACTCTCTGGAGATTGGATATGTTGTCCGAGAGTGTAACTTTTTGAGTACGTTGTGACAGGTATGATCTGAACCATTTGCAAAATATATCTCTAAAGCCATATACTTCTAGATTTTGCAGCAAAAATTCATGATCCACGCAATCGAAAGCTTATGGAAGATCGCAAAAAACTGCTGCTGCCATTTCACGATTATTCAAATGAAGATATACGTTTTCCAGTAGATGAAATATATCATCTTCCATATTTTTTAAACACTGAAACCCAAACTGACTGCTACTAATAATATTATACATACTGAAAACGTCATAATTTTTTACTTCCCAAGTTTTTTATGATTTTAGCAAGGGTAAGTAGCATAGAAATAAAGGGTCTAAAGTTAGCAGAGTTTTTGGTATCGCCCCCTTTTGTGCAAGGAAATAACAATGACTGTTTTGAAACATGCCGGTAATACTCCCGTTATAAAGCTTGTGTTTATAGCTTCCACCAGAGTGATGGAAGAGTGGGGCAAGTTGGTAAATACTCAACTCACCCCGACTTGAAAACCCAAAAATTGTTACATCAGTATTTTTTATCGGATTGTGGGCCGTCGTTCTATGAAATTTCTTCCTGAAGTTTCCTTGGCACGCATGATGATGATGGTGCGTGATAATGGGGGTTCAGGAAAAGAGTCAAACCGCGCAAACTTCTCGGTAAAAAAATTATTGTCTAATGAGCTGAGCTTCTTCAGCAAATTGGTTTTTATCTCCTCAGTCGTCGCAAACGGCGTCCTTACATGGGTCTTTCCGAACTTGAGAACAGGAGACAGTAGCTGGAGGACAAATCTGGTGAATATGGTGGCTAAGGTATAATTACGGTGTTGTTTTTTAGCTGAAAAATTACGAGCAAGTAATGACGACTGAGCATGTGCATTATCGTTATGGAAAAGTCATAAATTGTTTTCCCACAATACCAGAAATTTTCTTCGTATTGCCTCTTACAAGCGGCGCCTACCTTCAAGATAATACTCCTTATTGACTGTACGACAATATGGCAAGAGCTCCTGATGTACTATGCCACGGTTATCGAAGAAAACAGTGAGCAAACCGTTGACATTTGATGGAATTATGCATGCTGTTTTTGGTCTGGCTCATCTGGTAACCGACCTAATCGCAAGCGTTATTCGTTCAAATCTGAAGCTTCAGTTTTGTACACATTGTTCTTTACATATCCTCATAAAGAGGAATCTAATGATGAAAGATCAGGTGATCGCGCTGGCCATTCAATCGATCCTCGCCTCCCTATCCACCAGTAGGAGCAATTTTGCCGAGTAGCATGACCGTTAAGAGACAAAGTATACCTACTCATCAGAAAGTATAACGTCTTCTAACTGGATGATATTGTTATCCAACATGTACATCATTTGCTCACAAAAATAAGTTCTTCTATCAAAATCGTTTTCCATGAGCTTCTGGATGGATGTCTACTCGATGTATGTGGATTTTCCTCAAACTCAAGCACCACATCTAATATAAGTTCATCACTCATTACTTTGGCAGCTGCTTTTTTTACCTGCCTCACATGACCAAGCTCGCGAAACTGCTTCTCTATTTTGCTTTTGTTCCTTGAGATATGAGCGGTAAACTGGGAAATTTCTCATGAAATAGGCGAGCTACTTCCTGTTGTGTTCGTGTTTCAACTCCGTATCCAATCATTTGTGAAACTGTTATTTTATGCATTTCCCTTAATCTAACCATTTGGCAGACTTGAAGTTAACGAACTTCAAACTTAAATTGAAATACTGACAACTAATGTTGTAACATACAAAACAAGTTGACAAGGCGTTTCAAACTAACGTTGTCACGGAAATTATTTACAGTTTTTTAAAGGATACCATCTGAAAAGAACATTGCTATGGTTTTAGCTTACTTTCTTATTATCAATACCTCAACCTCTAACGTACTTGATCAATCTGTCATTTGTAACAGGGTCATTTCCGAAAGAATTAAAAATTGGGAAGGTAGTTCCAATACATAAAAAGCAGGACCGAGAAAAACTGTAAAATTATAGACCAGTAAAAATAACTTGTAGTTTTTCAGAAATATTCGAATATTTTTACCTGGATGGGCTCATTAACTTTTTGAGTAAGAATAAAATTATTACTGACCAGCAACATGGTTTTCGATTAGATAAATCTACGAATACAGCAGTAATTTTGTCGACCGTTTGATATATTATATAGAAGCAGGAGAATGTCCTGAAGGCATTTTTTGCGACCTCAGCAGATCCTTCGATTGTGTTGACCAAATAAATCTCTTATCGAAAGTGTATTCTTATGGTATAAGAGGGGTAGCATATGATTGGATTCAATCGTTTTTAAAAAGCAGAAAACAATATGTTAGTATAACACATAACAATGAAAATACAACTCTTATACATCGTTCCGATTATGCGGAGATTTTCATGAGTGTGCCACAAGGATCGGTATTAGGTCCGGTACTGTTTTTGCTGTACATAAATGAAATGGACATAGTCATGAGAGATACTTTCGTGACGATGTATGCGGACGATACTTCACTGGTCGTGTGCGACGAGTCAGAGGAAGTTTTAGCTGACAAATGTAAAAATGAGGTACAGAAAATGACCAATTGGTGTGGAATGAATTCTTCATTTCTCAACTCCGATAAAACGCAATTGATAAGATTCTACAATCGCCAAAAACAATGCCCTGATATGCGAATCAGAACAGGCAACCTAATACTCGAAAATTCAGAAGAAACAAAATTTTCAGGTGTCACTATCGATTCGATTGCAATAATTTTTTACTTTATTTCATCGAATTTCGGTAGCCATATGATTTTAATTTATTTTATCTTGATTGTTGCAATAAACTTGAAAGCAATAACATTTTCGAATAGAGAATGAAGAGACATTTCAAACATTATATCCCAAACCTATTTGAAAAATTGGGGGTTATACCTATCACTCGACAGAAGTTGGAGATAGGAGCAGCATTTTTCCGTTGAAGTATGTCAAATTACAATTTAAATTTGACGTGTTTCGGAATTTCGTTGAAATATGTACCGTAACCGAAATAATGAACTTATTCCATTTGGCTTTCACACACTCTGTGTTCGAGACGAACATGAAAAAATCACTAATCGAATAACCGAAAATAAGGTGAACTGAAAATTCACCTTATTTTTTTAAGATACCTCGTATCTATCTGATATTGTATATTAAGTTGATTGATAAGTATACTGAAATGAATAACGGCTCCAGCCATTTATGATATTCAGATATCATCGAAAGTTATTCCATTTGATGGAAAACCCCATTCAGCGTTTAGAGTCAAGTCCCGCAGCAACGAACATACGGGGTGAGAATTACATTTTCATTACGCTGGAGGGATTTATGCTCAATTCAAGTCAAAGTAAATACACAATATAATTCACGTCTAACAAAGCCCCTAGCCAATAAAAGCAAGCACAGAGACATTGTTAAAACCCAATTCTGGTGCGTAATATAGTTATTTAATAAGTTTTCACCTACAGTGTCTTATAATTCAAGGAGCATGAAAGGAAATTAAAGTCGTTGATAGAGAATTCTAAATCATTCCTCCGTGAGAGCAGAAAAGGCGAGTTCTATGCCAAGAATAACGTCTCATTCATAACGCATAATTAATTAAATGCTAATTGCACTTTCAGGCTGTTTTAAACTTTGCTGTTTTGTGCTGAACGTTGCTATCGGGGCATTCATCATTACTCTGACAAAGAGAGACTGTAATCATTTCCACCCTTGGAATGGATATACCTTACAACTTGAACGCTATTGTGATACGTAAAACACCGAAGGTGATTAGGATATTTTGACTAATTGATTACTGATTAGGGCGATCGTTCATCGTGGACGTGTCGCTGATGTCTCATGATGTTGGAGGTTTTATCTTTATCTTCGATAATTGTTTTCTGTTGTTGTCGTCGACTCGATAATAATAAATTGGATGAGTCTAGTATTGGGCAATGTTAAAGTTAAGCACCTATGAGGACGACCTACAGTCATCCAGGACCCTGATGGAGAGTGACCCATCACAAACGGTGCGTCGGATGGTGGAAGAACTTGGCATCATCTCCCATGTAGCTTTTGATGGTTTGAAACGTATTGGAGATGTTAAAAACTCGAAAAATGGGTACCCCACGAATTGAAAGATGGACAGAAATTGTCACGTTTTGAAGTCTGTTCTTCTTTGCTTTTGCGCAACCAAAACGATCCTTTTTTGGATCGGATCGCCACGTGTGAAAGATAGTTGATCCTCTACGACAACAGGGCAGTGATTGGATACCGATAATCCATCCAGGCAGTTCTCTGAAGGCGAAAACAACCTAATATTATTTTCCGCCTTTCTTTATTTCTTCCCAAGTCCCATAAACTCCAAATTCTAATGTTCAAAATCCTGATGAGTATCTTGATTGAGTGATAACTTTCCGAACGAAGTCATTGAATTCTTTGGCTACTAATGGATGATTTTTTGCTGGTATTTTTTTGTTTTTGACAGATCACGTGTGGATCGTGTCTTGTATCATTGTTGAACTTGTTCAGTTTGGTCTATAATTCAACAACGCTTGCAAATTATTAAATTTTACTATCAAAATTCATGTTCGGTGAAGAAAATGCATCGTGCACTTCTTCCAGTTTCGTCGGCCAACTGAGGGAGCTATTCAGAAATTTGTGGCTAAATTTCGAACCCAGTTTACATTATTGGGCATTAAAACCACTAACACGCATACGTAGAGTGAGGACCGAAGAAAATATTGCGGCTACATCCGCCAGTGTTCGTTATGACCGTGAAATGTCGATTCGCCGCCGTTCGCAGCAATTGGGCCTCTTTTACTCCACTACGTGGAAAATTTTGCGAAAGGATTTGGGTGTAAAACCTTACAAGATACAGCTGGTGCAAGAATTGAAGCCACACGACCTCCCACAACGTCTAATATTTGGTGAATGGGCGCTGGCAAAGTTGGAGGAAGATCCACTTTTTTATCGAAAAATTGTTTTCAGCGACGGTTGTACGGATACGTTAACGAGCAAAATTGCCGCATCAAAAATATTAATAAATTGATGGATGAAGCCGTTACTAGGTGGTAGGAAATCATAATAAAGAAAAGATAAATGAAACTTTCTATGTTTTTACCATTTTTATTTGTTTATAAGTTTGAAAATGTCCATATGGGACGAAACTGCAGTAACATTAGTTACAAATAAAAGTGGTGAAAACATAGAAAAAAATTATTGTATCTGTAGCGGGAAACATGAAGATCTCTGCAGTTTTTCATAAATGTGGGAATCTTCCAAAGAAAGGAAAGAAGCAATCAATTCCAAGAAAATAACTCAATACAAAGATGTGTAAAAGTGACATCTAGACTCAAACTGGAAGGAAGAGCCCTCTATAAACAACTACTTTCATACAAACATTGAATTATACGAAAGAAAATTACTATTGAAACAACTACTTCTATCCCACCCATCGAACACAAATTCGGAGCGATCAATAATTTTCTCCTCATCAATTTACACCGACGATGTGGTTCTCACTAAATCCTTGTATCAATATTTGTTTCCTAGTAATCAGATCTGATCAATATTAATTATCGGCTATTTTGATGGACACAACATGGCGATTGGGTGGAGAGATAGGAGTTTACAAAATCCGAACGCTTCATATACGTCAAGAGTGTATTGTTTGGCATTGGCGTGCAACGAAAAAGAAAAGAAATCGCGGATTAATCCGGTTGATTTGTTTTAGTTTATTCCCAGGTATCTTGAAAAGATTCTACATAAGTATTTCGTCGAAAATAGTCATTAACATTTTATATTGAAGTTTATTTCATTTGCTTAAATTCCGGAAGGGTTAAAACTGAATGGATTCGCAATCAGCGTATTATCTGAAGTGTTTATTACAATATAAATGATTTCTTAAGTCACTTTTAGTGAATTTAGACATAAGATTGAACATAGACGTGTATATGTACAGGCATATGCACTCATTTCCCACATAATAAGTTTGGACTTGAAGCTCTGTGTACGAGATAGAACTGTATTAGAAAGTACGTAATCTATAAAGCAAATGTTTCAAATTTGAAGACGCTGCGTTGTTAAGTATTTGTTTTGCAGCCATCAATAGCGAACGATTTCGTTGAATTTGTGAAAATGGAGAGAATTAGTCACTGTTATGTGGTACAATACTTTTATTTGAAAGGCCTCAGCTCAACCAATAAAAAAGCTGAACTGGATTCTACTCTGATTCTACTCTCGTTTACAACAGTGAAATATTGAGTAGCAGAGTTCAAACGAGGCCGTACGAGTGGCCAAGACGAACATGGCAGTGTTTTTTTTGTTGGGCCGGGTATTTCTAGGACCATTCTTTAAGTTTCAGAGATGTTCAAAAACAACCTAAATTCAGCATTTCTATTTTATACGCTTAGCTTTACCTGTTTGTATGTTTGTTTGAATGTATGTTTGTTTGTAACTCTCAAGCTCGGGATCTTTATTGACAGAATTATCAACATTATTGCTTGATCTATTCGCGGGCCGATGCCGCTATATGTAATCTCCTTGATAGGTTGTTCAAAAGAAAATCAAAATAAAAAACATATTTTAAGAATTTTAAGTGTTAGCGAAATTTTGTACTACAGATGAAATATTAAAATATTTACAATTACCCGTGATTCAGTACAGAAAAAAGTTTTGAATGAAACGGAAGATACAAAATAAAATCTGATTCGATTATTTGAAAGCAAAACAGAATGTGGATTTCAACAATGAAAACTGTATCGTAAATCAGTTACTCAAATATTTCAAAAAATCGAAAAATTAGAACCAAGGTGCTTGACGTACATATCAAATCAAAAGATTGATTTGAAAAATAAAATTATTCACTGAAAAAATATTTTTAGTCCATCAATATTTTGAATGAAACTTCAAATCAAAACATCAAGACTGAATTGCTTTTTGAAATTATTACTGCAAATTTTCTCTTCACTTCGACACAAATTTTACAACTGTCCGCCCTCTATTGGAGACTTACTGTAACTCAGTATTACTATAGAATTTGAGACCTCAAACTTTATTATGTTGTTTGAGAGGAATTTTACACTCGTGCGCCGTCTGTTAAAGATTTATTATACTAATGACTAGAACTTAAAAAAAAATTTTTGGCAATAAATCGAACTAAAAAGTGAAAAATAAATATAGTTCAAAAAACTAAAAAACACGCTTTCAAAGAACATCGAACTAAAAAGTTAAAAATATTTTTTTTAAATAATCTTAAAACAATAACGAACGAAAAATACTAGTATTTTTGTGGCGCTTTGTGTCATATTTTTGTATATCAGGCGCCCGTTGCTTTTTTCACAATAATACTAATATTTCTCGTTCGTTATTGTTTCAAGCTTATTTAAAAAAATTATTGGACTTCGATGTTCTTTAAAAGCGTGTTTTTTAGTTTTTTAAACTATATTTATCAATTTCTTTCACGTTTACAGATTTTCAATCCGACTTTTCATATCCGTGAAATCATCACTATCACTGATTTTTTATATTGGCCGAAAAAAATAATCAGTCGGTATAAGATGTATTTTTTGCATTCCTAATTCAACCGACCCTTAAGCGTTTCTATATTCCACATATACACTTCTATTTTTTTATATAAAAGCGCTTTTTGTTTCTGCTCTTATCATTTTGAAAATCAAAATCTTGATATTATGTGAAATACGTTTGTCTCATGGCGTTAGCATTACCATTTGTGTATCAATTTTCAAATTTTTCATATAGTAAAAAAGTTCGACCCTTGACCATCGAAGAAAACCATCAATTATTTTACAGTTTCTTCTTGAGTAAGTGGTATATTTTCTTAAAGTTTGTCACTGAATAACATCTCGTGACATCTCCACTCATTTTTTGAACTATTTGAAATTTAATAAAATATTCAATGATATCCATCCAACCTCTGCAAAAAATGTGAATTGCGGGGATGATTGGGGAATGAACTGCTTACTAGGATTCACAACCGAAGAGTTTTTGTGGCACCAATCTGTAAACTGAGTTTAACTTGGAGCTCCTCTGGGATATCGGCAACCACAGCAAGTGTTGTATCGTATGCATATAGAATTATTGGATTTGTATTCACATGTTCTGGCATATCATTAATAAAAAGCAGGAACGTCAGAGGTCCCCAGATGGATCCCTGAGGGACTCCATAGTGGTTGCCAAATGGTTGTGATTGGCAGTTACCTTGTTTCGTGCACATCTTTCTGAGAGTCAAGTTTGGCTTCAGCCATGAAAGTACATTTCCTGTGACAGGCTGAAAAAATAGCACCTAAGTACTTTTTCTTATAATCTGATAACTAAATACAACAATTATCATCAATGATATTTCCAAGGCAGTACGAAAAGTTCCGTCTCAGTTAATTTCTTTATTATACAGGACAAATGAGAAATGAATGAAAAAATAGATCAGAAGGTGTATTATTGCAAAGTCCAATATCGAATGCAAACACTCGACAACCGGATACTTGGTTGCGAGTAATTTCAGAAGCAATGAAGGTCTGATACGGTTCGAAGGAAGGCTCTGACGTCCCGGTCGGTAATTATATCCCAAGTAATATCTGAAGTTGGTAACTTTATTAGATCATGCTGACTTGGATTTAGTTTTGGAAGGAATTATTCTATATCGATGCTTCTGAGTTGCAGCGTTCCCAATTTCGTCCTGGAGTTATTGGATTCAATCCTGGAGAGAAGTTTCACTCACAGATTCAGCACATATAATAATAATAATAATAATAACGTTCATTGTGCAAAAACAAGTTTTATACACAAAGGGAAAAGGGTTAGCCAGAGGCTATCTTCCACCCGTCCCATAATTAAGAGAAAAAAAAAGCATACAGTAAGACTATAAGTAACAGTTACAATAGACACAAAAATAATATAAAAAAAACTATAATGGAGATGATATAAAAGATTACAATCATTCTTGAACATCTAAGAAATGAATTGATATATAGACAAATGAATATACGGTAATAAATCATTTAGATACTTCGGTCCAAAGTAAGAAAAACATCCCTCAAATTTGGTGGTATCTTTTCTTAAATTGATAGAATGATTATCAGATCGCTTACTAATTAATCTGGACAAGTAATTAGGAGTTTTGCTTTCCAATAGTTTATATAAGAATACAGATATGAAATAAAGAATTCTAAACTCAATATTCAGCTGATCTAATTTCAATAAATATTGGAGGTACATGATCACGGTAGTTTATGCAGCACACAAATCTCATACAAGAATTTTGTATGCGTTGAAGTTTGTATTTATTACAGTCTGGCAAGAAGTTGTAATACACTGAGCAGCAATACTCAATATGGGGATAAATCAATGATTGAACTAATTTCAGTTTTGTTTCTTGAGAAAGCTGGAACTTGGACTTGTATAAGGATTTCAGTTTGAAAGAGCAAGTTTTGTAAATGTGTTTAACGTGCTCGTCGAACGAGAGAGTGTTATCGATATATACACCTACATTTTTTGCTGAATTCACCCAGTCAATCGGTTCATTGTCAAGAAAAAGATTGAAATTTGTTTCAACTTCATTTCTTTGTAGGTCAGATCCCAAACATAGGGCTACTGCTTCATTTGGATTTATTCGAAGGCCATGATTTTTGGAAAATAGAAGTGTATTTTCTAAATCTAAGTTCATCCTGGTGATAGCATGGTAAATATTATTAGATTGACTTGACAGATATAATTGAAAATCATAAGCATATAAATGTACGTCGCACTGGGATAACGTGGCAGGAAAGTCAAAAATGAAAAGAGAGAACATTAATGGACCTAGAATGCTACCTTGTGGTACATCAGAAGAAGTTTCCTGAAGAGATAAGCATAATTGATCATTGAGTCCTTCCTGTGAGATAGCTTCTCACCCAATCTAAAGAACTGCATTCAAACCCAATGTATTTTAGTTTACTCAGCAATAGTTTGAAGTTTACCAGATCGAATGCTTTGCTTTCAAAGAAATATAATTTTATACATTTTTTATAAAAATTGAGGACAGAATTGAAAAAAGTACTAACTGAAACCCATTTGATCAATTTACAGCGTGATTTTTGAACTCCAGTTATAGGGTTTTAGAAAAATAATATATCATAATTGTTGAAAGGGTGAAAATTGACACATTCAGCGTCTTAAAATCACTGCTATTTCCTAAATTACTTCATAGTAATATAGCTGCAAGAGTTCTAGCCATTCCTTATGGAAAAACACGTGCAAATTTGAGCAGGTTCATTCTGGCGTTTTTTTGGACCTCAGGTCAACTTCACACAAAAGGACAAAGGTCAGCGCCTTGTCTCTGCCAGACGTCCATTATGTGTAAGCTGAGCTTCAGCCTTCAAAGCCCACTTCAGACCACCTCCACTTCTCCACTTTCACCGTTATACAGTCGACCAATCAGAAACTACCGCGCCTTTGTTTCGTCGTTTTGAGAACTGCGTATCTTTGGATGCTGATTCAGCATTGACAGTGATCAATGTCACCTTGGGTAAGAATACGAAAATAGGTGATAACATATTATGAAATCGAACGAAGAGCCTTCGTTTCGTCGTTTTCAGAACTACGTATCTCCGGATGATGATTCAGCATGGTTTGAATTTCCCGCTGTATGTGCGGTAGCTCCTGATTGGTTGACTGTATGACGGTAAAAGTGGAGAAGTGGAGGTGGTCTGAAGTGGGCTTTGAAGGCTAAGGCTCAGTTTACACAAAATGGACGTCTGGCAGAGACGAGGCGCTGACGTTTGCCCCTTCCTTGTGGAGTGGGCTTGAGGTCCAAAACACGCCAGAATGAACCTGCTCAAATTTGCACGTGTTTTTCCATAAGGAATGGCTTAGAACTCTTACAGCTATATTACTCTTCACTAAGGATGAATTACTGATATGTATTTTTGGTAGGTCCTTGAGCTTCCTCAGCGATTCGTTTCTCAAGCCATCAATCGTCGCAAAACCCTGTCCTTTCATGGGTCTCTTCAGTCTTGAGAACAGAAAAAACTCGCAGGGGTCCAGATCTGGTAAATACGGTGGCTGAGGCATGATTACGGTGTTGTTTTTGGTAAAAAAATCACGAACAAGCAACGACAAGTGATGCAGAAGCCATGAGTTGTTTTTCCACAATACCGGAAGTTTTCTTCGTATTGCTTCTCGCTAGCGGCGCATGACTTCAAGCTGGAAAGATATGCCAAAAAACATGTTGTTGGAATTTGCGATAACACTAACACAAAGTTATGCTGACTTCAACGCAGAACTCGGAAAACAACAAAAAAATAGATTAGATATTTCCTTATATACATATAATGTACTTATCGTGAAATCATCTCAGATTGGGTGATAACTCACCTGAAGACGATTGTGGATACTAACAATCGAAACGTCGTGACGTAACTTGGTTGAATATTTCAATATTTTTATTTTTTGGTTGTTGCTTGTATGTTCTTTCTTTGTAATTTTACTTTTTTTGTTTTAATAAAATTGTTATTTTTCTGTTAATCTTTTTAATTTTTTACAGATTTTTTCAGGGATTTCAAATCAATTTATATTATATTAGACAATGGATATTCTAGGAAGATGTGAAATTTCAACTCTGGCCGTGACTACGATTTCTTAAGGTGAAAGTAAATGGTTTTCTTTTAAGTTTGACGTTCAATTATAAAATCAAATATCTCTCCTCCGCCCTGACGATCTAATGATTCGTAGATTCCAATTTGTTGACAAGTTGTGGTTATTTTTACGTTGAAAAAGGTATCCCAGTTAATTTTCAGATCATAGAAAAAACTATAATTGAGTAATGAATCAATCAGATTATTGATGATCTGCTTACACATATTAATCCTAGAGTTTTTCAGGATATTCGCCACATTTTCCGGGTTTTCACAAAAAACTTAGATATCGTAAAGGAAATACATTTTTTACAAGTATGATTCTCATTCAATGATACTTTTGCAAAAAAATTCCCACCCTGTTTGTATAATTTGCACTTTTTCAGTTTCACAAAACCTCTGGAACATTCCTTCAGAGATATAAAATCGGGTAAATTGGGAATCGGCAAGCACAAGAAAAATATCCAATATCAAGTTCTGAAGCTGAGAATAAAAATAGAGAGAAACACTTGTAATCGTACTTTATTTGAAATAAAAGTGATAAAAAATATAGAAAGTTTCAATTATGATTTCCTACCACGTAGTAACGGCTCATCAATTTATTGAAAACTGGATTACCAATATGAATTTCGAAACAGATTCAAAGACTGTTTTACGAATAGGTTCAAATATTTGACCGTTTCTCCCCACCCACAATCACTTTATCAGTTAGTTCATCATATGAAGTCGTTTTCTTTGTGTTTCCAAACCAAAGTAAAACAAATCGCTTGTCAAAGTGCGCTTTCAATAATAAGTTCGTGTTGAGTCCACATAATTCATCCTTCGATACGAATAAGGAAATTACAACATAATTTGTGAAAAATCGATGGAATGTATATTCGTTTTTCGGAGAAATTATAGGTATACCTCACATCTGATACCGAATCCTTGGAAATTATGTTATCGACTGACTGGATTTGGAGGTTATGAAAACGGGTGCCTCAGATATTGAAAATTTTTTTAAATTATTTAGTTTATTTATTTAGTTTATTCCACATAAACGCAGTTCTCCAGATGAAAGAATTCTTGAACAGTTAAGTTTAAGGTGTATTGGGTTGAACCTCAAAACAGTGAGCAGCATGTATGGAAAAAATAGATTTGCGCATATTGATTTTATAGACTTTCATAAGGCTGAGGTCAAAATTTTCGGGTTTAATAAAGTTAGAGAACGAAATATCCAAGTAATTAGCCATGTCTAAATTCGATGCTTCAATAATATCTTTCTGAAGGAAATGATCATTTCATTTGATATTTATTCTGTTTTGAATACTATGCACTATATGCCAATTATCATCAAAGCAACAGGAACAATTAAACCTTCAATTACATCATTTAATTTATGTTTCATTTGGAGTAAATTCCCGGATTGTCGAAAGATTTCAAAAATGAATCTAAGATTTTAGAAAAATGTCTCAAAAATACTATTTTGCAATAATAACAATATTTTTTCTGAATCACAATATGGTGTTCTGGACAACAGATCAACCGAAAACGCAGTTTTTGAGATTGTGACTGTGACTGTGATTGTGACTGTGTTTTTGGATTTGGCGAAGGTATTTGATACTGTGGATCATTATATACTCCTTCAACGTCAAGTTGACATAGGTTGGAGGGTTGTTGCTTTTGAACATTTGAGGACCATTTACCTTTCATATTAGAGAACAAAAACAAATACTCCATCTGATACAAAAAAAAATGGATGAGAGAATCTTCCAAAGAAAGGAAGAAAAGTAATCAATTTGAAAATAAGTAACTCTATACGTGGATGTGTAGATCATGCAAAGAAGTAACTTTCAGACACAAACTGAAAGAAAGTCCTCCTGAAACAGCTACTTTCATATACACATTGAATTACACGAAAGAAAAAAATTCTTTCGAAACAAATACTTCTATATGAACACTGAATTATACAGAAGATACTTTTCTCTATCCAGTTTGTATATCGAACATTTCTTGAGGAATAAGAATCAGATATCATTCACATGAGTTCTACTTTGAATGAATGGTAATAAATTGTACTCACATGGAACACTGTCACCCTAACTGGTATACACCGTGTTTCGCCTTAAGACACTTGCCCTAAGGCTCTTCAGCAGGCTCTACATTGAAAGTTGTAAAAGATAATCGCACAAAAATGTTATCGGTTCAATTCCATTTTTGGGTCGAGATGATTCTTTTAGGTTACTGTAAACAACACAAATAGCGCGCGTATGGGATGTACCTGGGATGGGATGTACCTCAATGAACTGTTTTGGGGCCCATCTTCTCTCTCTTAAATAAGAACAGAAAAATCAATCGCTGAGAGGTGGTTTTCTGAGTTTTAACGAAGAGAAATGAGCACCGAGGAGGAAAAAGTCCACGAATTGGTTTTGGATAACCGCAAAAGGAAGTTGATCGAGATAGCTGAGGCAAGATAGCAACACAAATAGCGCGCGTATGGGATGTACCTAGAATGGGATGTACCTCAATGAACTGTTTTGGGGCCCATCTTCTCTCTCTTAAACATGAACAGAAAAATAAATCGCTGAGAGGTGATTTTCTGAGTTTTAACGAAGAGAAATGAGCACCGAGGAGGAAAAAGTCCACGAATTGGTTTTGGATAACCGCAAAAGGAAGTTGATCGAGATAGCTGAGGTTTTAAAGTTATCAAAGGAACGTGTTCAACGAACTGATGATTCTCAGCAGTGTTGGAGCTGTTCCATTACGAAAAACACGGAATTTATGCTTCGATACGTGACAATGGATGAAACGTGGCTCCATCATTCCACATCAGAATCAGAATGACCGAAGCCAAAGTATGCAAAGACGCCAAAGTCGGCTGTCTAGTTTATGATATCAGTATTTTGAGAGGCGCATGGAATAATATTCATCGACTACTGTGAAAAGGACAAAACCATCAACAGCGACTATTACATAGTGTTCTTAGAATATTTGAAGGACTTAATAGCGGAAAATGATTCTATTTTGAGAGAAAGAAAGTGCTGTTTCATCATTACAATACACTGTGAAACAAATCAATATAATGATGGCAAAAGTGCATGCATTGGGCTTTCATTTGCTTCCACATCTTTCGTATCCTCCTGATCTTACCTCCAGCAACTTTTTTCTGTTCTCAGACCTACAAATAATGTTTTCTGAGAAAAAATTAGGGGGCTGATGAGAAAATAATCGTTGAAACTGAGGCCTATTTTGAAGCTAAATACAAAAAAATATTTTTCTGTGTTAGCGTACAAACATTTCAACCGAACAGTTATGAGCACATCGTTATCAATTAGAAACAAAGTGACACCTTCGCCTTGCGAATACATGAAACCAATCATGAAAATCTCATACAATTCGGACTGCAATTGCTTTAGGAAATTCTGGTTAGGATTCAGGCAGATGTCAGAACAATTATCTTGATCTAGAAACTGTAAAAATGGCAAATGATCAGTCGCATTTCACAGATGCTCCACTCTGTTTCGATAAAAAAGCGAACAGACCGGCAACCATGTGCGAAAGTAAATGTGCAAACACCAAAATAGGAATAATCAGCGTTTGTATGTGTAAATTGCAGAAGTTTCAGAGGTATATAATTTGGTGGAAGATTTTCCGAGATATGAAGGCAATAAAAATATTTTAAAATGCATCGAAATAAGACCGTTTCATATTCAAGACGAGAGGGTCCGAGAGATGCCATCAAAGAAGAGCGTAATGATAGGTTAGGAGTACTCATAATGGGTTACCTTAAATGACTGGGCCCATTTTACGGAATTTAATTTGTTTTTATAGCTTTGATTACTGCTCGCTATAATTTGAAAACGTTTTAATAAAATAAGTCTTGTTTCATTGTATTTTTTTGCCATCTTGTGTTTGTATGCTTGAAATGAATTAAGGAAAAATGATTGATGTTTCCTCTAACAACTGCCTTTATTCGGTTTCATTATATTCTTCTTTTGCGAGCACATCACGTGCAGGTTCACACTATAATGCTTTTTCGCCTACAAGAATATTTCATTCAATGTCATTTACTTCAATTATTATTCTTGAATATAAAAGAAGTACACTTCCATAATAGTAGGCATTAAATTCTCAGAAATAATTGCATTGAAACCAAAACATTGTTACCAAAATTGTAATTCTATATGTTTTATCATCATCTTTCCTCATATTTTTAGTATAATGTTCTTACGCCAATGCAAGAGACATATCAAAGACAAAAACGTCAGTCATTTCTGAGAATAGTGCCTACTATTTTTAAATTACAGTATAGTTCATTACGATTCCTTTGGATCCATTCATATCAGTTCATAACACATAGACTTATTTTCCAGTTTCCAGTTCTACCTTTTTTGCTGATGTGGAAGACCGAAAGGTCCTGGTGATTTGGTTGGATCAGAAATTGTTTTTGGTATCGATTCCGGATTGTTAACAAACTATTGAGTTCCATTCGATTCTCTAGTCGACTTTGGCTGTGAAAGTCTATATTTCAATACCTACCCCTTTTTGGATATTCATAACGGAACCTTTGGAATATCTGGCAACCTCTCAGAGTGTCAAGTCTTACATATATGTGGAGGCTTTATGGATGTAAGCAACATCTGTCACCACTCTCTTGGTAACAGAGTGGATGAAGAAGGAGAATTTCACGAGTACGAGCAGTAGGGGCTTTGATAGCACTCAAACTCTGGCAGAAGTTGATTTTGCGAAGATACTTGGGTATATAGTGGAAATATCATGGATCTGGGACAAATCCTAAGGATTTTATAGCTCAATGTCTGTAAAGTTTTTCGAGAAGGATTAAGTATGCTGTCGTTGACCAACTTCTGCACCACAGGCTTGTTGGAAGTCAAATTGAAGCCCAGCAGCAAAGAGGGACCTGAGCAAAATAATATCGGATCAAAATACTCCCTTCATGATAGTTCAGCACCGCCGTCAATGGATGTGGAAGAGTATGTGGATTGAGTATGCTGCCGTTGACCAACTTCTGCACCACAGGCTTGTTGGAAGTCAAATTGAAGCCCAGCAGCAAAGAGGGACCTGAGCAAAATAATATCGGATCAAAAAACTCCCTTCATGATAGTTCAGCACCGCCGTCAATGGATGTGGAAGAGTATGTGGATTGAGTATGCTGTCGTTGACCAACTTCTGCACCACAGGCTTGTTGGAAGTCAAATTGAAGCCCAGCAGCAAAGAGGGACCTGAGCAAAATAATATCGGATCAAAATACTCCCTTCATGATAGTTCAGCACCGCCGTCAATGGATGTGGAAGAGTATGTGGATTGAGTATGCTGTCGTTGACCAACTTCTGCACCACAGGCTTCTTGGAAGTCAAATTGAAGCCCAGCAGCAAAGAGGGACCTGAGCAAAATAATATCGGATCAAAATACTCCCTTTATGATAGTTCAGCACCGCCGTCAATGGATGTGGAAGAGTATGTGGATTGAGTATGCTGTCGTTGACCAACTTCTGCACCACAGGCTTGTTGGGAGTCAAATTGAAGCCCAGCAGCAAAGAGGGACCTGAGCAAAATAATATCAGATCAAAATACTCCCTTTATGATAGTTCAGCACCGCCGTCAATGGATGTGGAAGAGTTTTGAACCACCTCATTGGTGGACCGTTGACACCAATGGAAGACGTGTGGATTCAGTGAAACGTAGTCAGGGAATCCAGCTTAATTGATATAAATGTAGGATAGAGTTTGAAAGATGAAAGCAGATTTTGAAGAAGGAATGCAGAATATTGGTAACAGCCTGTAGAATCGAAGATCACAACGTATGCCATTGTAAACCAGCTGATTTGGTGGAGGATTGACACCAATGGAAGAGGTGAGGATTCCGTATAGTGCAAGGTAACCAATGAATCCCCGTTCGTAAATGAAAATGTAGGAAACAGTTATGCTTTTTTTTCAAGTACAAAATTCAAGCACTACAGGAAAATCCTTCAGTCGCTCTAGAAGCAGTGCTTGTGAGAAAGTAGCTATTCACATTGGATTTGGATCGTTGGAGATTAAATACATTTGATGAAGTTCGAGTCCCAGTCCACTGAGTATTTCTGATATGTTCCGCTCTTGGTAGAATCAAATGTGTCGAGTTATTTGAACACTTTCCATGGAAGTATCTATAGAAGAGAGACAAATCTCCAACCTTTCTTCGATATTCCAGCCTATGAAGTGATAATCGCATGTCCAATTAGACGGATGGCTCTTTTCTGGATGAAGATCTGCATCTGCAGCCGATGTTCTGGAATACAAATTTAATGACGAGACAAGTGTGCTGTCGTCAGCAAAGCAATATATTGGATTCTTGTTTTTTTCTAATAAGTTGTTGATAAAAATAAAAAGAAGGTTGGAGAAAATATGAGTGCCTGGGGAACACCAGCGTTGATGGTGAAAGAATTCGAGATGAAACGGTTTAAAGAAAGAAAACAGAACGGAATATTTGATGTCTCAATTCTGAAGAAGAATGAAGATTTTTTTCGCAGTATTCAGAAGAGTATTTATGAAATTTGTTGCTTCTTTTCTTTTGACAGGAGTTGAGGCAGTACATTTCTGTTTGTGAGGAATATATAGATTTCACACAGTGAAACTTATGGGGTTGAACTTGACGATTGGCTTTTAAACGTATCAATAAAGTTCTCTACTGCCTGTTTTATTTTTTTACATTGTGAAAGGTGAAAATCTCCAAAGAGGACGAAGATGAACTATAAGAATCCTGTAATTTCCAGACTCCTCTCCCGTTATTGATCACGAACCGCTGTGCCTAGTTAAGAAACGTTCAAAGTGGCAATATATTTCCTAGCATTATAAAGTAATTTGGTGATTGAACACAGACACGAGAACAAAATGGGCGTAATAACAAAGCGCGGCTATGAATGGTTGCTTTCTGAATACATTATTATTCAGACGATCAGAGATAGAAGTTTTCCATACCGATTTCGGCTTAGCGTGTGACAGATTTGCATGCAAATTTCTTTTCAAGTATATATTGGAGATTTAGCATACGCGGCTGCTTGAACTGTTTTATTCATTCGTAGCACTGACTCTACGCGACGTATTTTCGGATATCTCAGAGTACATAGTTCAGAGGAACGTTTACAGGGCGTCTGCACAGGTCCAGAATATTATTTAGAAAAAATATTAAAATCCAGTAATTTTTTATACATACTGAAAGTATGTATAAACTGTTCACCTCTATTTTTCCGTTGACCAGCTGCCAACTCTCAGAAGTTAAACTAGTGCGAGCTGAGAATTGACAGGGTCTTCACTTTTAACGTGCGATTCCTAGTTTACCTAATGAATACATTGTTTGAAGAAAGAGTTTTCCCAGACCATAACTGGCTGGATCTACGCTGGTAAACAGAACTGCAACTAAGACTCTCCAAGATGAAGCCATTAGGTTCAGGGTCACCAGGACAGAGATAACAACCTGCCAAGGGACCTATACGACTGTACTTCAAGCGGAAATATATGCTACTGAATTGTGTGCAGAGATATTGGTAGAACTCAACCTGTCATTGGCATTGCTTTGGACTTTGCCAAACAAAAATTCAACATCTGGATGGCAAGAAGAGTTACAGACTCTTGGCAGAATCTTCCAGGATTGGCCCACTCCAAGGCGTTTATTCATCCTTCGAAGCTTGATACCAAACAGTTTTCGGACTACAACAGGGATGGACTACGATCTCTAACAGGCCTTCTTACTAGTCACTGTCATTTGAATCGTCATATGCAGAGACTCGGACTGTTGGAAGACAGTGTGTGTCGCCTCTGTTTGGAAAATGATGAAACAGCAGAGCACAAACTTTGTGCCTGCCCCGCTGGGGACCGAATCAGGTTTTCAGAGTTTTGCAGAGCCCTACTCTTACCATATGACCTGAAAGACGACTCACCATACAAACTGATCGACTTCATCAAGAAGCTGGGTTTATTTGGGCGAGTGTTAATAGGTGTGAGCCACAATGAACCCTTGCGGGTTGCTGTGGAGGGTCGAATAGAGCCCCTCACTTTGGACCTAACCTAACCTAGCAGAAATCTGTGATGTAATAGTAATCTATATCGTGATAGTTGTGGAATTTTATTGAATCAACTATGTTTTTACATTTTTGAACTTTTTTATGGTAATATTGTCATACTGTTATTTTCATGTATTCATTTCGTCCATGTCATATCCTATTTTATAATAATAATAACAATAATATTTATTTATTTACCAAGATTTCAAATCAAGTTTACAATATATACATATATAAATATAACAATGGTGAATAAATAAAAGAAAAGAAGACCGACAAAAGTAAAACTTGTGCGTGGGCAGAATATTAAAATGTATAAAGTAAAACAATAATAATGATGATGCATATAGAGAACACTCCTAAGTTGGACAACATTATATTAACAATGAATTAGTACTAATACTCATTGTTGTGAATATACGTTTTTGTATCATTCTGAGTTCAATAATGAATATCAGTTTCTTCGATGATTTCCACGAATAAACAGGGAGACCCACAGAAACCTAGGTTGTGCGTGGGGTTGTTTCCTGTTTATTCATAAATTTTGTTGTTTGATGTAGAGGTATTTTATAATTTTTTCAATATTGTAGTCAACATAGAGGAAATAACCCTTTAATTTTCAACTAATTGTTCTGTACTCTTAATATATCGTGAATTACTTTTCTGTCTAGATTAAATGTGTACGATTTTAGTTTTTTTCTGATCAAAGTGATAGAGTTGATGTGAGTGATGAGATCCTTTAAACTTTTATGTAAGAATTTGAAAAGCCGAGGTGCGAGGTAAGTATAACATCGTTGTCCTACCGCTTTTTTTTGAGGATTTCGTACGAATATCAGAATTGCTTTTTTGTCTTGTTGTGTATTTATGTTCTATTGTTTTCAGTTCGTGGTTGTTTCTGTATAGGTTAACTAAAATGCTATAAAAAATGATTGTTCCAAATCGAAGCATTTCGATTCTTTATATAATTCGTCTGTAGGATACCTATACGGTCTCTTGAATATTATTTTTAGGAATCTCTTTTGCAAAATTTCAATTTTTTTTAGGTGGATATCTGCTATGCCTCCCCACCCTAATATCCCATATTGTAATCTTGATTCTATTAATGCGTGGTACAGAACCTTCATATGGTGAGTATTCAAAATTTTCACCAAACATTTGAATTTCGGGAGCATGTACCTTGGATTATTATCGATATTCTGAGCGTGTATATCCCATCTCAAGTGTCGATCTAATGTTATTCCCAAATATTTAAAACTAATTGTGGAATGGATAAGTTCGACTGTATCATTTTTTTTTAATTAAAATCGTTTCATACTGAGGTAAATTGTTTTTGTAGATGGCAAATAAACTTGTCATAGTTTACTGTGAGGTAATTCTGGTCAAACCATTTCAACACAATTTCAAAATCTAACTCGATTTTGATTTTTAAGTTGCCCCATGAATCATCTTTGTATAACACAACTGTATCGTCAGCAAAGCTGTAAATTTTCTCCTCTACACTCCAGGGTAAATAGTTTATTCATATAAATAGTAAAGAGAATGGGTCCTAAGACGGTACCCTGTGGTACTCCACATGTGATTGTCTGTTGAGTGCAGAAAGAACGAATTTGAGATTGGTTCTCTTTCAGGTGTGGGTTCCAGTGAGGGTGTTATATTTTCTGCTAGAGTTTTCCCTACATTTATGAAATAGTTGTTTAAGATTTCAGTCATCTCCTGTTCATCTTCGACTTTATTTTTTGATTCAATTTTTGATATCTCTTGTTTTGGATGGGAGTTGTGTAGAGTTTTCACAGTGTTCCATAATGTTTTCGTGTTATTTTAATTTGTTTCTATATTTTTGACATAGTAGTTTTTTTTGTAGTTTCTATCAGCCTGTTCAGTTGATTTTTGTATGTTACATATTCTTTTTTGTACTGTTCGGGATTTTTAATATATTTTTTATATAATTTTTCTTTAGTATTCATAGATTTTACTATTCACTTATATATTTTACAATGCTTTGTCGATAAAAATTATTTCTTCAGACAAAAAAGTGAAAAGGCATTCCAATCGTGAATTGAATTTTTGAGTTTCAGGAATTCCAGACATAACGCATCTTCGCCCGCTCACCCTGTACATTGTGTGAATGAGGCATGCAGCCACAAAGCAATCATTACAATTTGTGATAGCGAGGCAATAAAGATTCTATCTACCAATATTTCCATCACAATAAAATCAGGAGAAATAAAAAATTAAAATGTTTTTTCTGTATTATAAAATTAATTCGACTAATATGACGATTTGTAGATGGGTTATCTGTTCCAGCCCAGATGTGAGACCCTATTTTATTTTCATAATAAAATGGTTTGAATAGAGTTAAATGCGTAATTATATATAATTTTCGTGATAGGGTATTATCTATCGACTGAATCGATTTGGTTTCGGGCTTTGGTATTTTCTATTTATGGAGTAGTGTGGATGTTGATATTCAATAGAAAATTCAAAATTGAGCGGATTTGACGAATGTTTCACTAGAAGGGTGACTATTTTTTGTTAAATAAAAGTCTGGAAAGTGTCAAACGGTTTATTATTACCATGAAATATAAAACATTTTCTCGTGAGTTCCGACAATTTTTGATGAATCCCTCATATTTTTAGTTTCTTAACCCTCTTAAATTAAAAAGTATTTTTGTTGTTGATAAAGTTGTTCAGGAATGTTACTGCGATTGAATCAAAATTGTATGTGTATATTTTCAAATTAGCAAATGACTCGGTAGAAAACCACTTACTCGGGCAATTTTCTGTAATAAAAAATGGATTGGTGTTTGTGAGAAAAAACTTTCTATAAACTTTCAGGCAATGTTGTTGATTAAAATAATGAATGTCTTTTGGGGAAGAACAATATGAAACATGAGAAAAATATGAAATATGAAACTCTGGTGATGAAATAAAATCCACAGAATGTTGATGCTACATTACGTTATCAGTTTTACACATAAATCAATAAAATTTGTTGTGGTGCCTGGCCGGGTTGGTCTGTTCTTAAAATTTGCAAACTTTTAGAAAGTAGGTACTGGTGATCCTTAGCAATTGTTGAGCAATGTACATCATCACCACTTATTTGTTTTTTGTAACGTTAATTCACCCGTAGATAGCACTAAGTAGGTATTTCTAACTTTTTTGGTTTCAAAAGAGTTTTTTCTCATTTCGTGGTAACCGCATGAGTAAAAAAAAATAAAGGGTATAATCAGATTCCATTTTTTACGAGCTCTTCAATGAGCCCATACACGACATAGATTTGCATTTGAAAAAAAAAAGTTGGGGAGGGTTGCAGCTAAGGGGTTGAAAAAAAATATTTCATTTCATTGCCAAAAAATGCGTACAACGGGAAATCAACTGACGTGTTTCAGCGTTTTTTCCTGAAATACTGGTTAAAAAGATATTAATTTTATTCCGGACTTTTGCGCACCCCTGTATACAGGGAACGCTCAAGAGTTTGGTTGGATGTTGGATGGAAACAGAGATGTCACATTAACGGCATCTCTGCCAGAAATCTTCCTCTGGTAACAACGTAAGCATAAAATTCTCCATAATATTGTACATTTTCTAAAAAATCAGCTCAACAGCCAAAGTTAATTGCTACCCATCAAAATAGAATTCAATGATGTCACGAAGAAAATAATTTATATCCGTTTGCACACAGCACACTGACTTTCCCAGGATAAATTCTGAACTCATTTTTTAAACATTAGACAGATTCAAATCTGGTTCCATTAGTTGAGAGAGAATAGATTCGGCAGAGGGTAGCGAGAGCTGTCAACGGTACACGCTTATTGCGAAAGCGTGACTTGCGGAATCCACACATTTTAACGACTCAAAACATTGTAATTCAATGATATTATTGTCCTTTTCGATGAATAAAAAACTTATCGCACTCACAATAGAAACGAATAGTCATCTACGCTACCGTTTTTCATACTATTGTTTTCATGGGCGTAGCGAAAGGAAATGTACGATTCGGAGATTGGAAAAAACAGGATGAAAGTTTTGAATGTTTTTTTTATTAGCGTTCAAAAGCTATTCATCCGACAATCATGATGAGATACGATTTCAATTCTGAGAAATGGAAACCAAATTTGACCTCACAGAAATGCTTCAAATAAGCGAGATAAATCACTCAAGTAGTTTTGAACAATGATGGTGAGTTTTTGTTGTCAAAAGTGGAATGTGTTCAGTTAGGCTACACTTTGATAATTACTGTAGAGAAAAACTTACTCATTATATCTTCTTTCGTATGATACTCTCTAATGAGTAATTCTCATGTCATTCTTGACCAAGGAACTCCGCAAACTTTTCGATGCTGTCAGTGTCCAAATCACAGATTACATCTACATTTACATTTGTAGTAACAGGTAGTAACTCGTATTTGATAATGGGGAATGTTCCTCCTGACGAAAATCAAGTAGTTTTCATAAAATAGCTCTTAAACAACGTATTTTAAACTTATAATTTCAACCTTTTTCTTTAAAAAGTTATTTAAATACTTAAAAAAGAGGAATGAAATAATGCATTCAACATTTAAAGGGATTCGTTTCTATTTCACCATTTGGCAACATCGGTTACAGCTAATAAAGGACAATGAATCTGTTACCTGAGTGAGACAAACAAAGATGGCATATTTCAGAGGCGTGCTGTTCTGTTTACTTATGTTCCGAGTTCCGAGACATTCTGTGACATATGACATTTTGTGCACCTAACCTATCTTCCTCTATATAGATAAATAACAAAACAACTGTTGTTTATGTGACTTGTGGGAATGGTATTGAACTATAATTTATATTTTGCCTCAGTTGTTGATTTATAAAGATAATTTTCCTTTTTTGAAGTAGAATATCTAGGTACGCATAAATTATTTAAAGTTGATATAGGCGCTGTTGCCAATATGTGAATTAGAAACAAATCCCTTCAAAAATTAAAACCCAACATTTGGAACACCAATTCGAATAGTTCTTGAAGTGAATTTGAAACACTCATGAATTGAACTCAACTTTATTTTGTTCAAACTTGCATTTGCTGTAATAACTCAAATTGCGGAACATTCCCATTCGAAACCACTACATCAGCTTATCAGTTGTATCAAAGGCCTTCGATAAAATTCACTCAAATGAAAAGTTGTTCACAACAATCGATTTTAATTTGGAAATGAGTAGTTTTATCTACTCAAAGACAATACAAAACATTCAATATGTAGAACAAAACCAACGCATATAGAACTTTTCTTCATTATGCGTGACGCTTTGATACGTGAGACCGTTTGAATTCTTTTTCTCGTGCGATCGTTTTGGTTTTGAGGTAACATTTATTCTGAACGGCCTGGGCTTCAAATGCTCGTTGAAATAGAAATGCTTGTTACATTTATTAAGGAGCGTTTGGAAATTTTGAAGAAATTTTAGTCAGAAATGTAAATATATTATTACAATAGTATTATTACACTTGTTATTAATATTATACTCCTTCGTTTCCAGCCATTGAACAAGGAAGACATAACTTTGGTATATCTGAACCTACATCATATGCAGAAAAGTGATAAAAATCGAAAGCTTGTTGCTGAAATACTAATTCATCAACTTTTCTGCTCACTTGTATTGATTATCTAGATTTGATATGTGGAATAATTGAATATTGTGATGTTTAACATAACCAGGATACAAAAAGAGTTGAAAAAAACTCACCTGGAATGAATTTATTATGGAAACATTGCATATTTGTATTAGAAATATTCAAATGCTGTGATAAACTATCATAAACAAGATGATAAACATCATTTACGCAACAGTCGGTCTATGTTTTCACTTGATCTCTACTAATTTCATGGCGTTTATTACCTTTATTTATTAAAAGTAGTTCATCCGTTCTATAAACTTCAGCTGTTTCAGAAAAAAATACATGGAAGTGAATCTTGATTCTCATAATTTCCTCTGATTACTTTTGTTGTAAATAACTGTCAAACTGAAAATTAGTTTTCTTGTTGCACAAGGGTGCATGTAGATGTGGTGGAAGGTTTCTGTATCTGTATCTGTAGGGTAGGGAGGGTGAGTGTAAGCTCACAGCATTTAGGCCTCATGTGACCCATTGTACATCCTCCCGAGGAGTTGTCCTCCTGGCTCATCGTTCATCCTGTCCTTTCCACGAAGGTGGACAGGTAACTAGGAGACATATTTTTTATATCGGCAGGTGGCTGACAGTTTCATCTTCATTAAGCGTAGATTTTTCCTGATCATCGCCAGATATTTCTTCGACGCCAGCTTCCCAGGGTCACCCAGGGTGATCCTTTCAAGTTTGCATCCTTTGATTTCATTCTGTCTCTTTAGGGATTGAGCATTGGTGTAATATTTGGCTAGTTCCGTAATTGTTGAAGTCATCAGGCCGTAGGTGCTACTGGGTCCTAAAATTCTCAGTCCAGCCGCTTCCTTGGCTAAAAAGTCGGCAATGCGATTACCTTTACTTCTGTCGTGTTTTTAACCCACCTCAGGATGGTTTTAGTTTTGCCAAAATCACTTTGGGAAATGGGTCAATCAGAAACATTCAGAGTGTAAGAAGAATATATATTGCACCATGTATATTAACATCAGAATCAGGACAAAAACACCAGCAGCAGAATACATTGGCACATATTGGAATGTGTGTGATGAAAGATGGGGGTTGCATCAGAGGGTAATGAAAACGCCTTACTTGATGATATTACCACCATAGACTGGTACTCGTATGATAGTTTGGAAGAGCTAAAAACAGTTGACCAATTTGCCAATCCACTGCCCTACAAAATGTTATTCCAAAAAGTATTATACGAAATATATGATTTGTATCATCCACAGGAGAAGACTGGGGTTTCTGAATGATGTAAGTACCCAGTTCAACGAACTGTACTACAAACTAGAAGGAGAACTTTATCTTTATCTTCTGAAGACGCCATTTTGATTGGTGAGACGTGCGCCGAGAAGAGTATAACATTCCTGGTGAATGGGGAAAAATGCTTATTTTGTGGGTTATATTTCGCATCCACTGACTCCTCTCTTCGACCCTCTCTGCCCATATACGCGTTCGAATATCTTGGTCAACTGCGATAAAGATACTCTTAAATAACTAATAACCGAATTTCAGCATGTTTCGGTCTGTACCATCATTAGGATGTTTCATGCGTCTTTGTAGCTTCATATCTCAATGAATTTTTGGTAAATTATCATTCCTGAATTCATATTGAACCAGAATGCTGTATTTTCGCCAGGGAAAGCGATGGCGACTGTTTTTTGGGATAGAAATGGCAGTTTCGTAGGATGCTGTGTACAAAACTGCTACTTTCAAGGACGAATTCTTTACGTAAGATGAGGGACTGCCAATGGGATCGCCACTTTCACCTGTTATAGCCAATATATATATATGGAGTGGTTTGAAACTCTGGCCATTGAAGAAGCCCACAAGAAGAGTCTGGTCGAGATACGTAGAGGACACCTTCTTAATATGGAACCATGGGAATGTAGAACTGGACACTTTCCTGAAGCACATCAACAACGTAAGCCCTTCCATCACTTCCACAATGGAGAAGGAAGTCCACAACGAATTGCCTTTCTCAGACGTATTGGTGAAGAGGACCGACACTAAATGGGAAACATCTATATATCGAAAACCCACCCACTCAGGATAGTATCTTTACCAGAAATCCAACCACCATCAATCGACTAGGAGAGGAATCATCAAGACTCTACTAGACCGTGCTTTATAGCTTTGTAATACAAAGGAAGGTCTCGAAAAAGAAATGGGCATCATCAAAAATGATCTTCAAAGGAATGGTTACTCCAGAGAGATGGCAGAACAGGCTTTAGCTAGAAGACAGCAAGAACTCCACAAGAAAGATAAGCCGCCATAACCTGTACTTGTGCTTCCCTACTTCAGAGGATTATCGGAGAGGATAAGAAGAATTGGGTCCAAGTATAACATCAGAACCTGCTTCAGATCCGGTAACACTATCCATAGCTGCCTCACGAAAACCAGGCCAACAAACGCGGACTGCGATTCCAAGAATTGCATTAACCGGGTACCCTGCGAGTGCGGAGAATCATTCATTGGTGGAACTGAGAGGCCATTGAAAGTTTGCAGTGTAAGCACAAGAAACACACACAGTGAGAAGACACCACCAAATCCAGAATAGCAGAGCATTTTTGGACTCATCAACATGGTATCAAGTGGACTCAAGCTGAAATCATCCACAACGAGGAACACTGGTTTAGGAGAAAATTCAAAGAAGCCGCGTATATTTTGTAGAACAATGCTTTTAGTCAAGCTAGCGTAGAGATACGTAACATATGGAAACCTCTAATCAAGGGAAAAACGACCAATTCCCGCCAAATGGTCATCTCCCGCTAAAAACCAATGAAGCGGAAAAAGTGAAGAGGGGATAGGTGAAAGCACTCCAGCGACCTATAAATAGTCAGATCTCGGTTATTTATTTGTTATTTCAGTTTTTCGTTTGATAAAATTGTTATTTTCGGTTAATCTTATTAATTTTTAATTGTTTTTTCAGGGTTCTCAAATCAATTTATATTAGAAAATGGAAGTCCGAACTGCTGAAATATTGAATTAGAATCTATATTTTCTCCTTTTATTCAACTTTCAAATGAAAATGTGAAAAAACAGTGGAATATTGAATTTGAATCTATATTTTTTCCTTTCATTCAACTTTCAAATGACAATGTGCATGAGCGATTCCTCCTTTTTCTATTCCTATATCAACAACATACCTAACGGGCCAACCGCTCCCGATGTGACAATTTTCGTTATACTACATTCCTGAAGGACATATGGTTTGTCAGGAATGTTAATGGGCCAGTGAATCCTCAAATGGTACCCCGTTTTCGTGGATGTAGGGATAAAGATCAGAGAAAGTTTGTGGTAGATATTTTCCCTAGTATTCGGACAGCATTCCAAAATTTATGCAACGTTTTTATCTTCGAGATAGACATCTGTTGAGGCATTGCCTTTTAAAGACAGCTTCATCATAAACGGAGTTATTTCCCGTTTGAGGTCCAAGTAATTGATTTTTCAGTTCCTTATATTGACCAGTACCGTTGTAGAATGTTATAATGTCTTCTTCAGATTTCTTCATTTGACCATCCGCCCTACTCACTAGATCTAGCCCCTAGCGACTTCTTACTGTTCTTTCATCTAAAAATTGTGCTTGAAGGACACATATTTCCGTCAAATGAAGAGGCAATCACCTTCATAAACAATTATTTTGTGGAGAAACACACCGAGTACTATTTGGACGCGATACAGAGATGACAGTATCACTGGGAGAAGTATCTAGAGTTGAAAGGAAACTATATTGAAAAATAAAAAAAGGTTTTAAAAAATTGTCTCGTATCTTCGTTAGGATGAAAACTTTCAAGATCACCCCCGTACACCAGAAACGAAACTACCTCACCTTGTGAATATATTCGTTTCTTCAGCGGACATGGACCCACCGAAGCATATTGCCACTTTCTTTTGATCAAGGCGTGGATTTATAAGTTAGAGGGAGGCTCAAGTTTTGTTCGTGACGCCCTGTATAGAAATCACGACCGTCTCCTCTCGAAGTACCCATTGCGAGCAATTTCCGCACGAGGGCTCCGCCACACAAAACAATCTGAGTGACAGCGTGTCACTGGATGACTTGCACCTCGTGGACACGCCAATTCCGAAGCCGACACTCGTGATAGATGGAGTCACTGTTTCGCAGCGGCATCAAATCCCAGTCAGGAATGCCAATACAACCATGACGCGCATTTCAATTGTTATTCATTCAATTATTATTATCACTTAACACGTTTTGAAGCCGGAGCGCTCTGCGGTGGTTGCTACAAGTTTGGCTTCCATGGAATGACCCTGATTTATTAATCGTTCGGGGGGTTCACAGAGTTTCGACGAACTGCAGGTAATCATCTTGAGAAATGAATTATCCTTGACATCCTTGAAAAATGTTGTCATTCATGTAGTTGTACAGTGTTTGAAAGCTCCAGTCTCTTCAATTTTGATATTGGTTCGGCGCTTGAAACTGAATTCAGGACTTGACCAAGGCAAGATTCGATTGAAAATATGATGGCCGGCCCAAATCCTTTTTTCAAACTGAAGAAAATGAGTAGGAAATTATCCTTGACATTTTTGGAAATGATTGTCATTCATCTAGTTGTCTAGTATTTGAGAGCTTCAGTCTCTCCACTTTTGATATTAGTTCAACGCTTGAAAATGGATTCAAGACTTGACCAAGGCAAAATTCGAATGAAAATATTGTGGCTGGCTTAAATATCCTTTTCAAAGTGAAAAAAATCATTGGAAAATCATCCTTGACATTTTTGAAAGTCAGTATGTCGCTGTCCAATTTTTGAAAGCCTCAGAGTCCCTTTTTATATTGGTTCGGCACTTGAAAATGGATTCAGGACATGACCAAGGCAGGATTTTATTAAAAATATTATAGCTGGCCTACATCTCCTTTTTCAACAGAAGAAAATTTCTTTGACATTTTCGGAAAATAGTATGTCGTTGTCCAATTTTTGAAATTCTCAATTCTTATTTATATTGATTCGGCGGTTAAAAATGGATTCAGGACTTGACCAAGGCAGGATTCGATCGAGAATATTGTGGCTGGCCTAAATCTCCTTTTCATAGTGAAGAAAATGATTGGAAAATCATCCTTGATATTTTTGGAAGTCAGTATGTCGCTGTCTAATTTTTGGAAGCCTCAGTCCCTTTTTATATTGTTTCGGCACTTGACAATAGATTCAGGACTTGACCAAGGCGAGATTCGATTGAGAATAGCATGACTGGCCTAAATCTCCTTTCCAAACTGAATAAAATGAGGAGAAAGTAATCCTTGACATTTTTGCAAATTTATATGTAGTTGTCCAATTTTTGAAAGTCTCAATTCCTATTTATATTGGTTCGGCAGTTAAAAATGGATTCAGAACTTGACCAAAGCAGGATTCGATTGAGAATATCATGACTGGCCTAAATCTCCTTTTCAAACTGAAGAAAATAAGGAGAAAGTTATCCTTGACATTTTTGGAAATTTATATGTCGTCCAATTTTTGAAAGTGTCAATTCCTATTTATATTGGTTCGGCGGTTGAAAATGGATTCAGAACTTGACCAAGACAGGATTCGATTGAGAATATCATGACTAACCTAAATCTCCGTTTCAAACTGAAGAAAATAAGGAGAAAGCTATATTTGACATTTTTGGAAATTTATATGTCGTCCAATTTTTGGAATTCTCAATCCCTATTTATATTGGTTCGGCGGTTAAAAATGGATTCAGGACTTGACCAAGGCAGGATTTGACCAAGGCATTGTTTGTTCATAATTTTCTGACCAAAAACAACACCGTATTCACCAGATTTGCTTCCCTGCGACTTTTACCTGTTCCCAAGATGGGTACCCATGAAAGGACGGCGTTTTGCGGCTATTGAGGAGATAAAAACCGGTACCGCTCAATGACATACCAAAAAGTGCATATATGTATATGGAAATTGTTCGATTAGTGAACTTACCTTTCCTATTACCCCTTTCCAATATCAATAACCCCATCGCCGCCAGTGGAATTCTATCTGAATCCAATCGCAGTCGAGATAAAACACATTAACAAATTGTGTTCTAATTAGATTGGGCAGCAATCTGACGTGTTCTAGTATAACTAACAGGAACGGGGATCCAATTACTTCATATCCTCGTTAGGGCATTATCTCTCACATCTCTCACCCGAACTCTCAGATATGACAACGAATTTTCTGATCTTGATACCGAATTTACTAGAACAGGATTTCGTCTTCGTCAATATCGCATTAATTGGAAATTATGTTTACTCGGAGGTGTATCTGCACTCTAATTTCTAAACAGGTGTGATTGAGTTTGAATCGGAATACTGGAAGTTCATTTACGACAGAGTTGGACACCTTTTCGATTCTGAATTGATGTATTTCTGATAGTTTCAGGGCAAAACACAAGCACTACAAGAAAATCTTTAAGGCACTTTAAGAGCGGTGACTGTGCGAATGTAGCGATTCGCGTTGGATTTGAATCGCTGGAGATTGAATTCATTTGGGAAAACCTTCTCAGGAAGTTTATTCTACTCAAGCCCAGTTCTTCAAATGAAGAGAGAGTTCTTGAACAGTGAAGTTTGAGGTGTACTGAGTTGAACCCCAAAACGATGAGCAGTCCAGTTCGTCGCGTATTTCTGATTTGTACCGCTTTTGGTGGAATCAAATGTGCCAAGTCACTTGGCACTGAAACGTAAAGATCTCCATATGTATAATTTTTTTTGATAGGTGAAATTAGTATGATAATTATTTAGTATGAATAGAATTTTTTTTTGTGAAAAATGCTACGACTTTTCGCAGTAATTTATAGGAGTTTTCCATTAGAATTTTCGTATTTTTTCAGAATGTGGAAGATAAAAATACCTGAAGAAGGTAGATACAGACTAACAATGATATATTAGGTTGTTTCAAAAGTTTCGTCTATTTTTATGAGTCTACTTAAAACTGTCATATCTCAGTGACTGTTTATTTATTTCATGGATTTCAGTGATGGATAGAGAAAAATGTGTCTTCTAAGTGTAGTTTTTCGACGCGGATTCGAATTGAAAAATTAACCATTTCTTTTTTCCTTCACCTTTGTATTTCAGAAGTTTTTCCACCCTGTTCACAGTCACGTACTGAGAACGGAAAATAACAGTTCGGAATGATTACAGGGGGGTGATGGATTAGGGAATCATATCATATCGAATGCGATGATCTAAACTTTACGTCTGAAGCGGCTCGTATCTCTCAATAATGATGATGACTGTTCCAGAAATTGTAGTTACTGAACTTTTACAGAGATTTTCATTCTCATAAATGCCTCTGATGCACCTCGAGTTTTATGGACGGATTGCTCTGTCAATTAAGAAAGACATTTGGTAGACACACTGGAACTACTGAATACTTTGGTTGGCACTTTTGGGCAATCTAGATGATTATGTAAGTGAGTAATTGCTATGATATTTTGTTGTAAATTTTCCATATCTGTGTATTGAGTAGGTATTTGTCGATTACATCAATAATGAATCCTGCAAATGTGCCAAAAAAGCACCAGGAATTAGACAATTGAATAAAAAATATGCATTATTTTTCCTAATTCATTGAATCTTCTTCAAAGTAGCCCCCTGTCGAAATAATACTTATACTTACGCCAATGAACAAACCAATCATCAGAACATATTTCAAACGCATAAACGGTGCCTCGAAATGGCAATTTGAGTTTCGGAAAAAAAGACATCGGCCGGAACCGAATCAGGTGATTACGGTGGCTGTTTGTGGTAGAAAATCCATGAGTTTTCTGGGCATATATCTGGTCTTTTTCGGCGAATCTCTCAAACGCCATGTAACCATCAGATAATATTCTTTATTTATGGTCTCAATTTCTGCCAAGAATTTCGAGTGCACAAACTGTTAGCATCCCCGTCGCACGTGAACAAAATTCAGGTTATAGAGTCATTAAGGACCATCTGATATTACTGATAGTGGTCATATTTGGGATAAAAAATTTTTGGCTTTCTACTACTCCATCTCGATACAAAAATTGTGGAAATCTTCCAAAGAAAGGAAGAAAGCAATCAATTTCAATTCTTCAGCTAAATTATTCAGTTTTTTTGTAAGTCTTCAGGATCATCAATGGCCAATTAGGTATCATCTGCAAAGAGAACTACTGAATTTGAACTGATATAGTCAGGTAGATCGTTTATGAATAACAAGAAAATAAGTGGCCCCAAGATCGATCCCTGAGGAACTCCCCGGTCCATCTCATAATATTCAGATGTATGCACTCCGATTTTAACTGATATTTTCCCGAAGCATATGTATGACATCAGCCATGACAAAAAATTTCCACAAAAACCAAAGGAATATAATTTACTTTCGAAATGCAGTGGCAGGTTGATATCTCTGTCCTGGGTCTGCAACTGAAAACACCTGCACCAGAGCCTGAAGTTGTTTTTGGTCCATCTCTGAACCAATAACTATCTGCTCTGAATATTTTTTTCTCCCGGTGTGAAACAGATGGCACCACAGATAGCTAGATAAGCCTGTCTCTGTAAGAAGTAACTCTATACTTAGATGTGTATCATGCAAAGATTTAACTTTCAGATCCAATCTGGAACAAAAATCCCCCCTGACACAGCTACTTTCATATAAACATTGAAATACAGCTCATTGTATCAGTTTTCAAATGCCCTTGTATGACGAAACTGCAGTGACGATAGTTACAAATACAAATTGTATGAAAACCTATGAAGTTTCAATTCTCATTTATCGAGACTAATTTCGGGTTTTTTATCAAAACTTTCACCTAGCGTTGTGCTACATATGTTAGGAAATTCTTGTTGTTTTTCTTGTACTAGTATCAATAATGGTCCTTGTTTATGAGATATATAAGCGTAAAGAAATGAATCAATGTATCATGGCCAGCTTTCCGTAACACGGAGGGTTTGACCAATAGCAGTAGTGTTATCTCCCGAAGATGAATCGGTCCCGTGAGAGCATCATTTTTCAGCATCCCAACACGTTTCAAAAATAAAATTGACCGAAAGAGAAATTGAAGTGAACCAAACATTATAACAGATCAATAAGTTAGAGACATAGAAGGTTCAATCATTTACAGACAAAAAACGCAGAGAATATTACGCAAATTACTACAAACCAGATGCTGCACTATCAATGATATAGAAATTCATGGAGGAAGTTGAGAAAGGACGAATTATTGAATATTTGGATTACTATCTATTCAAAAAATGAGGTGAATTTTCATTTTTCTCAAGAAATAAGAAATTTATGTGTTAGCCCTTCGAAGTAGCCTCAGATACAATATACTCGTGCCAGCGTTTTTTCCAATCATCAAAGCAGTTCTGATATGTCCTTAAACTCTCCCAGAGATTCGGTTTTAGTCTCCCCAGTCGTCACAGAACGCCGTTCTTTCATGGGCCTCTTCAATCTTGAAAAGTCGCAGGGTACCAAATCTGGTGAATACGGTGGCTTAAGCATGATTACGGTGTTGTTTTCAGCAAAAAATTACGAACAAACAATGAGGAATGAGCAGGTGCATTATCGTTATGGAAAAGCCATAAATTGTTTTTTCACAATACCGGACGTCTTCTTTGTATTGCTCGTAAGCAGCGCTGAAATTCAAGATAATACTCCTTATTTACCGTACGATCATGTGGCAAGAATTCTTGATGCATTACGCCACAGTAATCGAAGAAAACATTGAGCGAAACTTACACTGTTAATCTCTTCTTGTACTTCTTTAACATACTGTATAAGAATATCGGATACTTGAATACTATCCTATTCAAATTAGATTAATATCTAATACGAAAATTTGTGCCATTAGATAATTAACCTATTTGACTTTGAATCACAGAAAGAGGGACATTCACTTTTAGTTTTACATTTCAGTTTCCTACAGTAATATATTGTATTTTTACACAATCATTAATCATTTCTCAATGGGAATAACAGTGTTAGCTGCAGAATAGTATCCATTATCAGCAACTGTCGGACAGTAGGAATACATGATCATTTGTCATATAAAACGACATCATTTATTGACAGCTCTCCTGGAGCCGAAATTTTTATTAACAACTAGCTCTTCACTTATCATTTGACACGGGCTACATTGAATGATACAAACAAAATGTGCTCCTGACGATTCTAAATGTAAATTGACTGTAAAATAACGGGAATTTCTCTGTGTAACTTATTTCAATATTGTTTCCCTAACAATTATCATTCAATTTCCATCAATATACCCCTGTCACTATCTCTGCAGTCTCTCATTCGAATTGTTCACTATTCAAGACTTCCTTCACTTCAGGGAACACAAAAAGTCACACGGAACTAGATCAGGAGAGTGGGGTGGATGTTTCAAAACAAGTATCCTATGCTTGGTCAAAAAATAGTTGACATTCAATGCAGTGGAACTTGCTCGTTCACAAATTTGGTTGCTTTTCTCTCACATTTACCTTAAGCTAATATAATTTCCTTACTCTTTTTTTCGCAGGGGCCCAATTTGCATATAAACTTTGAAAACAAATATTCATTTGGTGAATCCCTTTTTTTTCAGGTGTGAGGATTTTTAGCTACCATTATAAATCACACTTTCCTCATTTCGGAATGTTCATGTATAATATTCATCTAGCTGATTCTTCGTCGAATCTTAGTCTTGACGGTTGCACAGACACCCCAAAGGCTATTTTGATGAATGATATTGCCTATTTTTTTTATGTTTACATTCGTTTTCGAAATCCTGCGCATGGATGACCTTTAATGTATTTTCCTCCTTCTTTGAAACGTTTATACCACTCAAAAATACGTGTAAGTAACATTTATTCACCTCCATGTACTCGTCGTGAGACAAAATAGGTTTCTGTTAAGAATTTATCGAGTTTTATTGAAAATTTCACACTGACACGTTGCTCACCTAAGATTTTTTCAGACAAGCTGCAAATACACGATCTGACATTCACAGATGACATTCACTCTCACGAGTGTTCTCTATTTGTCTCTCATCAGCATGATTGGCTTTTTTCTATGCACAATGTTCAATAAAATTTCCGTTTGAATTAATGAGGATACTTGATAATCTCCTCGATAAGTTCAAAACCAGGAATCAGCGGTTTCTGTTGATATCTCCATACAACTCATGATGGGCAGCTGGCTCGAAATTTCTATTCATAGTTTGCTTTCTCCTCGATTCTCCGCAAAGACGAAGACTCAAAATTCAAGGTTTTTTCATACACCAACGTATTGGTGGTATGAATTTTCGGAAATTTGAACATGAAAGTGGCTTTTCAAACTGCTCATAGTTTTCAGCATGTGTTGAGGAACCAAAATGATAATATGATGTGACAGAGAAAGTCTGGGATTTACAAAATGTGCTGCGGGGATTGCGATAAAAAGTATGTTGGTCAAACTATGCGGACTATGGTAGTTCGCTATAAGGAACATATTCCACATTCGGTTTCATAGACTATATGCCTTAGAGAATGAGTAAATGAGTAAAAATTGTTTGGAATCTTTGGGACTGTTGCTAATAATAGGTTTTTAGATGCTTTCGCAAGTTTATAAATAAAAAAAAATGCGTAATGAGATCTATAACCAACTACAAAGGTCTCCTATCGAAAAGTTCATTTTTGTAGTCGTGATGCACTGTTTAGAACCTTTGGTGTGGTAGTGAACATTACTGGACTTCAATTCCAACACCAAATCATTATATTTAACGCCGCGACACGTGTTTCGACAACCAAGTGATCACTTTCTATATGATATTGAACAGTAGCTACAGATGGAAAGTAGGTAAATATCCAGTTATCACAACCAGGTAGTCATTAATATATAAACAGATGAAAAAGTACAATACCAAAAATAGCTAATACTGGGAATTAATCAGATTAGCTCCATTTTATTAGCCTTATTATCGAGAAGGATTGTTCGGCCAGTTTTATATGATAGCCCTAACTTAGTCGTAGGAACTGATGATGTTAACAGGGTCACTGAAATTCGCGCTGAGAGGCAGTATGTGGGAAGAAAGTCTACCTATTGTGTAGGCCAAACCTATGAATTTCACAATTTTCATCGAACTATCAAAATCATTTAGCAAAATCGTTGAAACATTTTGGAACTATTCCTCTAGCACCAAGAAATATTTCGGAAATTTAAATATGGTTAGTGATCCTGAACATTTTCCATCCCATTCCCACTTTAAAAGTGGGATTGTTTAATATCGTTTATATTATATTCTATAGGGTTTTTTGGGTGGTTATTTTCATCCTCCGTTTCCGTGCGATCAATCCAGTCTTTTTCATATTGAAATCCAGTCCTTATCAAATCCGCATGGCCGTCGATTCATCATAGAAAAATAAAATTTGGTCAGTTCCAGCGAGATACATCAGCATCCAATCTTTCACCGGCCGTCAGCTGTCTTCAGTGCTTATCTCGACTGTTTCTTTATTGTTCGCAATCCAGTTATCGATATAGTCTACCCACTGCTCGTAGATCCACAGGGAGTTCCTGAGATGGATGGATTTTTTATAGGCTACATCTATATTCCAATTTCGGTTCGGTGTTCTGTCGAATAAAATAATCAGTTACTCACGACGGCGTGGTGATTCTGATGCGGTCGGAAGGGGCTGGGAACAATGCTGTAGGTGAAGAGAATTGTAGGTATACAAGTATATTATATTGTTTCATCTTACGGTAATTTTTGGAAAGATAGAGACTAAGGGTCACTTTATAATAAATTAAAAAGTTATCAGAAAAAAATGTGTGTGGAAATGGATTGCTATACAAGAAAGTAAATGTGTAGCAATCCTATAAATGATATCTGATTCAATTCCGTAACGAATTTTTGGAATATAAACTGAGTATAGAATAGTGATTTTTGTATAATTCAGTGTTTTGTGCTAAAATATTCATTTTCTTAAAGAAAAGAATAACTATTTTTCAAAACTGGTAAAGAAAACATAATCCTTCCGAAAGATTAACGAAAATTATGGCCAATTTTCTATAATAGTAGAATATATTTTGACAGCGATGAAAAAATTGTACTAGAGAAATCAGATACGCTGCTTCTGAGTACTATTCACTGGTTAACTACTTAGAAGAAACCTTGTCGCCGGCATATATCGTGAAGTTTTTGAAAATTATGGAGCTGGAAACACGAAGAAGAACAACAAACACGAACAAGAACAACAAACAGGAACAAAGAAGAGCTAATTTTCTCAACTCCAAATCGCAGAAAACGAGGCCAACTCAGCTTCTAGAAGGAAATAGAAGCCTCAAGTGGATTTTTAGAATATTTAATTCGAAAGGTAATTTGAAACATGGATGAAATTCAGGAAAAACTCCGTTCCAAAGATTGCTGTCAAGTAACTTGACAAACTGTCAAATTATCTTGTCATTCAGAAGTAATTTCAAAAATGTCTCATGTTATATTCATTTCAAGAATATCGGAAATATGATCAGTATCTACAGAAATCCAGAATAAAATATAGTCATTTGATGGATGCCCAAAGAAAACGTTGTGCTGCTGGAGAATTAGAAACAGGTTTATTGATTTGGTCAATTTCAAGTGCGATTTCAATTCAATTTCAAACCTGAACTGATTCAGGACGTTTAAACTTGAAGTCTCAAGCATATTAATTCGCCTAATTTTTGTGACATGATCTAGAAATGTGTTAGAATGTATCTATTTAAGAAAAACTGACCATATTTTATGGTTAGAAAGGTTGAATTCAATTTACTGTTGAGATAAGTTTGTTTTGTTATCGGAAGAAGGCATTAATAAAGCACTTTCGAATGATATTTCAGTATATGCAACTGATTCGCAAACATTGAAGGATCTAGCAACTCGTCTGAGGATACATAGCGTTGAATCTACGTCTGCCGCTAATTCAGGGTAAGAAATCCAAGTAATTACCTCCCAATTTGATATTTTGCATATGATTGAAGCAACAAATACATTTGATAATCAAGACACCATGACGAGAAAACTATTAAGATAGATTTATTGGAGAAATTATCGAAAATATAAACAGAAAATCAGAACTCATGGAAGTTTCTACGTAAATTATTCAAACTAGGTTGATTTTATCCTTGCTGGGAAATGTGAAGAAGAAATAAAAAAAAATCAATTTCTACCTCCAAGATTTCTACAGTTCATGAAATTATTTCTTATTTTACATTCATTGAAACAAAAATAGCAAGATATTATCAGTGAGTTAGCAAAATTTGTATGTTTTAATCACTACCCACCATTCGTATTTGAAAGACAACTGGCAAAAAAAATACAACACCTAAATCCCATTGATAAAATCCTCATAATGTTTTTGAATGCTTCCATTTTTTCATCAGGCATCCCACAACTTGTTCCTCCGTTTGCGAAATCCTTGCTGTACTTTTCTTCAGAACGATGCGTTACAAAGTTTCCGCACCTAAAGATCCTTCCAGCGACCGCTTCATCCTTTCGAAAGGACACGCTGCTCCTGCTCTTTACGGAACTTGGGTGGAAAACGGATTCATGCCTGCTGAAGATTTGCTCAATCTTAGACAATTGAACAGCGATCTGGAAGGACATCCTACCCCTCTTCTTAGTTTTATCGATGTTGCGACAGGATCGCTTGGACAAGGACTTGCCATTGCTAACGGAATGGCTTTTGTGGGGAAGTATATCGATAAAGCCGATTACAGGTGAGTTCTTCATCGTCATCGTCAGCATCATCATCGTCATTGTCACCGTCATCGTCCCCGTCGCCGCCCTCGTCACCGCCACCGCCATCGTCACAGTGTCAGCATGTTCATTGGTATTGTCATCATTATGGTCAACATTTTCGTCGTCTTCATCATCGTCGTGATCGAAATGACCATCATTATGGTAAATGTGGACATTGACAGACATCGTCGTCATCATCATTGACGTCTGATGAAGTAAAATGTTCAATGTATTATTGTAAATGTAAATAATTCTTATCAATTAGTGGATGATATTAAAAACGTAATTCTTCCGGATAACGCAAAATTAATATCGTTTGATGTCCAAAATGTATTTCCCAGTTCCGCCATTTGAAACAATTGGACTAGTTGAGTGTCTCTTGGACAAAAACCACGTGAATCCACCGATAAAAAAGGAAATTGTAGATTTACTTACCATTTGTCTATCTCAAAATTATTTCCAGTTTGATGAAAAATTCTATTCATGCAATGAAGGACTAATAATGGGGAACCCTTTGAGTCCCTTGCTGGCGGAAATTTTCATGGATAACATAGAGTATGAAATCCATAATAATCAGTTAGCTAACAGTTTTTTGTACTGGTACAGATACGTAGATGATAACTTAATATGTTTTACTGGTACCGATATGCAATTAGGCAAGTTCATTGAATATGCCAATTCCATCCACCGTCAATAAAATTCACAATTGAGAGGGAGGTGAATAATTCAATAAATTACCTTAACTTAACCATTACGATAACCGTTACAATAAACATGAATTTGCAATTTTCCACAAACCATCGTACACAAAAATTATGATACATAATTCCTCCACACATCCATACCAGCATAAAGTTGCTGCATTCAATAGTATGCTTCACTGATTATTGAATATTCCACTGTCTGATAGGGAGTTCCAGAAAGAGCCGAATTTGATCAAACAAATCGCGGTTAATAACAGTTATAAAGTAGATATTATAAACGCCACTCTTACCAAAAAAATTCAAAAGCAAGCCATGGACTTGGTTTACCCATATTCAAGTTGCGATAACGTCAGTATAAGACATTGGCATATTTGGGTGAACCAACCAGGAATATTGACCGTTTTTTGAAGAAAGAAGACGTAAACGTAGCTTACAGAACGAATAATAATCTGAGTAAATTTATTAAAAACAATAAAGACAAAACTTCGTTGTTGGATAGATCAGGAATATATAAGCTGACTGTGGCTCTTGTCCAAAACTGTTTATTGGCCAAACTGGAAGAACATTTTCCCAAAGAATCAAAGAGCATAGAAGTAGTTTTGTAAATAGAAAGACCAATTCCACAGTTGCAAACCACCTTTTAGCAGAAGGACATGAGTTCAATCATGAATACGATGTGTTACATTTAGAAGAGAAGAGTTTGAAACTCAATCTTCTAGAATGTTTAGAAATCGATAGAGTTAGGAATTCGGGTAATTTACTGAATGATCAAGTAGAATTAAATAACTCTCTGTTACTGAATATTTTTTCAAATGTGGAAAGTGGAACATAAGCTCAGGTAATTAAATTCATTACAAACTTAGGTAAAAAATCAGGTACTTGAAATTCAGGTACTTTAAATTGTAGAATAAGGTATATATTGCATTTAATGTGTAGAATTAGTTATTAAGACACGCCTGAGGAAGCCATTGTATGTCGAAACACGTATGGGGTTTTTGTAAAACTATCTAATGAAAATCTCACAATAAAGTGTTTTTAGAATACGTTAGTTATGAATTTTCATCATGTATCATATATGTTCAATGTATGTTTGGATTATGTAGGTTCCTTTCTTATTTATAACAACATATTTATCATTGCAGAGTTTACTGTCTCATAGGCGATGGAGAATGCGCAGAAGGATCGATATGGGAATCTGTGGCCTTCGCAGGTTACAATCATCTTGACAACCTGGTACTCATCTTGGATGCGAATCGCTTGGGTCAAACGGAACCCACCATGGTTGGTCATCAACTGGACGTCTACTCAAGACGACTGACCGCGTTTGGTTTCAATTGTATTATCGTCGATGGACATGATGTCGATGCTCTTGTAGGAGCCTTCAATGTAGTTTCATCGGTTAAAGGCAGGCCCAGTGCTGTCATTGCAAAAACTGTAAAGGTCAGTCTGGAAAAATGGTAAGAGTGCAAAAGCTATTTGTTTTTTTGATTCATATTGGTTGAATATGGAATAATAATGAGAGAAATGCTGGCGTTTATCAATAGATGGCTCAAACAACTAGTGGACATGGTCATCTTGATGACAGACACATCAGAAAGAGTAGCCAGTAATATACCCCAAAGTACGTTGGACCATGTTCAGAGTCAGTATCGGAGGAAGCAAATTTCTGTGAACTCCAGCAAAACTTCGTTATAAAGAGTAATCCAGATGATTGAAATCCACTTTACCTCAATGATGGGTATATTCCATTTGCATGAACGCGTCTAAGGATCTGGGAAAAATCTTGGAGCTCAGTGCCCAAATGAATCCATTGGAGATATGTGATGATTGTTGGACCAATGATTACGTATGGACCAATTGCCTTACGGCCAAAAATTTTACATCAAATGGTGCTTTCTGGGTTACTGAGACAGACTTGCCTGGCTACCATTGGATCCATCATTACCACATCGTCAGTTGCCACAGAAAAATTTCCTAGATCTCATCTTTCCGAAGAGAGAGGCTGCATAGACTGCATGCAGAATTGTGCATATGCTTGATTGCCAGTGTATACAATCGTAGACCTCTCCTCGATAGGAATTGTCCAGATTCTGGACAAGGTATGAAATCGCGAAGGAGGATGCTGAATACATATCGTCAGTAGCATCAATATCATCAGTCATCAGCATCAGTATCATATCACTCTCAACTGTATTAATAATCATATTAATACAGTTGGGTACTTTGAATGCGGGATACCTCTGTTTGAGAGGACTGAAACCTATGTCGTGACATGAAGTCACCCTTTTGCGACAATGGAACAAAAATATTGTGAATCGACAAAAATTTGTTCGTTTCTTGTGGTTCCTCAGAATTCTGGCTACTCATTTTCTTCTCACAACAGTTAAAGGTCAGTCCCTGAATCATAAGAGCAGAGTCTATATCAGATTATTAGACACAGTGAATTGGAACACAAAATATTCGAAGAAATTGAAATATAACCTTCAATTCCAGACCTAAGGTGACTTGCCAATTTTTTCTAGATGGTAGCACACACTCTAATCATTATTTCCATAGAAGGACAATTTCACTTAAAACATCGCTTTTCAAACCAGGCTAAAGATTTTCCAGGCTTCGAAGACGAAGTAAGTTGGCACGGCAAACCTTTGGGCGGAGAAACTGAAAGAGTACTCAAACACCTCAATTCCCTTTTGAAGAGCAGCCGCCCTTTGAAGTTCACTATTCCTCCACCATCAGTCCAAATCTCACCTATTGACATTTCAAATATAAAACTCGACTCTCCCCCATCGTACCAGAAGGGTGACATGTTAGCCACCAGATCAGCTTATGGTACTGCCCTAGTGAAGCTGGTGAAGTCGAATGCGAGAGTAATAGCACTTGATGGAGACATGAGAAACTCCACGTTCGCAGAGGAGCTGAAGAGGAGGTTCGATTCGAACTACATCGAAGGTTTCATCGCTGAACAAAATCTCGTTGGTGTAGCTATAGGAGCGACGTGCAGGGATCGAACCGTGGCTTTTGTATCAACATTTGCTGCCTTCTTGACTAGAGCCTTCGACCAGGTTTGTAAGATTTTCGTCCTTGATGATGACTCACAAAGTAATTCCGTAGCCTTATTATGCAACTCGAATATGTTTTCACCTCACAGATACAGTGTAGCATCAGCAGCGTCGCAAGTATAATTGTTGTTTCCAGATCAGAATGGCTGCTGTTTCCCGATCCAATATAAACATCTGTGGTTCACATGGTGGTATTTCTGTTGGAGAAGATGGCGTTAGTCAAATGGGACTAGAGGACTTGGCAATGTTCAGATCCATTCCGGGTTGCACGATTTTCTACCCCGCTGATGTTGTAGCGGAAGAAAGGTCTGTAGAAATGGCTGCTAACACGAGAGGGGTGACTTATATCAGGAACACGCGGTGCCCAACTGCAGTTGTATATGATAACGACCATGTTTTCTGTGTGAGTATCCAAACGGAAATGTGAAATTGGACGAGAACTTCTCACCTATGCCGGAATTGCGACATTCTCCACTCCATTTTTGATATCACTGATAGCATATGAATGCAATGAACAAATCCATGAGTTTCAAGTGTAGCTCTTGATATTTAACTTCTATGAACATCGTAATTGAGTTGCTTCCCATTAATAAAAATACTATGATCATAATTTATAATTGAATAATGGATAAACGTATTTTGAAATACATAATTTTTGACTGAAACTCCCAAAACCTTTATTTCCATTACATTCAAATAATCAAATTTTCAGATTGGAAAAGCTAACGTCCTTCTTCAGTCCAACATTGACCAACTCCTCATCATCGCTGGAGGAATAACCTTGCACGAGTCCTTGACCGCCGCAAAGCAACTCTCAGAAGACGGCATCCACGTCAGGGTGATGGATCTCTTCACCATAAAGCCCATTGATGGGGAAGCGATAATAAAAAACGCGAAAGAGGTGGGAGGCCGGATTTTGGTTGTGGAGGATCACTATCCAGAAGGAGGTATCGGAGAAGCTGTTTTGTCTTCACTCGCCATGGAAACCAATATTCTTGTGAAGCACGTTGCTATTAGAGAAGTTCCGCATTGTGGTAAACCAGTTGATTTGATGAAGTACTATGGAATCGATGCTGAGGCTATTTCCGGTTATGTTAAAGAAATGTTGAATAAATGATACGTGTGAAGATGTCATTTTTATTTTCACCAAAACAATCACTTGTTATGCACGATCAACAACTAGGGCGATCACCAAAGATCTCTTTTGATCTTCTACTTGAAGATGATCACTTGGTCGAAGTGTTAAAAAAAGGGTTTGGTGTTGAAGAAAAACTCCAGTAATATTCCAAAACAATCACTTTCCGGAATACCAGATATGCAACACTTTTTAGGAAATGGATTAGAACTGAACATCCTTTCTAGCTGTGATTGCCATTCTTTAGGTTTTAATGTGAATAAAACTAACATAATTTCGTTCAAATTTGTTTCTGGAAACTTAAGCTTCCAGAATCATGTTATTGAAAATAAGACGTACACCGAAATCTTAGGAGTATAGACTGATAAAATCCTGAAGTATAGTAGCAGAAAGAACATAATATTTTTCATTAGTTGTTACTAACAATCTACGGTATCTTCATTTTATAAACAGTGTTTTCTAATTCAAATGAGAAAAAATTATTTTCTTGCCGAAACAATATAGATTAAACCCGGCAAAATAACAATATATATCTACCAAAACCAACTTCATTATTAACCAAAAATTCCATAATATTTGAGAGTCGGAAGATATTCAATCATCTACCATTTGAAATGAAAAATATTACAGACTCAAAAAACATTTCGAAAATGTGTTAAGGAACTTTCACTTACGATTTTAAATACCTGAACTTTTGAGGTTAAATCGACTGAATTATTTCATTCACACATGTAAGTCAATTCTCAAATGCTTTGTAGAATCTTAAGAGTACGAGTTCTGTCACATACATACTCTCTTCATAAATTCGAGCATTGAGTCTGATAATTGTTCTTTCGAAGAAATGTTGGAAATTTGTTGTTATACAGGTATAAAAATGGATTTGATTTTGGAAATTATTATATTATTCTCATATTTAAAAATTTTCTCAGATAAATGCCAAATTCAAACTCAAACTTTCTTATTTTTGAGCAATACCAATCGATCAACCAGCCATGAATAAAACTATTCTGGTTGTTCATGTCATTGCTTAATAATATAATTCATCAGTAAAATTTGAAGGTCTTTTGCTATTACCTTATGAACGATATCGGTATCACATCAGAGCCTTGAGGTTAACCATTATTATTGAGCAACTAATCACATATCAAATAAAAAAGAAAATTCATTTCTTCATCATTTATTCCCACCTTTTGTGAATGATTTTAGAAATAACATTCCATTCATAAATATGAAGATTAAGATTTTTCACAGACTTATCTTCCATTCACAGTGGAAAAGTGAAATATATTTAGAATATCGAAAATATTGATGTTGATTTCGTTATTCTGTTTTCTGCGAAAAAGTGGTCAACATGTAGTTATTTGACAGTCCTTATCTCCAGACGATGAGTTGATTCATAACGAATTGAATCATCCAAATATATTTTCAGTCTGTGGAAATGGTCAACAACAAATTTGTTATTTTAGAAAAAGTGGAAAATATATGATCTTAAGCTGCTAGTAAATGCGAACGGTTTCATAATTTTATGATTCATGTAATTCACACAGATAAAGGAGCTATTTACTTTTTCATTTAACTGTTCTTCATACTTTAATCATACTCACCTGATAATTAACATTGGCGAGATTATAATGCAAATATCACCTGATCACAGGGTTCAATTCAATGCCACAAAAACCCAGGCATCGGTTTTCTCCAAAAAGATATCTGCACGGATTTCTAGAGCCTAGTTTTGCCAATACTCGTATGGCATATTTCTGTAAACACTCTATTTACAGGTGAGCAATTTCCCCAGTTTGAAATGCCACATTTCAGGTTGGAGTGGAAATTAGCATGATCAGCAGCATCTCTTCACTACAGTGACTTGCCAGAAACCTCAAAGAGTAGCACGATTTTCTCAGTTTTGTGCATAGATTGTCAATATGTGGGGTCCAGATTAAGTTTACGTCAAAAGTTATACCCAGTATTTTAACCGATGTTGAAATTTCTATTTCACTGGGGGTACCATCAAAAACTCTGTAGTTTAGATTGTGACCACCCATTGTAATTAACATAGCATTAGTTTTTGATGCAAGTACATTCAGATTATTGTTTTTGGACCACTTCAGCACATGTTCCAGAGTATTTTCGGCTACAATTTTAAATGCATTCAGATCGTTCTGGGCTATTAATACATTAGTATCATCGACATAACACACCATATGTATATTAAAGTTGTTAGTCATGTTGAGATATCTTATGGAGTCATTTGCATAAACTACATAGAGAAATGGTCCCTGGATCGAGCCTTGCGGAACTCCTTGAGGTATGTGTAAGGTATCTGAGTGGGACTGATTAAGTTTCACAACTTGCTTTCGATTGCTTAGAAAAGACTCCGGAAGGTGCCGCATGTTTAATAAATACCCTGTATAAAGGTATTCTTCGTTACTGCCTCCACAAATATTTAGAATCCACGGAATTTTACTTGTCAGTGGAATTTCTAGAGCTAGAGAAATAAACTAATAAGTTGTATTTAGGTATATTTATATGTATATATGTGTATAAATACTGAATTTACATTTTATTCTGTGACGAGCCCAATAAGTTATACATTCTGTACTCCTTTTTGCAATAACTGTGGTGGCGAATAAAGTTCTATTCTATTCTATTGATTTTGTAGTCCTTGATCTCCACATTGGGAGTTGGTTAGTTGGACCAAACAATTGTGATTCGATGAGATGTGCAAAATATAGAAGATTGTGTCCTTCTTTCAAAAGAACTAAAAAAGTAATAGGATGGCTAAAATTGAACAAGTCGCCTTCAGAATTAGGACGATTAAGACTCAAGATGAAAATAACCATCGGTTAAAATTCCACTATTAACTATCACCTATAACCTAATGAATAAGTCATAACAGTAATTATACGAATACTTCATTCTCAGGGAAGCTCAACAATTACAGTTCTGTATCGATTAAATTGCGAGTGACAAACAAAATTTCACATTACATAACACATACCTGCGTTAGTTGTTTTCTGAAGTGGAAAGTTACATCAAATTTTGATATTTCTTTATCTCGTCGAGAGATAACCTCTTGTTTATTTAGAGAGATTTTTACAGTTTGGATGTGAGATAAGTGTGCATTTATTCGACCGATATAATTTCGGAGGTCATTCCACAGTTGAAAGTGAACTAAGTGGCCCGGTTTTCAAGATGCAGGAACAAGTGACAGATTCTCAAACTTTACGGGATATAGCCACCCGTATAAGGATCCACAGCGTGGAATCGACATCTGCGGCTAACTCTGGGTGAGATTTACTAATCCAAAGTTTTACGGGATGAAAGATTATAGGACGCCAAAGACAAATGCATTTGTTACCTGTTCATTTTCCATGTTTCCAAGTGCTACAGCTGTGGCTCTGAGAATAGGTTCTTATTAAGGAGAAAAATACGCTTTTATTTTGTCTACAAACAGTGGTATATCGCTCTCGACGACCTCTGGTTCTCCGAGACTTTTCTGAAGTCTTCTTCTCAGGGTATTAATATTTATGCTAGAAACATTGAAACTGTCTTTGAAAGATTCCCATATTTTTTTGTATCAAGGTGAAAAAGTGAAAAGACCGAAACTTTTCTTTTTCAAAAATTATTCACTCCTAAAAATATACTCCTTCCAATTTAAACTTTATTAGCCTTGTAAATAACAATTCTATATCAACAGCATCTGAGGACAAGTAGTTTAATTGAGTTACGTAAGATGTAAAATATGGTTCACATTCACTGAATAGTGCTTAATCGATATCACAATGCCTACGACCTCAAAAATGAATATGAATGATCCCAACAGTTGGGATCACCAATGCGGTGTTATACAAGAATCAGTTGGATTAAAGAACTCTAGATTATTAATACAAAAAAAATTAAACTATATCAGTATAGTATATCCAAAAAAAATACCGAACTTCAACATAGGAAAGTTATTTTCGATATTTTTGTACCCAAATAGTAAATAAAAGAATTTCAACCATAAGTTACAGTCACAAGTATCAAATCACATCAAGTCACAAGTATCAAATGACTTTTATGAAATTCTGACTATAACACATGACTATATCGAAGTGACTTTCAAGTTATCTCAAAATTACTGTCTGCGCTCAAGAAAATGGTGAGGAAAACAAATTTTGACAAAAAACCGTTGAAAGAGATATAACCACCTACAAAAAAACCATCTATGAGATCCATGAAAGAGTTAATTCACGAGTATCAACATTTATTCTTGATATTCTAGGATTGAGTCTACTGTCAATCTCATTGAAGGCTTCTTCTTAGGGAGAGCTTTCACCATCTCCACTTTTAGATAACAGACATAAATAACATAAAGCGATTTGGAAAATATACCAAGAAACTTTTTTCTAATAAGAAAATGCTTCTATTCTCTAGACTCTGGAGGAATACTTAACATATGAGTTTTAGTCTTTCTATGAAATGTGAGATGCGGAGAGCGATTTACTTATATCTTTCTTATTAGTCAGTGAGAAATGCTTCAAAACAGGCAGTAAACAAATCCAAAGAAATGAAATTTAAATGTTCAAGCTCGTCTCGGATATACCTACCTACCTGTACAGTAGGTTGAATGGACTGACGTCTATCAGAAAACAACTACTCCACTGGCTAATACCTCGAACGTCAGTGCAGGAATCTTCATAGAAAATTTCCTGCATATGCAATTGGCAAAACAACTAAAAGTGTCGACTTTCAATTTTGGAACGGGCATACTTGCAGACCGGTTTCGGGCTCATTAGCCACTCGTCAGTGCAAGATAGTGGCACTGTAGTTGTTTTCTGATAGGCGTCAGTCCATTCAACCTACTGTGTAGGTATATCCGAGACATATATCCCTTTTTTACAACAAAAAATCGCCCAACACGCAAAACATTCATAACTTTCATGTCTCTCACCAACGAACTAAACATGCTAAATTGATGTAACGGTGAAGATCAAATGAACAATCGATAATAGATGTTTCTGAGGACATATAGCTAATAGAGATGTCTTCCACCTCTCCATTAGCTATATGTTAATATATTAGTCAGTTTTACAAAACTATAATTATATACAAAAAAATTCACGTCTTCATTTCACTTGGCTCTTTCTCCAGCCATCCAACAACATCTTCCTCCATCGCCGAAATCCTCTCCGTCCTCTTCTTCAACACCATGAGGTACAAAGTCAGCGCTCCTCGCGATCCTTCCAGCGATCGCTTCGTCCTCTCTAAAGGACACGCTGCTCCAGCTTTCTATGGAGCTTGGGTTGAAAACGGACACATCCCCGCTGAAGAACTGCTGAAACTGAGACAGTTGGGCAGCGACCTGGAAGGTCATCCAACCCCGCGCTTGAGTTTTGTCGATGTTGGAACAGGATCTCTCGGACAAGGACTTGGTATTGCTAACGGAATGGCCTATGTTGGGAAATACATCGATAAAGCAGATTACAGGTCAGCATTATTACATTATTATTGAAAATTACAGAAAAGTTAAATATATTCTTGTTCGTATTGTCGGAACTTGTTGTGATGACTATTATGTCCTAGTTGAAAGACACTCGATTTTGTAAATTGAATTTTGTCGGTTTTCTCAAAGCAACAAACAGGTTTAACTTTGTTTTCCATTAGGACGGCTCTTATTTTTATTCATATAAGATTTTTTTATATCAATTAGAAGAAGAATGAATCTTGTAGAGCTTACTTCACCATTGATCAGAGAAACCTTTATTCACGTAACTATCTATAGCATAATACAATTAGAGGGTAACAAATCACAAAATCGAAGACATTTGGTATGTGATGTTGTTACAATAATGTTATTATATGCTGTATCGGTATTTTTCACAAGGGTTTACTGTCTCATTGGCGATGGGGAGAGTGCAGAAGGTTCCATCTGGGAGTCAGTCATTTTCTCCGGTCACTACAAACTGGACAACTTGGTGCTGATCTTGGACGCGAACCGTCTTGGACAAACACAAGCTACCATGCTGGGGCACCACCTCGACCTCTATAAAAAGCGGTTCGAAGCCTTCGATTTCAATGCTATGATTGTAGATGGCCACAATGTCGACGAATTGATCAAGGCCTTTAATGCAGCTAAAACAGTTCAAGGAAAACCAACTGTCATCATTGCTAAGACGTTCAAGGTAGGTGAAAATTTATTTTGACTGCTCAATTATACATGTTGAATATAGGATGAATATAGATGTATGTTAAACTATTTTTAAGTCATCTCAAGGTCATCAATCGAAAAAATTATACATGTTCTGCCTGTTGTGAAAATTTTTAATACTGCTGTTTTATAAGAGTTAGTTTCATTTGTATTGGAGTCATGATTATTGATAGTTTTTCAAGGACTCAATATATTACAGATATCCTTGAAACATAATCGCAAAAATTATTTTCGAGAACTGCTTGTGTCTATGAAGCTGCAGAGTTCAAGATTTGTCCAAATTTGAAAATTTGAACTTCAATTCTGATTTGGGCTCTTACTTATCTAAAGAGATCATCCATAATCTATTGTGGCAGTATTGGTAAAAAATTCGTAACTCCCTTTGAATGAAAGTTGAGCTGAATATTAATTTGGTTATGTCAAGAGATTTGTTTTGTTCAATTTTGCAATGTTTCCCTAGACCATTCTATCTCTTCAATACAAGCATTGTTATAATAATGGTTAATTTTTAACAAGTTCTGTAGATATGTTAGTGAACCAAGATACCTCACCAAATAATCAAAGTGTACTTGTCTTATTTCAGGGAAGAGACTTTCCAGGGATTGAGGATCAAGAAGGCTGGCATGGCAAGCCTTTGGGCGCCAACACCGACAGAGTTCTGAAACATCTGAAGTCTCTTCTGAAAAACCAGGGTCAGCTGAAGTTCACCATTCCTTCACCCACAGCCCAAGTACCAAATATTGACATCACTAACATCAGACTGACGTCTCCACCATCGTACAAGAAAGGTGATATGTTGGCAACCAGATCTGCGTATGGCACGGCTCTAGTCAAGCTGGCCAAGTGCAATCCTAGGGTTATTGCTCTGGACGGTGACATGAGGAACTCGACTTTTTCTGAACAGTTGAAGAATTATAATGCCGGGAACTTCATCGAGTGCTTCATCGCAGAGCAGAATCTTGTTGAGGTGGCGATTGGAGTTGCTTGCAGGGATAGAGCTGTCACGTTTGCGTCCACTTTTGCTGCGTTCTTCACCAGAGCCTTCGATCAGGTATGGACTTCAAGCATTACCATGTTTTCGTTGACCATTGAACTTATAGACTTTCAAAATCAATTTATTGACGGCAGATAAAAGTTTATTCAACCCCATAGACTGTCTCTCACTCACATTACGACTTTTCTCAATCCTGTTTTTAGATCCGCATGGCCGCGGTATCCCAATCGAACATAAACATCTGTGGATCTCACTGCGGGGTTTCTATTGGTGAAGATGGTGCCAGCCAGATGGCGTTGGAAGATATAGCGATGTTCAGAACCATTCCAGGAAGCACAGTGTTCTACCCTAGCGATGTGGTTGCTACCGAAAGGGCTGTTGAGCTGGCTGCTAATACCAAGGGAATCACTTTCATCCGAACAGCAAGAGCTCCAACTGCAGTTGTTTATCCCAATGATCAAGTTTTCCAGGTGCGTGCAAATATTTTGATGTATGCAATCTGAACTTTAGTTTTTATGTGATACATGAATTGAAGTTTCAGAGTGAGGTTCTGCTCAACAGTGAATACCTCATGGTTCAGCTTCAGTTTTTAAAGATTCAGGAAAAACTGATGAGGAATTCATCAGTAACTTGGTCCAATGCTTTCGTGAGCGTTTTCTTATATTATTTCTGGTGGTATCGTCTTCAGCAATTTTAAATTCAGTTTTTTTAAATGGGTAGAGCTGGTATACAACGTGATAAAACTCAAGATAGCCTTGCTATTACGCTATTACTAAATTCCTCATTATTCAAGATAAGAGTACGGTTAATATAGAGACCTCAAAGTGTTTTCCCGATGATTAACATGGTGCTAATAAAAAAACAATTGAGCATAGTGTTTCCGATCCATTTCAAATAATGTATTTTTCAAAACGAGGCAGTCTATATATTTCTACTTTGATCGGTTGCCAATTCTTTTGTAAATCTTGAAAGTCATTTTTAATTCTATCCTGAAACCAACAATAACGGAGTTGTGCGACTTTTTCCCTTTCCTTCAATATTGCTATGAAATTTAAAATTGAAACAAAACAATAGGTACATATGGGTTGCAATACTTATTGTCTTTACATTGTGAAAAATTGAATCATTCGTTTGAATACATTTCTTTGTTGTTCGATACATTGCTGGACAGTTTCTAACCTTTCTTGTGGATTTCAAACGATACAACCATCGATGCTACGTATGGTATTTGTTATCGCTATCTGGAGACAATCGATACCATGGTAGCGATTTTCATACGCTTCGTTTAAAAAAAACAAGAATGAAAATCCATGGGTGTAATGTCAGGAGAATAAGGAGGCCAACGAACTGGTCCTCTAGTATCGATGAAACGTTTATTGAAGAGGTAAATTGAAACATTGTTGACGTTTTAGGTATTTTGCCACACTCTTTTGTTGACCATTCACTTTTTGGAGATCAGTTGAGTTGAGATTATCAAAAAATCTTTCAATTTGGTTCTAAGGAACTCCAGATAACGCTCACCTGTAAAAAATCATCATAAAAAACAAGTTCGACGACCCAATAAGACCGCATCATACATTTACCTGTGGATTACAAGATATATATTTTGCAAAAGGTTTTCATTACTGCAGTAATGATGCTTCTTGCTGTTATGCATGCCCCGTTTGCTGAAATTCGATTTGTCGCTGACTAGGGTTTGATCACACTGTACAAAATAGAGGATACTATTCCAAATAGTTCTCAGGAGAATATGCAAAATATTTTCTATGGAGTTCGAAAGATTTTCTGATTGATTCGGACGTTACTTGATGAAGATCCATAGTAATTTCAAAAACTACACCTCCACGAGTTAATGTCTTAGCGAAACATTTTGTGATATATTTTTCAAATGAAGTTTATGGAGATCAAATCATGGAGGTGTAGTTTTTGAAATTTTGAAGAATTTTTTGATTTTTTGAAAATTTTCTCGAGTGAATTTGATTTTTCGAAATTGGAACCGATTGAAATTATAATTATATCATAATCAATTCATAATAATAATAATGCATATTGATAAATCAACGAAATCAATAATGAAAAAATCAAACCAAACTGGCTTTTTGAAAACTAAAATGGCAATTCCTTTATGGAATGAATCATTTGAGAGCTCAAAACTCAATTTATAATGGAACTCAATTTTGTGTAGTTATGTTCTAGTAAAAAGTTTTGAACAAAACTGTGTACCACTTTGATTCAAATTACTGTTGAAGAAGCTATTGTGTTAGCGGAACATGTCGTGATATATTTTTTCAAATAAAGTTTGTGAAGATCAAATTGTGAGGTGTAGTTTATGAAATTACTATGGATCTTCATCAAGTAACGGCTGAATCAATCAGAAAATCTTCTGGCTAGATAAGGTACACATATTTTCCGAAAAATTATGTGTAGTTTTTCAATCGAGGCAACTAGTGTTTTACAAAATTTAAATTTTTGATGACTCAATGAGAAAAAACTATGGGGATAAAATCTGGAGATCCTAGAGTCCACTCTACCTCATTTTCATCCAATTCGGAAATTTTTGTAATAGTTACATGACCATCTTTCCAAAAGATTGCAATAGTATGGTTAAATACCATTTCGTTGATGATGAAGCTAATTTTCATTTGGGACTCGGTTATTATCGATTTCATTTTCTGATTCAACTGATTCATATTTGAAGGCTCTATAGTAGTTGCCAATATAATGGAAAATGTCTACCCTGAGAAAATATATGTTACATTGATTCAGATTTGTAAGCTACATCCAATATCCTTTCGAAAACTCAATGCATTCATTTGAAAAATCCTCCTTTTTCGATTTAGTGAGTCAATCTCAAAACTCTTCACATATCTTATTATCTACTATGCACGAAAAACCACTTTATTGTTCATTTCTAGATTGGGAAAGCCAACATATTGTTCAGTACCAACAAGGACCAAATTCTAATCATCGCTGGAGGCATAACTTTACACGAGAGTATGATCGCTGCCAAGCAACTTTCCCAAGAAGGAATCGGCGTCAGGGTCATGGACCTCTTCACCATCAAACCCATCGATAGAGCTGCCATCATCAAGAATGCTAACGAAGCTGGTGGAAAGATCCTGGTGGTGGAAGACCATTACCCAGAGGGGGGTATTGGAGAAGCTGTTCTCTCCGCAGTTGCCGAGGAAACCAACATATACGTTAAACATATCGCTATACCAAGGGTTCCGCGGTCTGGAAAACCTGCTGATCTGCTGAATTATTACAAAATCGACGCGAAGAGTGTCGTGGAGCACGTTAAAGGCGTTTTGAGGAAATGACTCAATTGGATATGAGTTTTTTTTCCAGTGACCACTATCCTTTACCAAATACTGTTTTTTCACGGTATTAAAGAACTTTTTTGGATGTATTTGTTTTTTTTGCACGAAGTTTACTTTATAGAGATAGTAACAAAAGTGAACTTTGGAATAATTTCGCAACAGAGAGCTGCCAAGTCCTCACGGTGGGTTTTGCAATATCGCATATATAATTTTGAGCGTTGTACAGAGTATAATTACTCACACGTTGGAAAATGAAATAATTGTAACATAAGAAACGAAAACATATGGAAACGGCTTCACGGCAATGACTGTGTATGGAAAAGGAGCTGTAGAGTACTGAATATTCATTTTTGGAAACTGAAATTAAACTGAAAAAAAAATAGCTGTCGCTAAGTTTTTTGTGGTTCTTATGAATAGATTCAAAACTTCTCATTAAATGTAAACAACATTTTCTCAAGCAAAAAAATCTGAAACTTTCTCTACCAACAAAATGGTTGAGGCTTTGAGGTTTTCAGTGACACTATTTTCAGTGTTTGAAAGCCGTCGATTATTGGAATTTCTTTCAGACGTTTCGCTGGCGTGAGTGGCTAACTTCTTCAGAGGTTTGCACATGAGTTATCTTCGATGACTGGCTATTACGATTGAGTGAAGTGTATTTATGTTGCCTCAGATAGTTTGGTGTGCTAATACTTGTCCATATTTCGTTGGTGGAATTAGGGACTTGACTCTGGAGCCGACAGATATTCTGGTCAGCTCCAATGTTGTGTCTTCGTTCCACCGAAATCTTACTAGAAGGCGAGGGCTAGCCTACTTGTTTCCGAGTGATGTAGTCGAACTCTTCAGAGCATGTCCCACGGGAAGTTTCTTTCAATGAAGAGGTAACTTCTGTGAGCATCTAGATAGAACCGTTTTCTACACCACTTTAAAGTTCAACACCTCAGCATCAAGTTCACCATGAAGACAGAACAGGACCAACGGAGTCATATCTAATCCGACTGTATGATTTCGAATAATATGTGAACCAGAGCATTTCGAGGAAGAATTGGAACGTCTTTGAGTGACCTTAAGATCGAATGGATACAGTATACCCCAGATCGAGAAGAAGTTCAAGCAAACAGCATGACGGCTGGTACGAAAGAGTCTCAGAATGTTATTGACAATTCACCTAATTCAGGTACAAGTTATCAGTACACCAAACTACCTGAGGCAGCATAAATACGCTTCACGCAACCGTAATATCCAGCCATCGGAGATAACTCAGGATGTATAAACGTCTGAAGAAGCTAGTCAATCGCGCCAGCGAAACGTCAGGAAAAAAATTCAAAAATCTACGGCTTTCAAACTCGAAAAATAGTTTATTCACGAAATGGAAGCCCTATACTTTTCTGGGTTCTATGTTTTTTTCGTAATGTATGATTTTGGTGGGCTAACTGCGAAGTTGTTTGTCAAACACTGAAAAATATCTTACACTATAGTCTATTTCCTTAAACAGCGACATTATGAATAATTTTTGAATTGCTGTTTGTTTTTTATATTTGAACATCCGATTTGAATTTTTGTTACTTTTTATGAGGAGCATCTTTTAATGTATCACCTGCCAGCACAACTTAACTAATTGAATCAGGCATACTGGAGATATTATCAATTTTCACTGAAGATCAATATGATGATTCTTTAAAAAACTGGGGAAAATGACGAATACAAATGGATTGAATCATTTTGGAGAAGTACAAGTCACGAAAGTGCTCAAGGTCATTTTCGTGGTTCAGTTGCGAGGGTACCAAAATCCTTGTTATTGGGCTTGATTTGGAAATCAGTCAATATGTAGGAAATTTGGACAAAACACCTGGGAAAACACACGAGAAAACCAAAGAGTGACATGAATGAGAAATCGAAATACTGTAGAATATCGATGTGAAACATTTATAGCCGCACGTGATACAGATTGCTGGCGTTGCGACGGGTGCCTATGCGCAAGCGACTGTGCGACTTTTTCTCCATTGGTTCGGCGTTACGCTAGCTCTCTTGACACATACCGATACATGAGCTCCGATACCTATAGTGTATACAGTTGTGGTTACTACCGTATACATAACCTGACAGTGATTTATCTGACAGTGATAATTGAGAAAGTAAAAGTGAGCAGACTGCTGCGAAGAAAGCAAAATCACACTACGACACACTATCAAGTCATCAGTAAGTTGATTATATTTTTATATTTTATAATTAAAGGGTGCATTTATCTGTGCATTAGGCCTACGTATATTTGGTCTGTCTCAAGGGTTAGTAAATGTGAAGTCCACTCTCTTGGTAGATTAAAATTTATACAATTACACAATTTCCGAAGCATATCAATTATTGATCAATTTTAATTTCATTCTTTCCGAATATTAATGCAATAAAACACTTTTCTGTATCTGTAGAGTTGGGAGAGTGAATATAGGCCCACAGCACTCATACGGGACAGTATCTGAACCACGAATCCAACCACCATCAATCGACTAAAAGAGGAATCATCAAGACTCTATTAGACCGTGCTTTTGGTCTCTTTAATACGAAGGAAGGTCTCGAGAAGGAACTAGACATCATCAAAAATGATCTTCAACGGAATGGCTACTCCAAAGCGATGGTAGAAAAGACTTTGTCTAGAAGACAGCAGGAGCCTCGTAAGGAAGAGAAGCCGTCACAACCAGTGCTTGCACTTCCCTACATCAGAGGATTATCGGAGAGAATAAGAAGAATTGGTTGCAAGTACAACATCAGAACCTGCTTCAGATCCGGTAACACTATCCGTAGCAGCCTCACGAAAACCAGGCCACCAAGCGCGGACTACGATTCCTAGAATTGAATTTACCGGATACCCTGTGAGTGCGGAAAATCCTATATTGGTGAAACTAAGAGGCCATTGAATGTTCCCATTGCCGAGCACAAGAAACACACACAGCGACCATGTTTGGACCCACCAACACAACATCGAGTGTCGAGTGGTCCCAAGCTGAGATCTTGCACAGAGAGGAATATTGGTTTAGGAGAAAAGTCAAGGAAGCCGCATACATGTTGTCCAACAACGTATTCAGCCAAACCAGCGTAGAAATACGCAACATATGGAAACCCATCATCAAGCAAAAAATGGCCAACTCCCGCCAAAACAGTCATCTACCATGGAACCAGTGAAGCGGAAAATGGAAAGCGGGAATAAGTGAAAGTACTCGAACGACCTATAAATAGTCATCTCTCGGAGGAATCAGTCCAGTCATCACCCGAAGACGATTGTAGATACTAACAATCGAAACGTCGTGAACTAAAGTGACTTGGAATCTCTCCACTTTTTATTTTCATTTTCTTTTTTCATTTCTTTATTTTTATTCATTCAATTGTTCTATCTTCACTTGTGTTTTATTTCACTTTTATTTCATTTCAGGTTCATTTTGGTTAACATAATTGTTATTTTCAGCTATTCATTTTCAAGTTTTCTCTTTTAGTTGTTTCAGGGATTTCAAATCATTTTATATAGTAGAAATGGAAGTCCGAACTAGTGAAATTCATCATGAAACATTGTCAATCATCTTCAAACACCTACTTGAATAATACATTTCATAAAGACTGACAAAATTGTATTTCAAAATCAGCTGATAGCGAGTAGGCACTAATTTTTTTCTTAATTGTTATTGTCGGAACATCAAAAACTAATTAATTTTTTTAATGCTGGGACATTTGTGATGAAACATTCATTATTGACATTTATAATTGAAGATATTCAGTATTGAATTGCAATTATTAGCTGAGATTCTTGAGTTTACTATTCTATTAAGGGCATATCAAAAATTTTTCATGTATATTTTAATTGCATATTTTTATAAATATTTCAGTGGAGTCAAAAAATTTCATTATTGATGTTTCACATCTGCCAGGCGTCCCATGACGGCTTAGAATATTTTTTTTTGTATCAGAAACGATGTAACATTTTTTTATATCAGACCAATAACTTCCAGAACTCACCAGTGTTATAACTTCTGAACGGCACCCCCTCTGGCCTCCAACCCCGGAAATCATTGGCATTTTTATCATAATGTACATGCAATTTCCATATCCTCAAAAGTTTGCTTGCGAATGAGATAAAATTCTGCTTACGACACTTTCCGAAGATATTTCCGAGACAAAGCAACCCGGGTCGTATAATTTAAATATAATGATCATTTGTTCGCCACTTAAATTTAAATAAAACAAACATTTTTCTTCGGCAGCAAAGCGCCCGGCTCCCGAAATCTTGTTACTTCAACGACATAAGAATAAATCGGTTGCCAATAGGGCCACACATTTGAATAGCAATTTGGCATGGGGTGAAATTCTAATCAGCCTTTACGACAGCGTTTTTATAATAACGGGCTGTCTCTATGCTGTTCGATGCCTGCTCTCTAACGGAATTGCCCCCGGATATTTACGTTTTGACACAATTGGGGTCAATATTCCTTCGGTTCCGACATTGCTAACGACTTGTAAAATTTTTAAACAAAACCAGCTGCCAATACTAGAAGTTGCAGGTACAGGTATACTGAGTGAAGTTGTAACATTGTATAACAATACTAGTCCCGATGAAGTGCCCGTCATCACATCACATCAAAAAGTGCGCAAATGAACTTGCACCAGAGTTTTGCAGACTTCTCAACCTGTCTTACAATAAAAGGGTTTTTCCTTCTTGTTGGAAGATTGCTTGCATTCAGCCTATTCGGAAAAAGGGTAAGAAAAACCTTCCAAATAACTATAGACCATATTCTTGAATATTTAGAAGGCGTCAACATCTTGAGCGATAATCAAATTAGCTTTCGGAAACAAAGATCCATAGGCGACCTTCTATCGTATGTCACCCATATTTGGAATAACGCAATCGATAAATATGGAGAGTTAAGAGCTGTTGCGCTTGATATTTCTAAACCTTTGACCGTGTGTGACATGAGGATTTGCTGGCCAAACTTCGATGCCATAATTTCTCGGATCATTTTTGTGTATGACTCTTCAGCTTTTACCATGAACGCTGGTGTTCCCCAGGGATCCATATTGTCTCCAACCCTCTTTTTATTGTATATAAACGACTTATTTTAAGAAAAGAATCCAATATATTGCTTTGCTGACGACAGCACACTTGTCTCGTCATTCCATTTGGATTCTAGGACATCGACTACGGAGGCACATCTTCACCGGCAGCGGGTGGTTGCATATCTTAATGAGAATCTAGAAGTGATTTCGAATTAGGCTGAAAGTAACCAGGTTCAAGTCAGGCATCAGTTTTCTCCAAGACAATGAGTGTCTCCGAATGGGATATAATAATGTCAGGTCAGACAATTCCGCTTTCTGCTTCAATAAGTTTGTTGGGGGTTAAAATGGACACCAACATGTCTTGGTACAATCATGTCGCTGGAATTGCAATTGCTGCTTCTCAAAACTTGGAATACTGTTCCGAACCAGAAAATTGTACACACCTGAGCAACTTTTGAGCTTCACTAAGCTCAGATCAGACCTTCTTTAGAGTATTGTTCTCATGTATGGAGCTCTGCTCTTAAACATACCCTGAATTTGCTGGATTCTATCCAGAAAATAACCATCCGCCTGATTGGAGACGCGAACATCACGTGCAAACTTAATAGCCTGGAACACAAAAAAAAGGTTGGAGATTCTTCTCTTTTCTATAGAAATTTTAACGGAAGGTGGAAAAAAAGCTGACCTTGCAAACGTTGTTTTGCCACATAAATTATTTTCACCACAACAATAACACTAACCTAAAATAATAATCCCTCAATGTGTGTTCAATATCCTTCGTTAATGCATGTCAGTCCATGTAACACAAACAATCTGGATGGTTTTCCCACTCGAGAGCATTCCATATATAATTGTCCGAGTGAAAAACTTAATGTGCTCAAATCCAAGCCACAAGCGGAAATTGTTGGGCCTTGGAACTCATCAATAGTCATTGCAAACACCAATCTAATTGAAAATTGCACTTATTCAAAATGAACTGGTGCATCTGTAGGCATAATTGGGAATCGTGATGCTACTATATTTCCATTTCGGTATTATTTCGGTATTTGCTATTCAAAATACTGGCTTCGACAACGTTTTTTATTAATTTTTTGATGACAAATGACAGAAACATTTTTACAAGAAATAATGAAAAAAAATTGGGATGGAACACCCTCATCACTCAAGGGTATGGAAAAGTGACTGAAATCTGTTCTCAGATCTACCGAATTCACATATAAAATTTCATGAAAATCGATTGAGCCCTTTCTATAAGTATGGCAACCCTGTGACTCGAGTATTGTATATATTAGATTATATTGTGACAATATATCTGTTATAGAAAAGTTCAGTACGAAAATAAGTACAAAATACAAAATCTGGTTAGAAAAAAATCTGGTTTTTCCGTTAATCAGCTGTCGCTCCACTACAAACGACAACTCTCAGAAGTTGAGAAACTTGTGCAAGCAAGCTAAGGACTAACGAGGTCTTACCTTTTCATATTGCGATGTGATTTCTAACATTTCTAAGTAACAAACTCAGCTTGTTACACCTCAATAAACTTTCAACATTTTTTGGAGTTCACAATATTATCACAGCTTTGATTGACTTCAGCAAGTTGATATTCATTTCGACCTTCGGATTATTTTAATTTTTCTAGTGTTTCCAAGTCAAAAAATTTTTTCAAAGCCACTCTATTCTATTAATTTTTGAACGTATCAATTTTGGACTGAACTTTGCTGCCACACACTAAATGCCCAGAATTTCCAAAAAATTTCATGGCGTGAGCCAACCCATATGCTTACATCCTCAGCAACTCCTCTAATAGTAATTCGACTATTCTCCATAACAATTTTCTTCCCTTTCTCAAAATTTTCATCGGTTGTTGATGTACTGAGGCGTCCGAGAAAACACCGTCATTCATATATTCTCCACCTTCTTTGAGAAGCTTCTACCACTTGTAAACATTTATCTGACTCAGAGTACAGTCACTGTATGCCACTGTTAATATTTCAAGTATTTTAAAGCACTCAGTTCCTTTTTATACACAAAATTTGTTGCAAATTCTTTGATCCATCTATTTCGTCAGCAGAAAATAGTCGAACACACGAAACACTTCCAACTTTTATGCCTCTCACAAACAAAGTAAACATGCTAAACATCTGAAACTGTTCGAGACTAGTGTTTTGACCTAAAAAAATAAAAAGAAATCGCTAATCGAATACAAGTAGCCTGCGAAAATAGCCATTCATTTTATTTTTTTAACAGACCATGTAAGCTGTTGTTTGAAACGGGTATCGAATATCCTTTTAGTTTAACCTATATAGATTCATGCAACCAAGAACGAAAAATCGCAACATGTAACTCACTACGTATTAATACTCATTAGGAGATGAACGTATTTGATGTAATGAATTCGCACAACTCCTATTTTTGCTAATAACATTCTATTTTTGTTCTGGAAATGACTATACAGAAATTGCCATCAAATTCCTCATCGACTATGGTGTCATATTTGATTAATGAGTTTGATGATTCCCCCAATAAAAAACAAACGTGTAATTACTTAGTGCAGATATCGTATAGACGATATCGTTAATATGCAATAAATTTCATTTCTGTCAGCCATTGAGAAATATGAGGTTTCGTTAGATACGTATTCGACGTGACTGATGCTATTGTAATGGAGAGAAATTGTGTTTAATGTTGTTGATGTTTTTTCAGTAAGAGGATTCGATGAATGTAATATTCTCCAATATATTAGGTGGGCTACAAAATTGGTAGGCTAACACACAGATGGCGCCACAAGTATCTAATCCATATGATTTTCAGCTAAGTCCAACCTTCAGAAGACACGTTTACAAATTTCTCAGCTGTCGGACTATTAGTTTGTGAGACAGACCATTTTGAGTGAAGCATATTCTGGTAATTTGAAGAAAACGGATAGGAAGGAATTTCGTGTGTTGGTAAAGCTTTGCTTTTTGGCGAAAAAATACTGTTCAATCCAATGCTTGGCTTGATAAACATTATTCGAACTTTGAATCTGGAAAAGCAACCGTTGAGAAGTGGTTTGCTAAGTTTAAACGACGTGAATGACCACCGAGAATGATGAAAGCAGTGGACGCTCTAAAGAGGCTGTTGTAGTTGAAAACATCACAAAAGTCCACAGAATAATTTTGGGTGACAGCAAAGTGAAGTTGATTGAGGTAGCTGAGGTTCTAAAGATATCAAAGGCACGTGTTGGGCATGTCGCGCATCAATATTTGAGTTTTTGAAAACTGTTCAAATTGGTGTCGCGCGAGCTCATAATCGACCAAAAACAACAACGAATTGATGATTCTGAGCAGTGTTGAAGCTGTTTTACCATGAAAAATCAAAATTCATGCGTCGATATGAGATAATGGATGAAACATGTCCCCATCATTTCACAACAGAATTAAAACGATCATCATCAGAGTGGAATGCACGTGGTGAATCAACTCTAAAAGGTGCAAAGACGCAACAGCCTGTTAGCAAGGCTGTTTTAGGATGCTGATCATTTTACATCCATCGAATAACTTGAAAAGGGAAAACCATGTCACGTAGCGTTATTGGAGAGTTTGAAAGACGAAATTGCGGAAAAATGGGCCATTTGGAGAAAAAGAAGGTGTAGTTTCATCAAAACAACACACCGTGCCATAAATCAATAAAAAAGATAGCAAAATTGCAAGAATTGGGCGTAGAATTGCTTTCGTATCCACCATATACTACAGATCTGGCCCCCAGCGACTTATTTCTGTTCTCAAACCCCAAAACGATGCTTTTTGGAAATAAATTCAGCGCCGATGAAGAGGTGATGGTCGAACTGAGTCCTGTTTTGATGATTTAATCGTTATGTCGACCTCGAAGACAACTATATTGAATAATGAATTGAAATTGAAAAAAAAAATCTTGGCAAGCCTGCGAAATTTCCAGCCCAACTAATGTTATAAAACAACAAAGTCATATCAGTTACATAAATTATGACTTCGATTTTCACGGTTTTAGGAAGTGAGTTGCAAATATACGTTGATCAAACTTAGTGAATAATAATAACTCGTTTGAAAGAACCCTTTGTCGATATTCAGTTTCGTAGACTGGATGAGTCTAGTGCTGTTCAACGAGCCTAGAGGAAGGCCACAGAATACATGAGAAATGCATGCAATTGTTGAGACCAGTACATGACTAAAGCTTCTTAGACGCCTTCGAAAGTTCAGGAATTGAAAAGAGTGGAGTTGAGCAGAGACAAAATTCTAATTCCAAATAGATTGGTGCTAATTATCTTGCGTTATGGTTACAATCAGAAAACAAGGCTATATTAGACCATGATCAATAAAGACTAAAGATACATTAACAAACTATTGAAAAAAATCTATTAAAATCTGTATTTGCGTTAAGCAGCTGTCGCTTCCTCAAGACCGACAACTCTCGAAACTTGTGCGATCTAAGGAATAACGAGGAGTAAATCATACTAATTCAAGGACCAAATGTGATGCTTCATCCAGATGTGTTCAAAAGGCTCAACCTTAGTAGTGAGAAATAGGTTTCGGAATGCAGGAGAAAGGATAATGTTCTAGCGAAGGAGAAAACATTTTCGCAAAAGTATGTCAAAGAAGAAGATTTCAAAAAGGCCATTCGAGACATTTACTGCTGCTTGGAGATAGACAAAGATGCTGAGCATGTTATGCAATAAAGGTGTCTTTTCTCACTCCAGGAAACATGTTGGAGTTTAATTTATGTCTAGTTTTTCGGGAAAACTGTCAGGCAAGAATGTTTTCCAGTCTCGTTCGACGCTCACGAATCTCTTATTTGTTGATGTGCGGCACGTGGTCGAAAAATTAGCATGCAAACGAATTCAGCGTCGATAAAAACATAATCTAAATTTGGTGTATTTAAATGAAGGCGTCAGAAGATGTTTCGGTAGCAATTTATGTCTCACTTTTGATCACTTTTCCAATGCTGGACACATTTTAAACCCGCTCCCGACTCAGTTATGATAATCGCGTTTCTATTCGACACAACTCAATTTTAATTACATTTTCTTTAATTAATATGCTAATAATTCTGCATAGTAATCATTGAGAGCGATCTAGCGCGAGCTGATGTCGCTTTGATGTGCACGTCTCTCCATCATACTCACGTTTGCGTGAAACATACAGTCTTGGAACGTACCAATTCAAATCTTAAAATATATGGGGTGTCACAAACATTGAAATGTCATCTACATTTTTTCTACTATTTCTGCTTTCAGTGAAAGTTGACACTTCTTGTAACAATCTGTTTGATGCATGCTTTACCAGCCAAATTTGCTCTAACCATCACTGCCGCAGAAGTTCAAATTCTACCTACCAGTACTTCTTTTGAATCTATGTGATATTCCTTACTCAGATAAGATTTAATTTAGAATTGAAAATGACTAAGGTTCTTTATCTATGACCATCGCAGACATATCCAACGTTTTTTTCACCAATAAACTATTTTAGGTTGTAGTCTAGGTCGTAAGATCTTTTTTTGGAAGAGCACCGAAAATTATGATCCAGAGCTTATCCAGAGCTTTTTGAAAAATTTCGAAAAAATTTCAAAAGTTATAAACGATTTAGTAAAAAAAGTGGGGTTTGGTTTCCAGCAAATATCTCGGAAGATATTAAAGATATCCAAAATTTTTAAAAATATCTTTGAAGAGGAGAAAATTTACTAAAAAAAGTTCCACCTCCCGGAACTCTATGAAAAAATCTCTTTTTGAAAAAAAAATTTTGAAATTTTTGTTTTTTGTAGTATTTAAAAAAATATATCGTGAAAAATAATTTTTTTGGAACAAATTGTTCACTAAATAATTATAAGGAAAATATAAATTGAAAAAAGTTTTTTTCAGAATATTAAAGAGATTATTTTTAAGAAAAAATCGTTTCTTAAAATTCATATTCAGTAGCAAAAAAAAATGTTAATCAATAAATGCGTTTTTATGCAATAAAAATATTTTTTTGAGAAACGATTCAATTTTTAAAAATCATAATATTCATCACTGATAAAAATACCCCCAGGAAATTTTTAAAAATTGTATGAACAATATATTTGATTATAACAATTTTTTAAACCAATAGAGCTGAAAAATGATGGAAAATAAATTTGAATATAACAAAGAGAAATATCAAAATTTTTTAATTTTTCCAGCGAGAATCTTTTTTGAAGGCTTTCAGGAAGTGAAGTTTTTAGTTTAAAAATTATCAGGATTTTCAAGTATATTGAAAATTTGTAAAAATTAGTTAATTAACTGAAGTATATTTGATAAAATAATCAGGAAAAATTGTTTTCCAAGAATTTGCGTTTATTGAAGTGTCTAGAAAGTATGTGAATTTTTTTTCCTAATAATGATATTTAATGGGTAAAAATAATTTTTATTGTTAATGGGTTAAAATAATTTTTATTGTTCAGGGGTACGTATCGGGAGGTGGGACTTTTTTTTAGGAAAATTCCTCCTATTTAAGGATCTTTTTTAAAATTGTGGATATCTTTAATATTTTCCGAGATTTTTGCAAAACACCAACCCCCCCGTTTTTACTAAATTGTTTATAACTTTTGCAATTTTCTCGAACTCTTCTTGAAATTTTTCAAAAAGTTGCCAGAGGTCATTCCGAATTAAATGATTCCTGGATCATCATTTTTGGTGCCCTTCGACAGAAGTTCCAAAAAAAGGATCTTGTTACACAAACTATTGGCCTCTTTATGAACTTACAAAAAAAGCCAATGCCAGTAAATTTATCATGGATCTAACACCCTAACTATGATTGTTTTTTCAAAATAGAAACTCGAATTGATACAATACATGATACATTGATACAATTTCATCCCTCTATTTGAAGTGATCATCCTCATGCGTTCATGCATTTGCTACTTCTTTTTTCTTTTGCTGTCAAAGAAACTGATCATTTGCCTTGTGTACTCAGTTGAAAACTCCAAAATACATCTGGATCCATTCAACAGTTTTCTGCACTACTTGATTCCGCATTATTTCAATAATGCGTGTGGATCATACGTGAAACTAAATGCAAATGAAATGATGATTCAAAATAAGATATTAATGTGAATAAAAAATTTAAAAAAAATAGTAAACCTCGTAACAATGTGATGATATTTGAAACCCTTCAACTTTGAAATTTTAGGAGCAGTGTGAATATTGGTTTGCAATTAGAGATCCTCTACACACTCAAAACACAAATGCAATATAACCCTTACGTTCAATATCCCGAGAGTTTTCGGCAAAGATTAGTCCAAGCTGGTTCTTGAGGCAGCACCACACCTAACCACAAAGTAAAAAGATCATTTCCACTTCAAAACGACACTGGGCCAAATTGTAGATAACAGAAAATCGTCCACATATTTGGGGATCCCTTTTTTTGTCACTGACTAAGTCCTCCAACTCGATTATCGAATATGATTACTGCCATTGGTAATTCGCTGAATAATACGCCAACTCGACTGCCTCTCCAATAAACAATGAGAAGTGAAAAGCTGCAACGACAGTGAGTGAAACTATTAAAATGCAAATATTTCAAATGGAGAATTACCCACCTCAGGAAGATATTACCATACCCCCGTTCGGCAAAGCAAGGGAACGGCTCCAAGAGCTCGCTGCAATTTCATCCTGGTACAAATTTGGATATAAATGGCCAATAAAAATGAAACATATTCATGATTTTTCCGACCGGAAACACCGATATTAACCCTAACAATCGTTCTGCGGTCTCCTTCATATTTCTTACACTCCGATGACGAATACTTCTTTGCGGGGGTTGCATTTTTATTGGGCATTAATATTCATAACGGTTTTAGGCGTTTGCTCTGAACGTTTTCCGGCAGGTGTACGCCCTTTCCCATCATCAAAAGATGTACCGAATGATCCAAAACGGCCTAGTCTTGCGGAAAGAGAGGTCACTTTCAAATGGATTTGTATTTGGAATTTTTACCGTCTCAATTTATATGAAAAAAAGTGTTTTCCTGAGAAATGAAAAAAATCCCTGTTTCATGTGAAACCTTCTTTGAACCGCCTACTTTTATTAATGGCACTCTCTTCATTTTCCTCTACTGTAACCTTGACGGTAGGGTATTGTTTGCAGTTTACGTTCAATTCATGATGAAGCTTTTCTATTTTGTCCAATGTCAACGACTTCAAAATCCTGGGAGATTTGAAACCCAGTATGGGTGATATTTAGTTGACCTCATTGATATTGAGCTGTTTTAAAATTCGCCTGACTAAACGTTGTCGAAAAATAATTTCCAGCAATGTTGATTCTAGTGTAGATATAGTGGGTGTTGACTTTTCCAGAAAATCGACTGTGGAGTGGTACGCAAATTGTTCAGCTGGTAGATTCGCTTTTTCTATGGCTGTTGCAATTGAACCATCCGCTTGTGTTGGAGGTACAATTTTAGAATTTGTAATGTTTTGATTAACAGCGTTAGCTACCGACCGAAAGGATCACTTTTGATGGTGTACCGCAGTAGAAGACGAAACTTCTGGCATAAAAACCTACAGACCACGACCGAAAAAACTGCAAAATAGCTTTCATGTTATAGTTATTTCTGACCTATGATTCAGTGTTTGATTTGGCTTATAAATTGGAAAATTATGCCAAATGAAAGAATTACGTCACACATTTATGATAAAGGATTTTTATTCACTTGACGTAGTGAATAAACATAGTTATTCTTTCCTCAACCAATAACGAACAAGGATATTTTATAGATTCCAATAAATATGAATAAAAAATATGGTTTTGATGGGAGTCCTTTGTATCTGGGAAAGAAACAGCCATTGTCTGAAAAATATCCCTTTCTTCTCTTGCAGAAATCTTGGTGTGAGGAAAATAATAATTAAAATCCCCATCCAACTCCATCCATTCACCTCTCTCACAAACGGTAACTCTTCAAACGAAAATATCTAAATTTGGTTGATTAACGTGGCTGGAGCGGACTGATAATGAATGCTAAAAGAATATCTATTAAAACTTTAAGTACAATGAAGATTCAAAGGGCCCCGGATATTGTTGCATCAATACGCGGGATACACATCACCTCAATTAAAATGTAATAAGAATCTCCTCTTAGGTATAAAACTCATTAACACAGCGCAAAAAGGGGTTCAATAAATTCGAATTACAAAAGGGATTCTAGTTTCTGGAACTTTATAAACTTTATCCATTTTCCTTTTGCGACGGAGTTGAAGCTTCGTCTGATGTTTTCGATACTCGGATTTTGAAGTAGGTGAAGTTGAGAGATGAGATCCCGAAAGATCCAACAAACGGTCGTAGAACATATACGGTATGTTTATAAAGTACTCCTTGACTCATTGACAGCCGAATAAATAATACTATTGAAAATGTAATGATTCCAATAAAACCATATGAAAAATCATGTGAAGAAATCCATTTCCGGATTCATTTCCAATGGAACACTTGAATGACTGAGTGAGAGGAGTTTTATTCTGGTTTTAGTGGTTCTGAATCGTGGTACTACTTGTGGACCATAATGCGAACTCCTTGGTAGTGTGCCATATCCCTATATATATTCAAAAATCAATAGTTATTGAAGTGATAACTTTTTAAGGAAGGATAAACTGCTTCGTTACGTAACGCGTTACGACGCCAGTCTGTCTGGCTTCCTTTTCTCTCACGCCTACGGCAGCGGCGGGCATGTTCCTCCTGTCTCACTCTAACCCATAGCGCTAGCCGTATTTTGAACTCAAGTTACTTGAGAATGGCGGGTTGCCTGTCTTTGTTCATCTTTCACTGCCTGATTCACTGTGCATGCTGTTTTTGGCGAGTGCATTGACTTGGGATGTGGGGGTTGAGCAAACCAGCCATCGGATGCCTGTTTCCACGTAGCCCCGCTGGATATGACAGAATCACTTGTGGTTCTGTTATTCCCTAACTGAATGGCATCCTAACAATGGCTTAATACTGAAGTCTGTGTATCCGAGCCGAGAGGATAAATGACACTGAGCCTATCAGCTGTCTCTAGGGAACCTTCGAGATACCGGGCGCTCTTTCGTCGTAGCATCGCCTTGTCACGGTAATGCGGAGCTCTGCCGTGATTGACCTTTCCCTAGCTACTCGTGGGATTTTTATGGACAGAGTAAAAATTCTTTCTGACGCTGAGTCTACACAGGAGATGGATGGCGGACCTACGACCCCAAATGACCTACCCGTGAATTCAGATCAGGAGCGAGTCTACATAGGAGATGGATGTCGATTTTACGACTCCAACTGGCCTCTTCGTGAATTTAGTTCAGAAGCGAGTCTACAGAGGAGATGGATGTCGAGTTTACGACTCCAACTAACCACGAGCGAGTCTACAGAGGAGATGGATGTCGAGTTTACGACTCCAACTGACGTCCCTGTAAATTTAGTTGAGGATGGAGTCTACAGAGGAGATGGATGTCGAGTTAACGACTCCATCTGACCTCAATGTAAATTCAAATCAGTAGCGAGTCTACAGACGAGATGGATGTCGAGTTTACGACTCCAACTAACCAGGAGCGAGTCTACAGAGGAGATGGATGTCGAGTTTACGACTCCAACTGACCTCCCTGTAATTTTAGTTGAGGAGCGAGTCTACAAAGGAGATGGATGTCGAGTTTACGACTCCAACTAACCAGGAGCGAGTCTACAGAGGAGATGGATGTCGAGTTTACGACTCCAACTGACCTCCCTGTAACTGTAGCGAGAGCTTTTCAACCCCCCAACCCGTTATCCAATAACTGAACCTAAAAAAAAGTTTGGTGGTGAAGCCAGGAATCGACTGAGTCGTCTTCTCAAGAGCGGGGTGGCTTATAAAACCGTCTTGCATCAAATTCTAGAGCGACGTACGCAGATTCTGTCTCAAGTGGAGGAACACATCCCCCATGAGCAGGTTAGCAAACGTTTGCGCTCAAGTCATGATTTACCAGAACCAGAGGCGAAAACTCCCTGCACGGTTGAATCTAAGGCATTCGAATGAAGATGAGAAATCCAAAAAATATATTCATAGAGTTCTAGATTTGTGTAAATGGTCTATTATATACTGAAGAGACACCTCAAAAGAGAACGAAAGACTATGCATACAAAAACTTGAAAATCGTGATGAAGGCATTTTTGTTCGTGGAGACAATAAAGTTTGCCCTTTTCTACCCAAAAACTGCTTTTCTTTTCATTTACTTCATTTCATGTAACTGATTACTAATGTATTGAAACGAAAATGATAGTACGGGTTTTGATAACTTCTGTAAAAATACACTAAAAACAATTGCAAATATGCCAACAACCCGGAGAAATTCTGATGTGCATGTTCATAGCTATTATTCTTGAACATAAAAACTAATTGCAGGCATCAAATTTGAATTCATGAATCGGAGATTGTGAAAAATAGTCACGTATGTGATAAGTTCGAAATTACTCCCATTATTGAAATAATAAACAATGTTTTCACATTCAAGTCGCTGTTACTTTTGATAAAACTAATTTTATTCGTTCTTAAGTGGAATGTGCCAACAGCTTTCGTGTAATGAGTAGCAGTTTTAGTGGTAGGAAGGTAGAGCAGGATAATTGAAATTTTTATATCTTTCCCATCATCTTTTTCAAGTTTTTAATGAAACCGACTGTATATTGCTGATTTCACACGATTGTGAGACCATTAGTTCCAAGACACTATTTTTGCATTGTAAATTCCAGCGATGTGTTTAATAACAATAATTACTTTTACATTAATGAACGATAGAGCATGGAACGTAAATAGTTCTCCATATAGGCTTTTTGGACATATCAACGACCTATTGAAAAAAAACAAAAATCTAATAAATTGCTCTGCTGACGATAGCACACAGCACGGTTTTTTTTCAAAAAGATAAATGTCTCCGAATCGGATATGTAGATACATAGAAGACATGACTCCAACTGACCTCCGTGTAAATTTAGTTCAGGAGCGAGTCTGCAGAGGAGATGGTTGTCGAGTTTACCACTACAACGGACCTCCCTGTGAGTTTAGTTCAGGAGCGAGTCTGCAGAGGAGATGGTTGTCGAGTTTACGACTCCAACTGACCTTCCTGTAAGTTTAGTTCAGGAGCGAGAGCTGCAGCATACACAGAATCTGTCTCAGAAGGGGGAACTAACCCCCCATGAGCAGGTTAGCAAACGTTTGCGTTCAAGTGAGGTTTCACCAAAACCAGAGTCGAAAAACCCTGCATGGCTGAATCTAAAGCATCGTCAGGTGTAGCTGACGTGTAAAAACTCTCATATGGGAAGGTTGTCGTGAGAATCTTGCAAATTGACTATCCGACTACCTCATTAACAGAGTATATACTTTGTGCCGGCCCCGCTGGGGCCCGAATCAGGTTTTTACCTGACCTGAAAGACCACTCACCATATAAACTAATCGGCTTCGTTAAGAAGCTGGGTTTGTTTGGCCCAGTGAGAATAGGTGTGAGCCACAATAAACCCTTGCGTGTTGCGGTGGAGGGTCGAATAGACAAACTCACTTTGGACCTGACCTAACCTAACATAGAAGAAGTAGATATATAGAATTGATACCTTTGGAGTTACATCAATTTCATTAGATCCGCGTTTTGCCAACGAAATCAGCATCATCAGAAAATAATTTCTTCACAGAAAATCACAGCAATTTGGTTCATTGCCAATATCTTTCTCAAATCTATACTCATCTTCAGATAATGACACTCTGAAACACCCATGAACTGATACAGATAACGTTCAAGAAAAAAGTGATGAGATGAAAACATCTCATATGAATGATGCAAGGGGTATTACAAAAACTCACGCGTAAAATTCGCTGATCTCCCCTCCCAGAATTCGTTCTTATGATAGCAGCCGCATTCCTTTTCATTTCCGAAGGATTATGAATACAAATAAAAGTTATAACATTGTTTTCCTCTCAAAGAAAACGACTCGTTGAAGCGGGAGAGTTTTTATTGGGGTTTATGAAAAGCTATAAAACGCTATTGAATCGAAATTCCGATGTTTAGCTTCGCGTCGGATGGAAGAGTTCATAGGAATAGTCGACAAAATATTCCCAGCTATTTCAATCAGCATTCTTTTTCGACGGTATTGGTGTTTCGAGTGTAGTGTTCTTGTTGGGTGCATCATTCTGTAAGACATGGATAACGCATCTTGTTGAGGTCGAAGATGTTTCTCATATTGTCGAATCAATTGTTACATTTCCAATTTTTGTCTGATTCTCACAATGTAGCTTTTATACTCAGAAAATGAGCGTTTTGTACACAGTGATATTAATATTATTATTACTATTACATATAAATAAAGGCTGCGGACAAAGTCCTATGTAAGCCTAAAAACGAAGGAAATCAACAAGTCAATACAATGCATGCAAAAAGAAAAGAAAAATAATTAATATATGCATAGAGCCGATTAAGCAAATAAGCAAATGTCTATTTTGTTTTTGAAACTGTTTACTGAGTCGGAATTCATAGCAAAGTTGGGTAAGTTATTCCATGTTTCAAAAATACGATTCACCAAAAAATATTGTCTCTGCCTCGTTGCGAATTTTTCCTTTTTTAATTTGAGTGTGTGACCATCTAATCAAAAAGTTTTTTCTGATTAGCATAGCTATACGAAAAGATATGATGAGGTCCCCACGGAGTCGTCGTTGGTCAAAAGCTAGCAGTTGTGCCATCCTCAGTCTTTCGGAATAGGTTGGACGCACTTCACCAAAAGTTATACGTGTGGCTCGACGCTGTACATTTTCCAACAAGTCCCTATCGCGCACCAGAATAGGACACCACACTGGACCTGCAAACTCCATGATTGGACGAAGGTAGGTTTTGCAAGATCACTTGCATAAACAACGAAGAGGAGCGGGCCAAGAACAGATCCCTGGGGAACTCCACTTGTGACTTGTCTATGCCAAGAAAAAGAGTGACCCACTTTGGCCGAGAAAGTTCTATCTGTCATGTAATTTTCAATCCATAGGTTTAGTTGGCCTCGAATACCGTGTGTGTTAAGTTTGTGCATCAAACATAATAGAGAAAACTGGTGATCACTATACCATACGTTGTCTGATCGGAAAATATTCATTTGATCATTAATTTCTATTTTCTTTTCAGCCTCTTCCAGCCACATGTCTGTGTCAAGACATGTTGGTCTCCATTTGAACCCCCAACAAACTTATTGAAGCAGAAAGCGAAATTGTCTGTCCTGACATTATTATATCCGGTTCAGAGACATTTATTTTTTCGGATAAAACTATGATTCGGTAACTGGTAGCTATAGTGTTGAAGTTCAGATTCAGTTAATTCACTGCCCTCGAAAACGAGAAATATGTCGATTCAGAGCTTTTGCATTGGTATCCATGTTGAGTAATAGTAAATCAACCAATTTCTAGATATTCAATGATAACAGTAATAATAATATTGAATTATTCAACAAACTTCGACAGATCTGGTCATCGGAGCTGTCGGAAAGAACAAAGTTGCTGCAACAAATATGCTTGCCGTTCCAATCTTACTCCACTCGTTTGGAGTAGTGAAGTGAACTTGGGAGGAGCTGTATCTACTCGACGTAAAGACCCGAAAAATGATGCATCTCTATAGGAGTTTGCATCCCAAATCGTCCGTTTCACGGTTGTACATCCCCCGATAACAGGGAGGCCGTGGACTTTTGAATTTGGAGTGTCTACATGACAGAATGGTACTGGATACAGCCTGTAAAGTCATCAAGAGTTCGGATCCTCTTCTCTGCATGGTCCGTGACCATGAGAGAGCTGGAATTTTTCTTTAGGGCAGCTGCCCGAGCAGCTGATGAACTCGGTATAGTTCTCGACTATACCGAGGTGACCACCACTCTGTCACCGAGTTGGAAGCCGTTCAGCAAAAAGCTCAGATGAAAGCTGCAGAGATCACCTTACTTCTGCGGAAACACAAGCCAATGCATGGGGTCTTCTTCAATAACATTGGAGACCTTGGCTTATCAAAGCGCCTTTCTCATGTCGAGTGGGCTGAAGTCGGAAACTGAGGGGTTCATCATGGCTTGCCAGGATGGTGTCTTCAACACCGTAGTCTACCTCAATCGCGTGATGGGTATAGAGGTTCCTGACACAAGGTGCAGGACCAGCCGCGAGGCGCCCGAGACCCTAATGAACTTGTTAACAGGTTGACCAGCATATGCAGTCTCGGCCTATATCCATCGACATAACGCGGTCCTAAGAGTGCTATATCACCATCTACTTCACTCTTACGGTATAGACGAGACACCGGTGTTGCCCTACGCTCCGGGGGATATTGAATCCGTTGTGGGGAACGAGAAGTGCCGAGGGTGGGGAACTATTCGTTCCCCACTCTCAGGCTCATACAAGCTAATAAGCCTGATGTAGTCCTTCTCGACCACCAGAGCAAAACGATATTTGCCGTGGAGTTTTCAGCTCCTGACGAGACAAATATCGTCAGAAAAGAGGAAGGAAAACGGATAAAATATCGAGATTTTCTCTTCGAACTCCGCAGACTATCCAGATCAGTCTGTCAAGATGGTTGTTCTGATTATTGGAGTCCTTGGTGGAATGATGTCCTCTCCACTCTCGAATCTTGAAATCATACCGGCTTGCCGCACTAAGGCAGAAGTCTTAGCCGCACAGATGCAGGAGGCTGTCATTCTTGGCTCACTGCGCTTGCTTAGGGCACATGATTCTCTTACCCCACGATGTGGGGAAAGGTCATTAGTTGATAATGCTGCCGCGCCCTTCCGAATGTTTCGGGGCTTCGGGGGATAGGGCCTGACCAGCGCACACTACAATGAATGATTTCATTGAAAGGTTTCTCAGTTTAAGAGATATTAGCCTTACCTAACAAATGGCAGAATTCAACATGTGCACATGATAGATCTCCCATTCAACCAGCAACAGCTAACTCATAGTACTATAAAAATTTTGCAATCAAATTTGAAAAAAAAAGAAGAAAACAAAAAATAAAAGTTGTCCTACTAGTGATGCCATCAAAATAGAATTTTTCAATGTTTTGGCCATCCGAAACCTTTGCCCTTATGCCTGCAAAACGATCAAGCGGGCGATCAGTCAAATGTATTCGAAAAAGTTTCCCAAATTAAAGGTTCGTCTGACTAATGACGGGGTCTTTCATCAATACTTGTCGCAATCGAGTGAAATGAACGATTGTGATCCGGAATGTTTTATAGCGGCTTGGTGTGCGTGTAGAGGATTAATCGTATGCAAATCCGTCGCGATTCAACAATACAACAAAGCTGAACCATTCGGACTGGCCAGTAATTAACTCAAAAGCCATGTATTGCTTACTTAATATACGGTCGCCTGGCTTTTGGACGCACAGGTCGGCAATTAACACGGAAAACGTTATTACGTTTCTGTCAAATTGAACCGGAATAATTTGGCAACTTTCGAAGAAGGTATAGCCGACTGGGTGGTAGTTATATCAGTGATAACTGGCAACTACACATCTTACGAGTACATACGAGTTTTCCCTTATAATTTCGCGGTATAATTTTTGATAGGCTGTACCCTTTCATTTTGAAAAAAAATACGTTTACCCACATATTTTGACGTGTATATTACGAATAGGAAACAAAACATCAGTTCTTTCTTGAATTCAGAGTTACAGGCCCTCAAAGTTCCCAAAAATTGCAAATTTTCAGCCTTTTTTTCCACAATACAAACTATACCACCTTCTTTGACACTTTTCAGTTTAATAATCAATAACTTTCCTATAAAAATGTATTAATTTTCGTTTTTGAGGTTAACGTCATAGTTGCCATCACTGACTGTTATCATACAAAAAATTTTCAAAGAATAAGAAGGCATTTGTAAAGAATTGTTACTCCTTTGACTGCTTTCGAAAAATTTGTAGGATGTAACCCTCCTTACAGGGATACAGTTTTTGCAGTAATTTTCCAATTCAAAACTCTTCAACTTATGAAGTGTCAACTTGTACATGGAACGGGTTTTTCTGTCTTGTTGGCAGATTGCTCGCGTTCAACCTATTCACAAAAAAGGCATGACAAGTCCCTTTGGTAAGAGTGATATCAAAAATCATGGATGAAACAGTAAACCACCATATCCTTGAATATTTGGCAGGCTTCAAAATCTTGAGCAATCATCAATATGGCTTTAGAAAACAAAAATCAACAGACAACCTTTCATCATGTTACTCATATTTGAAATTACATAGAGGGTCAAGAGCTGTTGCGGTTGATATTTCTGAGGCCTTTGATGATCGTGTGTGGCATGAGGGATGGCTGGCAAAACTTCGATACTATGGATGTAGGCTATCCAGCTTCCTGACAGAATTTTTCTTGCAAGTGGCTGTAGATGGATATGTCTCGAATACTTTTATCATAAACGCTGGTGCTCCCCAGGGAGCCATGTTACCTTCAACATTCTTTTCATCGTATATCAACGACTCAATGGAAAAAACTAAGAATCCAATATATGGCTTTGCTGGCGACATCACACTTGTCTCGTCATTCCTTTTGGATTCCAGGACATCGACTGCGGATGCACATCTTAGCCGGCAGCAGGAGGTTGTATATCTTAATGAGGATCTAGAAGTGAATTCGAATTGGGGTGAAAGTAAATAGGTTCAATTCAATGCCTCAAAAACCCAGACATCAGTTTTCTTCAAAATCATAAATGTCTCCGAATCAGGATGGAAAATTCTCCTTTATGTTTCTTGGTTGTTAAAGTGGACACCAATAAGTCTTTGCATAATCATGTCGCTGAAATTGCAAAGGCTAAGTCTCAAGAGATTGAAACACTGTTTGGAACCAGAAAACGGTACACTCTCCAGCAACTTTTGATGCTCTATGGTCTATAGAGCTCAAATCAGGCCTTCTTTGAAGGTCGCACAGGTACCGCTCTTAGAGTTTCTTGAGGATTTTCCTGCAGTGCTTTATTTCGTCTTTGAGAAAAATAAATAAAACCTCCACACAAATCTCGCGAAACATTTTTTCGTAATTTATTTCTGTGAACTTTTGACGGCCTACTATATACATACTACTATATACAGCTACGCGAACTTCTTTACTTCATTTCTCAACTGAACCAAACATTTGAATAACAGAAAACACCTCAAATGACTCATGAAAGTTCATTTTTCGGAAAAGTATCATTTTTTAGGCCTAGTCTGTACTTCTCAGTACAGACTAGGCCTGTACTCAGTGAATATGAATATCTTGGTAGGTATGGTTTTGGTTAATTCGGTTGATCATCACCATAGCAATGAAATAATGACTAGCAGTTTGCATTGTTTTCTTCGCAATTATTGCAATAAACTACGGAAAGCAGCTGCTGCTACAGCGTAGTTTTTGCCTAAAACGTTTTTGATTGGTTTTCGGAATTGCTAGGTATGAAAATGTGCCAAAATATCACAGAGAATGTAATTTTTGGCCTATTTCGCACATAAATCTGAAAATATCAAATCCTCTACCTTGTGGAGCATGCACTTTATGTTGAAAAGTACCATTTTAGTGGAACAACAGTAAACATAGCCACTTTGCCAAACGTAGTCGTAAGGAAGAATGTTGGTTATAGAGTATTTCATCAGTTCGTTGTCTAATACAATATAAATTGATTTCATAACCCTGAAAAAAATCAAAAAGATTAACCGAACATAACAATTTTATTGAATAAAAAAATAATATACAACAACAACAACCAAACAAATTAAAATTGAAATAATAATAAAAGCTGGAAAAATTGAAAAATTAAAATTATTATTATTGACTCTCAAGACTACTGGACCGTGCTTTTGGGCTCTGTAATACAAAAGAAGGTCTCGAAAAAAAACCAGGCATTATCAAAAATGACCTTAAACGAAATGGTTACTCCCAAGTGATGGTAGAACAGGCCTTATATAGAAGATAGCAAGAACTCCACAAGGAAGAGAAGCCGCCACAACCAGTACTTGTACTTCCCTACATCAGAGGATTATCGGAAAGGATATGACGGATTGGGTCCAAGTATAACATCAGGACCTGCTTCAGATCTGGTAACACTATCCGTAGCAGCCTCACGAAAACCAGGCCACCAAACGCGGACTGCGATTCCAAGAATTGCATTTACTGGATACCCTACGAGTGCGGAGAATCATACATCGGCGAAACTAAGAGTCCATTGAAAGTTCGTATTGCTGAGCACAAGAAACACACAGCGAGGAGAAACCAGCAAATCCGGAATAGCAGAGCTTGTTTGGACTCATCAACATAATATCAAGTGGGCTCAAGCTGAAATAATTCACAGGGGGAAACACTGGTTTAGGAGAAAATTCAAGGAAGCCGCGTATATGTTGTCCAACAACGCATCAAGTCAAGCTAGTGTAGAGATACGTTTCCATATGTTACGTATCTCTAATCAAGCGAAAAACGACCAACTCCCGCCAAACGATCATCTTTCACCAAAACCAAAGAAGCGGAAAGAGGAAAGTGGGGATAGGTGAAAGCACTCGAATGACCTATAAAAAGTCAGATCTCGGAGGAATAAGTCCAGTTATCACCCGAAGACGATTGTGGATACTAACAATCGAAACGTTGTGACATAACTTGGTTTGAAATCTTTTAATTTCGAGTTTTTCAATTTTTGTTAACAATAATTTTGATTTTTCAATTTTTTCATCTTCAATTATTATTTCAATTTTCATTTGTTTGGTTGCTGTTGTATGTTATTTTTTTGTAATTTCAGTTTTTTGTTTAATCGGTAAATATTTTTGATTTTTTTCAGGGTTATCAAATCAATTTATATTATATTAGTCAATGGTCCAAACTGATGAAACATACCACGAAACATTGTCAACCACCTTCAAAAGTTGGTTATAGAGTAATGAAATTTGAAGTCTTCAACAACGAGTAGATCAACAAATTCATTAGGAAAGCAAATAATGAAACATATCTAATGCTTATAGTAATTTTAATAAAATATTACGATTGTACGATATAAAAGTATCAACCTGATATGCTTTATTCTCAAGTAGCAACAATTATTGGGTTATTCAGTAGACGAGGAGAACTAAATGTCAATTGATCTAATAAAAGACAAGGAAGACATTTGCTTGGAAAAATACCGGATTCCAAAACACATGTCGAGAGAATTCTTGTTATAATTGGGCAAGAAAACTTGGTGTTATATACGCAATATTCATGTTGACGGCCATACTTTACTCGTCATGAAAGCTTATTTGTGAATTACAAAAAAAAAATCGATTCAGCCTGTTGGTATCCACAGTTTTGGGCATTTCAGGTTAGAAATCGCATAATTTTCAAATTTACGTAACCCTGAAAATTTCACATTCGTCTCAGCTTTAGCTGATAATGGTGGAAACATCTCAAATTTGAAGAAGCACGGTGGTTGGAAATCTACCAATGTTGCTGAAGGATATAAGACAGTTCACTTACAAACAAAATTGAACTTGTGCTTCGCCAAGACCGTTAAAAAATATCAGATGAAAACAATCAATGTGAAACAGAAATTTTACATTATTTTTCTGACTTCAACAAAAAGCATTTAAATATACCATATCTTTCGTTCAAATTCCAATATTTATTACAAATAAGAATTGAAATATTCGGAATATTGTTCTACGAAGAAATATCATGAAAAAATGGGTTTCATCGATGTTTTTTGCTGAAAAAATAGTGTACGCAACACGTCTGAAAGTTTTTTGTTATACTAGTCCAAAAAAATCCGTAGTTTCTGGCACATAAATTCTATTTTTCAGTTTAACGAATATCCTCGAATAAAAACTCTCCCGTGCTATTGATTTTTCGATTATGAAACGAAATGAGTTCGAAATGAATTTGGGAGAAATGCGGGTGATTAAAGGCAGATCTTAAAACTACGGCTGTATGGCGCATAAAGATTTCAGGAATCCATCAATCTTATAATTAATTCCATTCGTTTAATTCTTTTCAAGATGACGTTAATTCAGCGGCCGTAATGGATTCTTGTCTCGTGATTTATTCTTCATCCCCTGAATATGTTTTCATACAATTCAAGAGTGGGTTTGATTAATCTGCTGTGTGTGGTATCTGTTTAGAATATCCGCTTGAATAGGGAGATAATATGGTGGATTGATGTAGAGTAATGTGAGAAATAAAGGGAAAAACTGTTCGAAAAATGAAACAACATCTATTGAAGGCAGTTTATCAATACAGTTTATTTTCACTAGTTCGGACTTCCATTGTCTACTATATAAAATGAATTGAAATCCCTGAAACAAGTAAAAAAGAATAATTAAAAAGAATAGTTGAAAATAACAATTATATTAAGCAACAATAAACCTGAAATGAAATGATAGTGAAATAACCTACAAGTAAATATATAATAATTGAATAAATAAAAACTAAAGGAATGAAAAAAGAAAATAATAAAAATAAAAAGTGTAGAGATTCCAAGTCACGTTAGTTCACGACGTTTCGATTGTTGGTATCTACAATCGTCTTCGGGTGATGACTGGACTGATTCCTCCGAGAGATGACTATTTTATAGGTCGTTGAAATACTTTCACTTTCTCTACTTTCCATTTTCCGCTTCACTGATTCCGTGAGAGATGACCGTTTTGGCGGGAGTTGGTCATTTTTCGTTTGATGATGGGTTTCCATATGTTTCGTATATCTACGCTGGCCTGGCTGAATACGTTGTTGGACAACATGTATGCGGCTTCCTTAAATTTTCTCCTGAACCAGTGTTCTTCTCTGTGCAAGATCTCAGCTTGGGACCACTCGATGTTGTGTTGATGGGTCCAAACATGGTCTGCTATTCCTGATTTGCTGGTTTCTCCTCGCTGTGTGTGCTTCTTGTGCTCGGCAATGCGAACATTCAATGGCCTCTTAGTTTCACCAATATAGGATTTTCCGCACTCACAGGGTATCCGGTAAATTCAATTCTTGGAATCGCAGTCCGCGTTTGGGGGATTGGTTTTCGTGAGGCTGCTACGGATAGTGTTACCGGATCTGAATCTGTTTCCCACTTAGTGTCGGTCCTCTTCACCTGTATACCGAAAACCCACTCATACGGGACAGTATCTGAACCACGAATCCAACCACCATCAATCGACAAAAAGAGGAATCATCAAGACTCTATTAGACCGTGCTTTTGGGCTCTGTAATACAAAGGAAGGTCTCGAGAAGGAACTAGACATCATCAAAAATGATCTTCAGCGGAATGGATACTCCAAAGCGATGGTAGAAAAGACTTTGGCTAAAAGACAGCAGGAGCCTCGCAAGGAAGAGAAGCCGTCACAACCAGTGCTTGCACTTCCCTACATCAGAGGATTATCGGAGAGGATAAGAAGAATTGGTTCCAAGTACAACATTAGAACCTGTTTCAGATCCGGTAACACTATCCGTAGCAGCCTCACGAAAACCAGGCCCCCAAACGCGGACTGCGATTCCAAGAATTGCATTTACCGGATACCCTGTGAGTGCGGAAAATCCTATATTGGTGAAACTAAGAGGCCATTGAATGTTCGCATTGCCGAGCACAAGAAGCACACACAGCGAGGAGAAACCAGCAAATCAGGAATAGCAGACCATGTTTGGACCCATCAACACAACATCGAGTGGTCCCAAGCTGAGATCTTGCACAGAGAAGAACATTGGTTCAGGAGAAAATTTAAGGAAGCCGCATACATGTTGTCCAACAACGTATTCAGCCAGGCCAGCGTAGATATACGAAACATATGGAAACCCATCATCAAACGAAAAATGACCAACTCCCGCCAAAACGGTCATCTCTCACGGAATCAGTGAAGCGGAAAATGGAAAGTAGAGAAAGTGAAAGTATTTCAACGAAATATAAAATAGTCATCTCTCGGAGGAATCAGTCCAGTCATCACCCGAAGACGATTGTAGATACCAACAATCGAAACGTCGTGAACTAACGTGACTTGGAATCTCTACACTTTTTATTTTTATTATTTTCTTTTTTCATTCCTTTAATTTTTATTTATTCAATTATTATATATTTACTTGTAGGTTATTTCACTATAATTTCATTTCAGGTTTATTGTTGCTTAATATAATTGTTATTTTCAACTATTCTTTTTAATTATTCTTTTTTACTTGTTTCAGGGATTTCAAATCATTTTATATAGTAGACAATGGAATTCCGAACTAGTGAAATTCATCACGAAACATTGTCAATCACCTTCAAACAAATACAGTTTATTGTATGATTTTCACTATAAAGGGTTTTACAAAAACCGCGACACGTTATTTGCTATACAATAGCTTTCTCAAGCGTTTATTAATGCGAAACACGTGTCGCGGTTTTTGTAAAACCTTTTATAGTGAAAATCATAAAATAAATTGTATCAATTGATTCATTTTCATTCAATGTTGCTATTATTGTTGCTGATTGTGAAAGGTTAAGAAGACAAAAGTCATGCACCTCCAACTATTCATATTACTACCCCACACGTCCAAATAAAACATTATAATCTTCAAAAATCCAAAGAATCGAGGCAATTTCGTCAAAGAAAAATGCATTGCTGCTGATTTTCAGCTAACTATCGAATGCCATCTAAATACCGATACATTCCTCGGTCAAAAATGTCAGTGGATTCAACAATTTAATATTAGCGCGAATATGATATCAAATCACTTGGACCATACTCCGTTTTGCAGAAATATCCCCTCTGGAATTCGTAATCTCGAGTCTGAAATTTCATTACATTCATTGAGTTTTCCATCTGGACATCGTTTATTTGATATTCCATTTCGTTAAGTTCCAATCAAGAATTTCCATTACGTCCGATAATAGCGTGGACAAGATGAATATGAAGTCAATTTGAGGATGAAAGTTATATTTTATTGTTCAATGGGAATGTTATTGAAAATGAATAAATGTAATAATAATATCTCATAACGCTAATATAATAGTTAATTCAACATGAAATCCAGAAACTGTACAGTAAAAGTATACCGGGTGTCCCACATTTTATGTGACAGGCAATATCTGGTTTGTTGAAGGAGATACACAAAAATGTTTCACACAAAGTTTTAGGAGTTCATGAGAGCTATATTTTGATATAATTTTTAAATATACAGAGTGTTTGGTGTAGGTGCTACAGACCAAAATTCCATTTTTTAAAATAGAACGCCCTGTATATCATTACATATTCAGATGCTACGTAAAATTCTGATATCATTTCATGTTTGGTTTTTGAAATTCGGTAACGGCGTTGTTGAGTTACTGCTTAAAATGTAAAGTCTTGAGAACGACTATTATTTTTGAAAATATCTCGTACAATTATTCTCTCTGCATCAGATCACATGAAAATTAGTCAAAATTTTGGGTGTTCGAAGTAATGGTTTCAATTTTGAGTTGTGGAGTTCAGTCAGGAATCATTTTGAATATGAAACAATTGCGAAATTGAAAGAGGTGTATTCGAAAACAAATCTTTAATTAATAACAATGTAAATAATATAACTTGATAAATCATTTCATAAGAATGGTAGGTACCTAGAAATAAGTCATAAAAATTGTTCAAAGTGATGTCCATTAGATATTATACAGGCTTCGAAACGTCGAATCACTTCTCTCGTACAAGTCGCTCTTATAATATCAGGCGTAATATCACTGCACGCTAGTCGAATTTTCATTTTCAGATCATCCACATTCAAAGGGGGAGTAGTGAAAACAATATCTTTTAAATAACCCCATAGGAAAAAATCAAGCGGTGATAAATCTGGGAAACGAGCCGGCCAGCGAATTGGAGCCTTATTATCAATCCATCTATTTGGGTACGTTCTATCCAGATATTCAGTAACAACCTGTGAATTGTCAGGAGGAGCACCATCTTGTTGCCACCAAATTCCTTGTCGTTCTGCTATGGGAATATCTTCCATCAACTGGATCAAATCATTTTCTAGAAAATGTAAATATCGCAATCCATTGAGATTTTCATTGAAAAAGTAAGGTCCTATGATGCGGCCATTGAACAATCCACACCATACATTAATACCCCAAGTAGTTTGAAAATTACTTTCGCGGACCCAGTGGGGATTTTCTTGAGACCAATAGTGACTGTTATGTCGATTCACAACTCCATTGTTGTGGAATCGCCATTCATCGCTCCACAAAATTTGACTGAATATGTTAGGACTTTCATGTAATATTACCTGGATACAAGCAATGAATTCAAGTCGTCGTTCAAAGTCCGTGGGTTTCAAACCTTGTACCAACTGAATTTTGAATGGGTGGTATTTATTTTCTTTCAGAATTCTCTGTACATTAGATTTACTCACACCGACTTCTTCTGCAAGAGTACGGATAGAAACATGTGGATGAATAATAATATAAGCCAACACATTGATCTCTAAATCTTCAGTTCTAACAGATCTCTTATGATGACGATGCTTTATAGTAGAAGGAAATGACATAGTTCGCAATTTTTCTACAACTCTCGAAAAAGTCATTTGTGATGGAATGGGTCTGTCTGGAAAACGTTCTTGGTATAGACGTTGTGCTTGACGGCAGTTTTTCTGACATTCCCCAAAAATTAATAACATATCAATGCAATCACTTGGACTAAACGCGAAAGGCATACTGGAGTTTTCGCACAAAGAACACAGTTACTGTTTTGCAAAGAATCACTGAATCGAACTGACAAGTAGATTCAATTCAACAACATTTGTTACTATGGCATCAACAAGCATAAGCTGCTTGATGAAATTGTTGATGAAATTGAAATGAATTTTGGTGTGTAGCACCCACATTAAACACCCTGTATATTTGAAAATTATATCAAAATATAGCTCTCATGAACTCCTAAAACTTTTGTATGAAACATTTTTGTGTATCTCCTTCAACAAACCAGATATTGCCTGTCACATAAAATGTGGGACACCCGGTATATTGACAACACTTCCAAAATACAAATCATGAAATTATAAAATAACAACAAAAATTACTTCGCGCTTTGGGGCGACTTCATTAATTCCAGTGGCGCATCTGCTTTTCCAGCTGTTGGAAAACCCGGTAAAAATTGCAGCACCACTTCATGATACAAATTTTGTAATAGTGTAATAGTTTCATTCAAAATTTAATTTTGGCTAATTTTCAGCAAAATAATTGTCAAAAGTAAAGTATATTCTCAAAATATACAAAAAAATATCAGAAACAGTATTTCCAAATGTAATTTTCAGTCCTTATACAGAATTCAAGTTGAAAGAAATTGAAGTGATTTTCTGTCCGTTTCGTATGACCTGCATCACCCTTTACAAAATAATACTCAATACGACATACATAAAACATTTCAATATTAATAATGCTCTTTTCCAAACATATTTTCTTCGAAGTAATACCATTTTCAGTGTGTGTTTTTTTACAGAATTCAAATAAGCAATTCAAACTGAAAAGGTTATTTTCTTAGGAGACATGGATTTTTGCGAAAGGAAGGTTCTGTGAATGTGAAAATTTTCCAAAGAAAATAAGGAAGCGTCGTCATTCATATATTTTCTATTCAGAGTACAACCACCGTATGCCTCTGTCAACAACTCAAGTATTTTCGAGCACTCAATTCCATTTTTCACACAATATTCGACACCAAATCACACTTGTAACTTTTGTGCCTCTTCCCAAAAAACTAAACATGTTAAACAACTGAAACTCTGAACAAATGTTGAAACGAATGTACCAACTTGAAAAATTGAAAAATCGCCAATTGAATATGCATTGCCCGCGAAATTTAAGCAATCCCGGAATATTTAACAGTTATTGAAGTTGTTGAAAATTTCACATTGAAATCTATAAAAATGTGGGATTCAAAATGTCTTGCCAAGTTTCCTGAAAACTCTATAAATGTTATACTTTTGTCTGGAATGAAAAAGAAATGTGAGCAACCTTGAATAAAACAAATATTATCGAAATTTCTATTATTTTATTTTCTACAAGGCACACACATACATAAATATTTACAATAAATACACACATACTGCCCTTACATGTAATCTAACATTAATTTCTGGAAAGTTTTGATACGTATGAACTGTGTATATGCCAGTTGAAAAATGTACTAAACGCTATTTCTTAATTGTAAAATACAGATTACAGAATATTGTACATACAGTTTTTATTAGCTTCTATGTATTGCACTCAGATTATTCGTGGGACAGGAGTTGAAACTATAATAATTATTTAAAAGTGACAAGGAATTGGACAGAATTGTCCATCAATCTGGATTTAATTCTTTTTCAGGTTGTGAAGAAATATAATCACTTTTTCACAAAACATGCCTTTCAGATGATGATCATTTTAATGTTTTAGGAACGGATCTGGAATAATAGTTTTTCAAACTGATATTATGACTGTGAGGATTAGACAATGAACAAACCAAAAAACGCATTCATTGGACTGAATCAAAAGAGTAACGGTAACAGATTGAGTTATTTCCATAAAGCTTATAGCAAAAAATCTCAAAGTCTGCAGAAGTCAATTTTTTGAATCAGAAGAATCATGGGAAATGAGTTTTTGAGATTAACTAGTCTTGAAACCGTTCTTGGAGAAGCTATAGACTATAGACCTTTTACTGAGAAATACCTTTTGACATCGGATCATCTAAGTAGATTTCCACAAAATATTTCATGAGATTTCAGAAAACTATTACTGTTTGAACTTGTGCGAAACTTGATGTCATGAATGAAGTAATGACACTGATTGTCACAGAGGCGTATACTCGTATTATCAAACCATTTTCCGAAAGAAATAACACTATTCAACCCGAAGTCAGAGGGTTCTTTTAGTAGTTTTCAGGGAAAACTCCAGTTTCATTTAGCTCTTAAAAACATGGAATTTTTTAAGTTCAGGCAATGAATTACTCTTCACGGATAAGTTTTCAATATTTTCTGAAGTGAGAACAAAACAAGTAACATCTTCCAAAAAAAATTGGATGAACTTTTTCGTGTTAACATGATTTATAAAGCATTCTAAAGTCAGTCTTAATGTAGAAGAATAAATGAACGGACAATTAACTTCAATCGATTTTTGAAATCATTCAACATATCATTCCAAAATAACAGCATACCATGAAATGAAACAATATTTGAAAAATATCAGACACCTAAATATGTTAAAGACATTTTCCAGTTTTCTGCCATAGTCTGCAGCTTTTGTGTCTGACGTTTCGTCTACAACTGCGGTAGACATCATCAAAGGCGATGAGATGTCGGTCGTAGTACCCGAGTTGTTTCTTAACGCTGGAATTTGTCGCGATAAAACTAAAAATTACTATCCAATAATATACAGAGTGTTTATTGAGCATGCGGCAAAAATTCAAGAGACTAGTCCTTGGACCATTCTGAGGATATTTTGTTCTTTGATGATTTTCGATAGGGCGCTTTGATTCGAAAATACGGAGCGGAAAAAAATTCGACAATAACAATTTTTGTAATTTTGAAATTATTAACGTGGCCGATATAAAAGTACAACTACACTGAACCTACCAACCAATAAAAAAATCTAACATTTCAACAACATTCCGCTTAGGTTGAAACTGATTGATTTTGTCTATTTGACGTGCATTTTCTGTGTTTGATATTTAAAGCCTTGTTAGTGAATTCCTCTATCACGAATGGCTATAGTAATGCACAGATGGCTGACTTTGTGAAATGCGAGCATTGAAGCGAAATGGTGGACCAGAAAGGCCGATGACAGTGAAAACGGTAGAAGTAGAAGAGAATGTGCTGGCCATGATAGAAGAAGATACAGGTACCTCTACTGGAAAAATTGCAAATACTCGAAATGTAAGTAACGGGACGATTTGGAACATTCTTAGAGACTATTTGTTGTACCCATACCACAAACAACGAGTTCTGGTACTTCTTCCTGCAGATTTTCTTCCACGTATCGCATTCTATCAATGGCTTTTGCGCACGTTGGTTCAAATCGCTCATCTAATGACGCTTATTTTTTTACCGATGAAGTCAGTTTCTCAAGAAATGCCACAAGGAATTTCAACAATGACTATGTTTGGGCTGAAGAAAATCCACGTGAGGTGCTTGAAGATAGCTTTCAACATCAGTTATCGTTAAACGTTTGGGTGGAAATCGTAGCTGACTTCTTAATTGAACCGGTATTTTTGCCAGGAAAACTTACCAACGAGGTATACCGCAACTTTTTGAAACAAACGCTAACTCAGTTTCTGGAGGATGTACCATTGTTTACAAGAAATGCAATATGATTTATGCACGATGGTGCACCAGCACATTCTAGCATATTGGCTCGAGTGTTTTTAACAGTAACATTCGGAGATCGCTGGATTGGTCGAGGTGGACCTCACGTATGGCCTGCTCCATCACCGGACCTGAACCCCCTGGGTTATTTCCTAGGGGGCCACCTGGAGTTGTAAGTTTATTCTACTCCAGTGGACGATGTGGAAGATTTGAGAAATCGGATAATTGCTGGGTGTAACGTAATCAGAAACAATCCTGGTGTTTTTGAAAGAGTTCGGAAGTTGATGAGGAGAATATTGGATTCTTGAATATCCTTGGATATCCTTAGAATAGTCTAAGAAAGAGTCCTTCAAATTTTTGCCGCATGTTTAATAAACACCCTGTATAAAAAGACAATACAAATACAAAACGCATGGATAATTTCAATAGAAAAGAAGAGACAATGAACATCAATACAATCTGGTTACCTGTCCTCAATTGTACACAAACAAGGTCATTGAATCCACGGCCACATATGATAATATAAAATCCAAGAAGAATTTCAGCATTGCAGTTGGAAACAACTTAAGCACTTTGATTGTTACCTCATCGCCTTTGGTGATGTCTACCGCAGTAGTGGACGAAACGTCAGGTATAGAAACTCGTTGAACATGGCTAAAAACCCGAAAAATAACTTTGACACCAGTATCTCCGGCTGTGAAACTTCACTCTTTGACCTAATTGTGTCTATCAACTGCACTGTAGCTCTTTCCCAACCGAACACTTCGTATATTCGAAACTCGTGCTGAAAAAAGTGCTACAATACAAAACCTGATTCACTATTTCGTTGAAACCGTCTCTGTTTCAATTTATATATCTGAGAAGTTATATTTGCCACTGTACAAAATCTGATTTATTTGGTGGAATCCACTCGTTTCATGTTGCGCTACTGGTGAACATAACTGAGTTCTTGTAATAGGCTGAACGATCTTGAAGTGGTGACTTCACTTCTCGTTCTGTCTGTTGCTGTCTAGACTTCCTCTCCATTTCCAGTTCCTGAGCCAAAGAATCTGCAACAAATCAGAATCGTGAATGGTACAGAAGAGACATGTGGAAAGCAAAACGTTTGGAAGTCCCTGCTGGAAGACCCTATATAATGAGAGATTTTTTGTTAGTATCTTTTTGACAACACTGTTTTTGACAAATCACGCGTGAATCGTGTCTTGTGTCACTGTCAGACTTGTTCAGTTTGGTCTATAATTTAACCATGAATCGACTTACGTATGAACAACGCTTGCAAATTACTGAATTTTATTATCAAAATTCATGCTCGGTGAAGAAAGTGCATCGTGCATTTCTTCCAATTTATGAGCAGTTTCGTCGGCCTACTGAGGGAGCTATTCGGAAGCTTGTGATCAAATTTCGAACCCAGTTTACATTATTGGACATTAAACCACCAACACGCATACGTAGAGTGAGGACCGAAGAAAATATTGCGGCTGTATCCGTCAGTGTTCGTGATGACCGTGAAATGTCGATTCGCGAAAGGATTTGGGTGTAAAATCTTATAAGATACAGCTGGTGCTAGAATTGAAGCCACACGACCTCCCACAGCGTGTAACATTTGGTGAATGGGCGCTGGCAAAGTTGGCGGAAGATCCACATTTTTATGGATAAATTGTGTTCAGCGACGAGACCCATTTCTGGTTGAATGGATACGTTAACAAGCAAAATTGCTACTTCTGGAGTGAAGACCAGCCACAAGCACTGCAAGAGCTACCGATGCATTCCGAAAAAGTCACTGTTTGGTGTGGATTAGAATAGAATAGAATAGAATATTATGGGTCGGTGGCATCATCAGGTAGTACTTCTTCTTCGTTGTTGCCCAAAATGGAAGAATTGGACATGCCTGATATGTGGTTTCAACAAGACGGTGCCATATACCACACGGCACGCGAAACACTGGCCCAATTAAGAGCGGCCGTCGATGAACAGTTTATCTCACGTTTGGGGCCCGTCAATTGGCCGCCTACATCGTGTGATTTAACGCCTTTGGATTATTTCTTGTAGGGTCATGTTAAGGCTCATGTCTACAGGGATAAACCAGCAACGACTGACGCTCTGGAACCAATATTGAAGCATTTTTACGGGAAATACCGGTAGATATGTTAGAGAGAGTGTGCCAAATTTGGACTTTGTGCATGGACATGCAAATGTTGTCCTTGTGGAGCCGCAGATAACATTTGCATGAAATCATCTTCAAACATTGAATTATATTGATCGTTCTATAGATTCCAATAAAGATTTCATCACTTTTTTCAAATTTTTTGTGTTGTTTTGAAAATCAAATCCTATAACTCTTAAAAAATTACCCGTTATATACAACGAATCCCGAAAACAAAAAGAAGTATCTACAAAAAATATTTGAAAGTTTTTTTCATACTTCTGCTAGATTGGAAATAATCAAAGGAAGGTGAAGGTGAATAAAACATTCCATTAATATTTTTCCATAATTACTAAAGTGTGGGAAATGTTTTCAATATTCGTATTGACAAAACCTTTATTTTTCTTGTATGAAGATGGAACAGTGGGAAGCCAAAACCTTTTTTCCCCAAAAATTGATCTCTCTTCGATCTAAATTTGTATCACTTCTGAGCTACCTGTTGTTGTTCAGGATGAGATATTTGAAATATAAGCATGTTGATTTGTGTGGGCCCCGAAATCTATCAACTTCTTGAGAGCTAAACTACTAAGTTACACAGAATCGGTAGCGTTCCGAAGTTATTTACATCCAAACTCCATCGCAGAAGACACACCAACCGGCCCGGTTCGATCCATAATAATCTTCTCCGATTAGAGTTAATTCAATCGGAATCCTTTCTTCGGCAAACAATAGCAAGTTCGGAACAGGGTCCTGGTAATGGGTCCCAAGACGACCTCTACGTATATGCGAAAAGGGTGGACAACAGGAAGCCGGCACAATATTAACTAATTACCTATTCATTAAGGCTTAAAGTGGCAAGTTGGTCCTGAATTATTCCGGGCTCCGGAGGCCAAGTTCCGGAAGTGAGGTAAGACGCAGGAGCTCGCCGGAAGCCCTTCTAATGGATGCCCGACTTGTAATATCCAACTAGCGCGGTTTATTAGGATTGATTGGTTCCTGATAACACGGCTCGTGAAACTATCAGCGACTACGGTGGGAATGCATGCCTTGTTGGAAGTCCTGGAAAGTCCTTACTGTTTGATGCGATATGAGGTTGCTTCGAAAAATTATAATTCAATAATACCAATAATAATAATACATACAAGGTGATAATGAAACTTTCTATGTTTTTTACCACTCTTACCACTGCAGCTTCGTCCTATACGGACATTTTCAAACTTATACACTAGTTTCAAACAATACACTAGTTACAAATAAAAGTGATAAAAAACATAAATATTTTCAATTCTCATTTTTCATGATGATTTTTTACCAAGTAGTAAAGGTTACAGTCATCAATTCATTGATAGAAACAAGCTAATAAGCCTATTGTAATTCTTATCAACCAATCGATCAAGAGGATATTTGTCGATTTTCCAGCTCTGGGTAAGACCAATATCGCCCGAAAAGAGTAAGGAAAACTGATACAAATTCGTAGATCTACCCAAGCCACTCTGTTAGGATGGTTGTTCTTATTATTGGGGTCCTTGATGATCCTCCCCACTCTTGATTTGCAAAACCTTGTCCGCGAGCTATCGATAGCTCGCGGAGGCAATGCTGGTAGCTCTCACAACGATTTTAATTTAAAAAATACAAACTGCAAACATCGGAGGAGCTTCCGAAAATTCTACAAAAAAATCTAATTGTCACCGCGGCAACGTTGCGGTGAGCGTTCTGCTCAAGCTAGAATCGGCTAAAACCGACCAGCCGGACCAGCGCGTTCGTGTTCGAGAACGATCTGGATTGCTTTAAATGGGATAAATACGCACGGCGCGGCGACATTGCGCTTAGTTCAAAACTGAACGCGTAACCAACGTCCAGCGGTTGTGTTAGTAGACAACAACAAAAATAATATTATGGAAGCAGTTGTAAGAAGGTAAAGACATACCACTTTCATTCGGAATGGGAAGAACAATACTTTTTTACAGAAGTTAAAGATAAAAATGTGTGTTTGTTATGTAATACTTCGGTCTCCGTTGCTAAAAAAGGAAATATTGAGAGACATCATAAAACTGTACATTCTAATTTTGAAAAATAATTCCCACTCCATTCTGCCGCCAGAAAAGAGAAACTGAAACAGTTGAAAAAGCAGTTAATTGGACAACAATCAATATTTTTGAGAACAGTCGACAAAAATAAGGCTGCAACTGAAGCATCATACCGTGTGTCCCACAAAAAAAGAAACCTTATGAAGACGGGGAAATTATAAAACAGGCGTTTTTAGAAGCTGCTGATTCGTTATTTGCCAACTTTAGAAATAAAGACGAGATAGTTTCAGCTATGAAATCTATGCAACTTTCTGCTAATACAGTGATGAGACGTGCAGAAGTAATGAGCAATGATATTTTTTTACAGTTAAGAACTGACTTAGATAACTGTGTTTATTTTTCACTTCAACTGGATAAATCAACAGATGTCGTTGACACTGCCCAGATGGCCGTGTTCGTCAGGATGGTTTTTAGTGATTTTACGATTAAAGAAGATCTTTTGAAGTTCATTCCACTGAAAGGACACACAACTGGACATGAGTTGTTTTCTCATTTAAAAAATATTATTTCTTCCGAGAAAATTCCAATATCGAAAATGGTAGGCTTGACAACCGATGGGGCTCCAGCTATGGTGGGTTGTGAGAAGGGTCTGGTGGCGTTATGTCGTAAAGATGAAACTTTTCCGCAATTTCTCTGTTACCACTGCATTATCCATCAGCAAGCATTATGTGGAAATTTCCTGAAACTAAACAACATGATGAAACTGGTGGTAAAAATTGTGAACAAGATTAGAGCTCAAGCGTTACAAAGAAGATTATTCAGAACCTTGGCCGATGAAGTTGACTGTCAATACGAGGACCTACTCCTTCACTCTGAAGTCCGATGGTTAAGTAGAGGACGGGTGCTGAAACGTTTTAATGATGTCCTATCTGGCATAGTTCAATTTTTCAAACAACGCGGTGAACCGACTTCGGAACTAAAAAATTCAATCTGGCTTAGAGATTTTGGTTTTCTCGTGGACATTACAGAGAAATTAAACGAACTTAATTTGCAGGTTCAGGGGAGAGACAAAGAACTAGCGGAAATGATTTCTGATATAAAAGCTGGAGTTTTGGGAACAAAACCTAATTAACAGTTGTGTTTCAAAATGATTTAGCCTTAAAATCATTAGTCTCAAGTACTGAATGTATCTGGCCTATTGTAAGTAAAGACAAATATTCAGTTCTATGCCGTGTTGCCTTGAAAGTGAAAGCATTATTCAGTTCAACCTATTTGTGTGAATCTTCTTTTTCCAATATGAAGTTTATTAAGAACAAATATCGCAATCGACTTAGAGATGAACATCTGGATAATTGTATTCAAATGGCTGCATCAAATTATACTGCAAACATTAAAAAAATTATCGATGAGTCTGAGTGTCAGCCTTCTCATTGAACGTGCTTTTTTATTTTTCTATGTTTATGTTCATGATAGTGCGTTACTTTTTTGTTGTTATTATTAACTATTTTTAAATCATACGTGACATGCCGTTGTGGCTGGATAAGAGTTTGTGTTTATTTTTCAAACACCTTCGTTTGATGTTGCTATGAACAAGTACGTACTAGTAATATTAGTTATTTTGTTATTAGTTTATTATTAGTACCTATGTATTATGTATTACCAGTTAAATAGTAAAATGAATACATATAATGATAAATTAACTGTGGATTATTTCATTTACGTTGCGTTACGTGGCTTCCGTGTGGGTAGCTCGCTGTTTATTCCAAAATTAACAAAGTAGCTCAACACATTGAAGAGGTTGGCGACCACTGCCGTAGGTGAAGGCTTTAAAAGCTATCTAGATCTCGGAGTGAATAACTCTCTTCGCAGCAAGTAACAGCACAAATTTCCACAGATCTGGTCGTCGGAAAGAAAAAACGTGATTTCCGGTCCAATCTTATTCTGCACTTTCATCGTTGTGCAGTGGACTCGGAAAAAACTCTCAACTCGACGTGAAAACTAGAAAAATGATGCGCTGTGTTTGTCCAAATCGTCCGTTCCATGGTTATGCTTCCCCAATAACAGAGTCTTGGATTTTTGAACGTCTACATGAATGGATGGAGCCTGTAAGGTCATCAGAAGTTCGGAACCCCTTCTTTGCATGATCCGCGACCATGAGACAACAGAGATTGGAGAATTTATCGCAAAGGCAGCTGTGCCAGCAGTCGATGAACTTGGTTAGAGTTTCGATACTGAATGAGGAGATTACAACTCTTCCACCGAGTTGGAACTCGTTCAGCAAAAGGTCTACATTTAAGCCACAGAGCTAGCCTTATTTCTGTACCTACACAAGGATAAGCGGATGCGGAAAGTCTTCTTCAACAATAATGCAGACGTTGACTTATCAAAGTACCTAATTTCTGCTTTTCTCAGTTCGAATGAGTTGAAGTCGAAACTTGGAGTAGGTATTCATCATGGCATGACTGGCTTCAACATCTCAGTATACTATAGCTGCATGAAGGGTAAAGAAGTTCGTGATACTATCTCACGTTGTGGCGAGTTATCATTGGTTTTATTGATGTCGCCGCAACCTTCTTCATATCGGAGCTTCGGCTAAACCTTCTTGGTTAAAAAAATAGTAGCCGAAACCTCTGGTGAATAATGAATCTAAAACACGTACTGTTCCCAGACACCAGAACTGTATCACTCTTTCAACAACCAAGTTGGCGTTTTCTCGAGATGAAATAGACTAAATGATCGTCATTCAGACCATTTTCTGAAATCCAGTTTTATACAATTCATGAATGATTATGCCCAGATGTGCCAATTCCATCAATAATAATAATGCTCTTCCACAGCACTCTGTTTATAAAACTAGCGCCTGGAACGTAATAAGATTTATTCAAAAAGCTCGTTGTCAGCGCAAGGGTGAAGGGAGTAGAATAAACGACGGACGGACGAATAGACAGACCAACCGCTCAGTACAGTCGAAGGGAGTTAATTTAGGAACGCGCCAATGCTATTATCCCGGCCGGGATTCTGGCCCGCGGCTATTTAGCGCGATGTTATCTCTAATGTCGCAATTTCTCGGCTCGTTGTTCCGTTGTCACTTGCCGAGGATTTCGGTGAATGCGACATCGCTGCGAAATGCCAGTTCTAATCCTTTTGTATTTCCTGGCGGATTTAATTAAGAAGTTTCCAGTCACTCCCAGCGGTGGTTTACCAACTTGCGAAGGTACGGAACTTTTCTCAACTACTGAAAGTATAACGGCGGGTTCCCTCCAAACGGACCAGAGCACAACAGAACAGCAACTGTGGCGATTTCGAAAAAACAAAACCTTGAGTTGTCATTGACATACAATAAAAAGCGAGTTGGAGATAATTTGGATCCCTGGGGAGCACCATCGTTGATTATAAAAGTATTCAAGAGATATCCTTTGACGGCCACTTGCAAGAAACGTTCTTTCTAGGAAGCTGGAGAGCCAAACACAAAAATGTTCTGGTACGAATGATGTTGATATGTTGTGTTGGCGGAGAATTCTGCTGATTTTGTCTGTGTTATGGTTATAATTACCGGTGTTTCTGGGGTTTTCTGCTGTTTCTATGTAATTTTTCAAGATGACATAGAAACAGCAGATCACCACCGTTAACAAAGTGGCCAGGTAAATGTTACAACCCACCCCTATACTTCAAGAAACAGAGTTCGAGTGGATCAGTCTAGGTCCACACTCCAGAATATGGCAAATGAGACTTTGCCGGAACTGAATGACTGAGTGAAATGCTGTATATCAATGAAAAGAACTATTGGACTTACACCCAGGACAACAACAATCAAACCGTAGGCACGTGTTTGTAGATATTTCACAACACAACAAAGTTTTGTTTCGGGGTTGAAATTAGATGATTTTAATGTATTTCCACGTGTTAAAACCGAAAGTGACCATAAAAATTATATATTAGCTCTTGTTTTCAAGATATAGTATCATTATATTATATATATGTATGTTTGAAGGTGATTCACAATGTTTCGTGATGAATTTCACTAGTTCGGACTTCCATTGTCTACTATATAAAATGATTTGAAATCCCTGAAACAAGTAAAAAAGAATAATTAAAAAACAATAGCTGAAAATAACAATTATATTAAGCAACAATAAACCTGAAATGATGATGATGACTGTCATCACCCGAAGACGATTGTAGATACCAACAATCGAAACGTCGTGAACTAACGTGACTTGGAATCTCTACACTTTTTTATTTTTTTCTTTTTTCATTCCTTTATTTTTATTTATTCAATTATTATATTTTTACTTGTAGGTTATTTCACTATCATTTCATTTCAGGTTTATTGTTGTTTAATATAATTGTTATTTTTCAACTATTCTTTTTTAATTATTCTTTTTTACTTGTTTCAGGGATTTCAAATCATTTTATATAGTAGACAATGGAAGTCCGAACTAGTGAAATTCATATATATGTATATTGAGTTTTCAACAAATGAAATATTTCATCACCAACAGTTGGTACACATGTTTGTTTACATAACACCCCTCTCATCAGCTGTTCTTAAGTAGTAAACATAACCTATGTGAGTTTGTCAATTGTACGCACGTGGTTGCTATTGAAATTATCGTGTGAAGTTGATTTTTAAATTAATTTAAGTGCTGATCTGAAATGTCTCGAAAGTGTGTGAATTCTGTCGATAGCTTTTGCTATATATGCGGTGAAATAACATTTAAGGCTCAGAAACGTAAAATGACACCTATCGTTAAGACAGCCTATGAACATTATTTTGGTGTGAAAGTTGGGGACCAAGATAAATCATGGGCTCCTCATATATGTTGTAATTCTTGTTCCGTCATATTGCGAGAGTGGCTGAAAAATAAAAACTGGGCAATGGCTTTTGCAGTACCTATGGTTTGGCGTGAGCCCACTAATCATACAGACGACTGTTATTTCTGCTTAACTCCTCCCATTAAGCAAGGTTTATCTATGAAGAAAAGAGGAACGGTTAAATACCCTAATCTCCCATCTGCTCTTCGGCCTGTACCACACTCAGACAATTTGCCAGTCCCTTCTCCACCCCAAAACTATGAAATTTTAGAGGAAGGTGATGAAGACTGTTTAGAAGGAGCAACCCATCCTTCTACATCCTATGACCCTGATTTTGAGGTAAGCGATAGGTCTAGTGATCCGCACAGAATTAGTCAAGCAGAGTTGAGTGACCTTATAAGAGATATTCGCTTGTCTAAGGAAAAGGCTGAGCTGTTAGGGTCAAGACTACAACAGTGGAATCTTCTAAAACATGATGTGAAAATATCTCAGTACAGACAGCGTCAAAAAGATTTGCTTCCTTTTTTTGAGAAAAAAGAAAACCTCGTAGTTTGTTCTGATGTTAATGGTTTGATGGACTGCTTGAATTTGGATCACACTCCATCTGAATGGAGACTGTTTATAGACTCTTCAAAACTAAGCTTAAAAGCTGTACTTCTGCATAATGGAAATCAGCTACCCTCTATTCCTATAGGTCATGCAGTTCACATGAAGGAAACGTATATAAATATGAAAACACTTCTCCAATCAATCAAATATGAACAACACAAGTGGCACATCTGTGGTGATCTAAAAGTCATTGCTATACTCCTAGGAATGCAATTAGGGTTCACCAAGTACTGTTGTTTTTTGTGTCTGTGGGACAGTCGGGATAGAAAATCTCACTATAAAAAAATGAACTGGCCTACACGAGACCTAAACCCTAATGAGAAAAATGTAGTTTACGAGCCTCTTGTAGATTCTAAGGATGTTCTCCTTCCCCCATTACATATTAAGTTGGGACTAATGAAAAACTTTGTGAAGGCCATGGACCAGGAAGGACAAGCTTTCAAGTACTTGAGAGCAAAGTTTCCCAGGTTGAGTGATGCTAAAGTCAAGGAAGGCATCTTTATTGGGCCTCAAATCCGGGGGGGTTGTACATGGGTTTTTAGGTAACAAAAGAGATGATAACTTCACAGCATTGGTTAAAGAGCTTCTTCAAGCTTACCACCAACTTGGATGCAACATGTCCTTAAAAATTCATTTTCTTCACTCTCATCTTGATTTCTTCCCACAAAACTGTGGAGCTGTGAGTGACGAACATGGAGAAAGATTCCATCAAGACATTGCCTTAATGGAACAGAGATGTCAGGGCCGTTGGAATGAAGCAATGCTTGCAGACTACTGCTGGTCTCTGTGTAGGGATGCTCCAGAAGTGTTTTATAAAAGACAAGCTAAACGACAGCGATCTTACAATGAATCGGATGGACTTAATTGAAATTTGGTGGTACAAACTTCTTTTATTTGTCAAAACACTAAGAATAATGTTTTTTTTTATTAATTTTGTACTTAAAATATTCTAAAAGAAACATAACAATATTGTTTTATGTACTTTCACTTTTCACGTATAGTATAACTACTCTTTAAGATTAAATACTGTGTATCTCAAAAACCAGAGCTAATAAAGATTGTTCATTGTTATTTTCGTTTTTATCACCCCAAAATTAGTAGAAATTGACTAATTTAGTGTAGGAAACATTCAAAAAATATTTTTTTGTTGTGTTGTGATTCGTCATCACGGCACAGCAAGGGTAAAGGATAGACAACATTTGATTGCGATAAAAGGGTCAAAAAAATAAAACCAAATGAGTCCATCATCAGGAACCAACAGCCAAAAATTTTGATGTTTTTTCGGATTGTGATCCTGAAAATACATTTCTGGTGAAACTATTGTCACTTTTTCCCCATATAGAATCACCGTGAAAGTGGGAAACAAACCAAGAACATTCGAATAAGCAAATACTGTTCATTCAAGTAGTGATACGCAATCATCAAACCGAAATAAATTGCTTTGTAACGGGGCGAGAGAGCATCTCCCTTTCGAGTGCCAGAGGCGAAACGATTTAAATTCAGATATTATTGTCGCCGTGTGTGAAATGAGACGGTGATTCTATGACTACAAAGCGGAGTCATTTTGCTGTAACTAAATAAATGGAAAATTGTGTGTGTTTCGCCCCGCGCCTACGTTCTAATGTTTTAAAAGACCGGAGCGCTACACGGCAAATTTCATTACACACTTTCTGGGGATTAGATGCTCGCTGGAAAATATACACGTAGATAAATGGAAAACTTTTGATTTTTTCATCATGGATATAGCTAGAGTTTTATCCCAACACCAAATCTTTATTTCAACACTTCGACAGGTGTTTCGATAACCAAGTGATCATCTTCAAGAGGAAGATCATGGTTGTTATGATAAATTTCATTAATTATATTTTTTGTTAAGAAATCTGTTCCACAGGTGGAATATGAAGGCATCAAATCATACAGTGCCCCTTCAGGTGTAACACCGGGATCAAACTTGGGCCTCCTACTTTCATGAATGATCGTCATTTTTGTGTTCCCTTCTTCGCCTTAAATCAATGATGTAAGAACAATTTTAAGAATTGATAAATTGTTTTCAAAACTCAAATATTGAACTACTACAAATTTCCAATCAAAATTAGTTCACTCAATTCCATGTATTGATTGTAGAAGTGAATATATTGATGAGATATTAGGATTACTCAAAAATAGGATTACTTCTCACAAAAGTGATAGTAGATTATATCTTGAGAGATGTGCTCTCAGTAATCATGTATCCAAAGAAGCTTACAAAATGGACTAGAACTCAGCTTAAATCTTGAGAATCGAAAAAAACGAACCTAAAAGATTATGACTGGAAATGTCATTCATTTTGCAATGAAACCGCTTCAATAGAAAGCCTCATCGAAATCTATGCTCTTTGCTTGACATTGATATAAATATACATGAATTTCGAAGTAGTGTTACTTCTGAAATTATACTAGAATGAATTAAACATTTCACTCTTTCACATATGTTCAAAAAAAATATCAATTTTTTTCAATTGATGCAACTAGTGTTCCTTTATCAACATTTGTTCACAAAAAGGATTTGAAGATTCAATAACTTATATTTATTATATGCAAGCGCTTTTGATAGCTGGCTGTGCTACCATCATCATGGCTCTACTCAAACTGAACGTTTTATCTTCTGATTTGTTCTTTTATACGGTTAGAACGCTTCAGTGCACGTATTTGTCCTCTCCTTTCATCCGGATGTCTCTTTATGTTTGCCTGTTTTTGGGTTTCAACAGGTAATAATATCCTTTATGTTGGTGTTTCTTTGGGATCACTGTTTCTGGTAATGTGTATTGTTTTGTGGAGTATATTGAATGTTAGGTCTTGTTGTATTTTGATTTGTATTTGTTCCCCGATAAGTGAATTATGACTTTTGAATTTATGGATGTTCGGGTTTTCCCAGATGTCCATACGGTTTCCTTTATTAACTCATAAAACAAGTCATTTTCACTTGTCATCGTCCAACCCGTGTTAGGAATCACACGTTAAAAGTTAGGACCTCGTTAGTCCTTAGCTCGCACAAGTTTCGACCTCTGAGGGTTGTCGTTCGTAGGGGTGCGACAGCTGGTTAACGGAAAAACAGATTTTAAACAGATTTTAAAACAGATTTTTTCAAACTTAACTTAGCGCCAAAGGAGCTAAGTAATATGCATCGATATATAAAATTGTAAATATCTAGAAAACGACCACCTCCAGCGTTGTTGAGTAAGTAGTGTAAGTTTTTTACTTGGAAGAGGTGTGGAAATTAGATTTTTTCATGAAAAGTACCGAAATTTTACTGCAAAAAATGTTAGAGCAATTTGAAATAAATAATAACAGCGTACGCAGCGTCCTCTACATGTTACATGAAAATTAATACGAAATTATAATTTCCCACGTCAAAAGAACTCAGGTTACCGAATTCCGTGTAGATAACTTATTTTTTGCAGAAGCTATTTTTAAAAAACGAACACAAAAATTCAATTTCAACACCCTCTGAAACGAAGCATTTCCGGACACGAGTTTATATAGACTTTTTTCCTTAAAATTGTCTCAAGAATACGCCTCTTGAATGTTTCAACGTACATAAATTGCACCCTGTATAGAGGGCAATAGAAATCCAAACACACAGGGATAATCCCATTAGAAAAGAAGAGGCAATGAACATCAATACAATCTGGCTACCTGTATCAGAGGTACAGAGGTGGCAAATTTGAAAAGTGTCACTTTACAGATTTTTAATTATTCTTCAACGGCTTCATTACGCTATAGTATAATGCTGAAACTAATTTTTCATTATCTTTTTCATTAGTTCTTATAGGCTCTCCAGCTGACACTGTTACGATTCTTCTCAGAATGAAACTATTTTCCGAGAAACCCCGAATAGAACTATCTCCATCTCCACGTCTTAGTATCGACAATGCAAACATATGGAAGGTGTTTGAGTTTCAATAATGGCTGCAATGGCGCTCCTTCATAACATTCGTCCATATAGAGCGCAAGCGAATAAACAAGCGTGCTTACACCATAAACATATTATGCAAACAGGGAAACTCGAGGGAAATTATACTGCGGCGTAGTAACTTAGCTGGCAACAATATCTCAAGAGTGCCGCAGAGATAGTCCTGCTGATGCTGAGTAGGTGGCACACAGAACATCTACAGGGTAACACAATGCCAATAACAGTTGGGCTGAAAAGTTTATAGGCGAACAAGGATATTTTTTTAATGAATTATTTTAATAACAACGATTATAGCGGTCGTTAAATTTTTTTTATATAATCTTTTTAGTTGACACGGTCGCGGCTTCCCATCTAGCCGAAAGTTCCAAGTCTGCTGGAACTGCAGCATTGTCTGGCGAGAAATTGAAAAGGAAAAAATACCAAAATCTTGGAAACAACTATCTGTTCCATCCAGTAGCGGCTGAAACTTTTGGTGTTTATGGCCCGGAGTCTCTGTTATTCGTTCATGAACTCGGAAGGAGAATAGGCCAAGCAACGAAAGATCACCGTTCTACCTCTTTTTTGTTAGAAAGAATTAGTATTGCTATTCAACGTGGCAATGCTGCTTCAGTACTTGGAACTATTCCTCCTTCACATAATTTTGATGAGATCATGCATTGCCCTAATTTCAGTACGGAACTGAAACCTCTTCGAAACAAGCCAAAATATGTGGATATTTATCAGTCTCCTATCAAAGTTAATTCACAAGTGATTGATCCACCTTCTTTTTTTTCAGTGCGGTCAGTGGACTCAGGTCATTCTTGGCCCCAAAAAATGAGTTGCATTCCTCGTAGAATTGGTACCATTTCAGTGGAAGCGCTTCTTGAAGCAAGAGCCGAATCGATCCCTCTACGAAACCCTTTTTCACTTGGAAGGATCGATCGCAGCTTGAGAAATGGTTCTTATGGAGATTCTGTGAAACGTGTTCTTCCTTACGAATCAGTAGAGAGTTGTCCTGAAAATCTAGAGAAGAAAATTGGATTGGATAATTTAGGAAACACTTGTTACATGAATAGCATTTTACAAGTGTTGTTCATGACGAAGAATTTCAAGAACGAAGTTTTAATGATGAACGAGAACGAGAATGTTTCCTGCTTATTCATCAAACTCAAACAACTGTTCATGCAGCTGCAGTTTCGTAAGAAGGTATCATCTTTCCCTCCAACCGATTTCCTGGAGTCTTTGAAGTCCACTAGATACTCATTAGGACAACAAGAGGATTGTTCCGAATTCTTGGGGTTCTTGTTGAATACTCTTCGTGAGCAAAACAATAGCAGAATCAATACTCCCAGCCGCTCTGGACTGAATGATTCCGTACAACCCATCTCGTCTTGTGTTTGTAAATCTTTTGCTGGAAAAATCCTCACTTGTTTACTTTGTGGTAAATGTTCAAGAAGTACTGAAAATTTATGTGAATTTCTGGAACTTCATCTAGCTTTTCCTAATACGACTAATTACCAGTCCGTGCAAAGCTTATTGTTAAATCATCTGAAAATGGAATTTTTAACAGGTGATGATCAACTGTATTGTCAAACATGCGCCAAACTTACTGACTGTTATAAGGAAACAAGTATAGCTGAGGCACCAGTCAATCTAATAATAACACTGATGATATTCAAACAAGACTCAACCTCTAACGGAAGCAAGAAACTGTTTGGAAGGTTCGAAATAGATGAACATTTCAACCTAGCAGACCACTGTTATAATATTCATGCAGTCATTGTTCACTGTGGTTCTGGCGTTGAACGTGGTCATTATTACGCCTTGGTCAAAGAAGAAACGGACTGGTTTAAGTTTGACGATAGTCGTGTCACGAAGTGTTGTGGCGATGCATTGAATTTATTGGAGCCTCTGGAGACACCCTACATTTTGTTTTATGTTAGATCATTGTTGGATCAAGATCTTCAGATGATGTGGTGCTGCAGGTTTTTCCGGGTTTTCCTGCAGCTGAAAAAGCAAATGCGCCACTGGAATCAATGAAGTCGCCCCGGAGCGCCAATTAATTTTTATTGTTGTATTTATTTTATTTTTAATGTCATATATATAATATTATTAAACAATTCCTTTTAGTACTATTTGTCTTTAGCCTCAAAATATCTGTCAGTTTCGATGGTAATCTTTCCATCGGAGCTGAATTTCCTTCCAACAAGCATTCTTTTGAGGTCTGAGAACAGAAAGAAGCTATTCGAAACTCAATTCACGCATTTTTCCATCGTTTTCATTGATTTGTGACACGATGCATGGTATTGATGAAACAGAACTTTCCAGTAACGCTATGTAATAGTCGTTGTTGATAATTTTTCCCTTTTCAAGCTAGGATATTATTTGCATCCCAAAATACTGATACCAGTATTTTGGGCAGTGCCAATGTAATAAATTGGAAAATGTAAAAAAATACTTGGATGTCCAATCTCAAGATTAACAAATTTAGTTATTCTTGTCATAGAAAAGGATATTAATGTTGCTATAGAAGGTTGTGTAAAGGACTTTGCGTTAAAAACTGTAATTTTTATTGAAGAAAAGAGTATTGAAACTTTCTGTTTTTTACCACTTTTATTTGTAACTAACGTTACTGCAGTTTCGTCTTATAAGGACATTTTCATAATGATAATAATAATTCATTTATTTCGCTTGTTAAAACTTCAGAACTTGTCCACTTTATCTTTGGCATTGAAGAGGAAATCAGATAACCTGGCATGTGATCTAAATGCCACTTCCACATTAGTTTTTCTGAAGGAACCCGCAATTATCTCTGTTCTTTTACCAGAATATATTACATTTAACTTTTTTACATAGTACAACATTAGTTGCAGCATGCCAAAGTGATTCACCTTCAGAATAAAAAACGTCTTTGATATTGATAAATATGGAAGGAAGGATGGAATCGATAAGATCGGAAACACTATTGACTGATGACAGAAACGCTGGTAAAGCTAAGGAAGAAGCCGAACGTAGCCCTAATCCGCCAAGGTTTACAGGAAGAGTTGCTTGGAGCCATGAATCATTATTGAAATGATTGTTTGTAACATATTCCGTCGTGTGGCGGAGTAAATTATCAAATTCGTCAAGTTCTAACTGACTTGACCAAGTGGGGGAACATCTGAGGGCGTACATGAGTTTTGGAATCGCCAAACAATTTTTCAAAAAAAAAAATGCAACGTGTTTTGGAAGTTCATTCAATCTGGTGGTCAGCAATTTGAGTGATTCCCGTTTTTCTCGAAGATGTTCTGAAAGTGAATCTTTAGAGAGAGGAGCACCCAGAAGACTCCATTTAGACTTTTCCAAAATTCTTATGCCAGGAGCCAATTTCAAAATGGATTCGAAAATATTATTCGGAGTTGAAAGAGTAATCAACTCGCATTTTTCAAAATTTAGTTCAATTCCAAGATGTTTTGAATAATCAATGATTTTTTCTAAATCCTTTGAAACACTATTTTCATCGCCAGCGATTGAGCCATCATCCAAATACCAACAATTAAATTCGGATGATAAGCTTCTACTAAGTTCGTTGATGGTCAGACAAAAAAGAGCAGGTCCTAAAGGATCACCTTGTTGAACACCTCTCTCAGACAGAATCAGATGTTCACCAAAACTCAAATAGGAGGCTGATTTGTAACACTGACTTAAGAAGGGATATAATCCTGGAAACGAATCTTTAACCTTACGAAGCATGATGTTTCTATCAATCATATTGAAGGCATTTTTGAAGTCTATTTTCAGGAAAATTTTTGAATCAGGATTTGGATGAAGATTAATATATCTACGAGCAGCATGAGCAACAGCTTCACATCCACCTGCAGTACCGAAACCAAACTGTAGTGGACGTAACATCGATCCTAGTTCGTCTTTAATCCTCATACAACCAAGTTCAGCTACCAATCGACGATAAAAGGTACCGACGGCAATCGGTCTTACTCCTCCATCTTTTTTCCGAAGAGCACACAGTGAAGCGCCAAAAAGTATAGGACAAATTTCTGGAGAAACCCTACCAGTAAAAATGAAGTTACATAATTTTGTAACAGAAGAAAGAAGTTTCTGTCCTGAATTTCCAGAGCTGTGACTAATGAGGTCTTGCATATGACTAGGGCGGAAAGAATCCAAACCACTAGCAGAACCAGAACGAAAAGATTTAATTGCCTCCGATACTTCATGTTCTGAAAATTGGAACACCGGAAACTCTGAAAAATCGTGTGGTAGTTGCGAATCCAGAGAATGTGTGGAGGAATCTGATCGAGGGTGTTTTGATCGGAGAACTGAAAGTGTGGATTCATCGTATTCGGCCAACGTATCACTTGAGCTCAAGATTCTGATAGCTGACCTAATGTCACCATCAGCTATTTTACTCATTAGTACAACTATTAACTGTTTTACATATTGTATTATATATACGAATACATACTTCCCGTATTTTTTCCTGGATCTATAGAATTCTTGGTAATAACAAATACTTTTTGTTGCTTTGCATTTTTTGTGCAATTTGATTTTTTCTCTCAAAGTTCTATTATATCACTAGCATACAATACTTGTATATCAACTTGTTTGAAATTTAAAATTTCATGAAACTTTATACCTCAGATGAGTTTTCTATAAAGTTTCAATCCATGTTCAATACTATATTATATAGTGACACGTAATAACCGTTTGTGTAGTTGAGGAATCTGTTATTTATATCTGCTTGACATTTATTACATTTACAACGTAATTCTAACTCTAAGATACCTATAAGAGTTCATAGGATCCATTCAAAAGGCAGATAGATTACTTCGTTTCGAAAACTCACAAGATTTTGATAGTTTTCCTATCTTTCATTTCACCAAGAAGATTTCCCAAGAAGATTCTTGTCAGGCGGCATGATTATATCTAAGGCGTTTTCCTAATTCCGTCCTCAAGTTCCATCTTCATATGAAAACCTGAACATCATGCTATTTCTACTCGAACGGAAGAAGCAGATGACTAACATAGGCCCACTTACTTCCTGATGATGCTGACTCAGCCAACGAAACGCACTTCGAAGCAGGGATTTATTTCAGTCAAACATTCATATTGGAATTCATAAAGACATCCTTCACAGGAACGCTACACATTAGACAGGAACGCTACACAACATAATGCATGAAAGAGTGTTGATATGAATTTCCACTTAACAGAAACTTTCAATCTCTAGTTGAACCTCTAGAAGTTTCGGGTGAGAATACTCATTTTGAAATTATCATCAGCACCTCTTTGAAAATTGTAAAATAAACTTCTCGAATTTGTCACTGAAAGAGACATTTCCACTTGATGATATTTCCTTGAATATCGTTATAGTCATTAAAAGACAATATTTGTTAGCTCACAAAAGAATTCTGGAAACCACGTTTGCGAGAACTGTGAATAGTGAAGGGCAAAAAACAGAGCCTTGCTGTTCACCAGATGATGCTATAATTCCAACAGACACAAATCCAACTTATTCCATTTCATTAGCAGTCTGATTCTGCTGCATCATCCTCTGTATGTTCCAATATTGATAAGCTGGATTTCTTTGCAAGAAAGACGATTCAATGTGATCGTCGGTATTGATTGGATCTGATTTGTTAGGAGCTTCTTTATGTTTAAAAAAACTGTGACGAATAGCTTTAAAGCCGTACGCCAGTTTGAATCACTTCTTTTTCATCGTCATGTGTGGTATTCGGAGAATGTGAGATATTTAGAAATATTCTCTTTTCATTGCAGCAATGACTGATCGTTTTTATCACTCAGGTGAATTCTGTTGATTGATTTGAGTGAAAAATAAGAAATTTCGTAGAAATTCATGTCAGTGTTTGTTGCAATAGTGGGTATAAGAGTATATCTATGGTCAGTTTTGAGAATATCGCATGCGTTGTTGAATATTTGACTGAAATAATTTGATAACTAAAATCAGATACTATGGTATCATGATCCTATCTACTGCAGCATACATTTTTGATTTGATATCTGTATGTGTTGTAAAAATCCTATGCAATGATAAAAAGCTTCTTTTGAAAATTGAAGCATCGAAAATATTGTCACCTTTTTAGCAAAAAAATCCTGATGAAAACGATTTCTGACGATCAGAAATGGAAAGTGATTTTAGTGGATGAAATAATAGTTTTAGGCACAATGAGTTCTATCCACGTTTCTTTCATCAAATAACTAGGTTTGAAATTTTCCTTCTACTGTCTCTATTGGGCATTACATTTTCATTCTTCTCAATATATTTCTTTCCACCTCCATTACTTAGAATTTCTGCTGTGCTGTATGGTAGGATAGTTTAGAGTTTCAATGCTACACTTTTACACCAATTTATCGACCAATAAAAATGGAGCTTTTCACGATAAGATGATGAGATGTTTGAAGGTTTGAAACAATGGAAATTTGAATCTTTGGCTCATCAAAAGTTAGTTTAGAATTGTATTGTGAAATTTGTATTCGGTGAAACAACCAAACAATGAAACAGACAAGTAGTAAATTTCATTAGTTCGGACTTCCATTATCTGATATTATATAAAATGGCTTGCTATCTGGACATCCATGATGCAGCAGCGAAACGTCAGAAAGAAATTCCAAAAATCCACGGCTTTCAAACTCGAAAAACGGTGACACTGAATACCTCATTTGTAGAATGATTTATTTTTTGCTTCAAAATAGGCCTCAGTTCCTTCGGTGTCTCTACGACCACGTTCGAAGTCAGGAAACCAATGCTTCATTGATGTTTCTGATGGAACGGAGTCCTTATAACACTTCTCAAGCCATTGCTCTGCTTGAACGGTATTTTTTCCATCAAGAAGCAGTGAAAAACCACTCTCAGAAAAATAACTCACAAAGTTATGGGTAGAATATCATGAAATTTTAACAGCTTTTTTTGAAGGTTGGTACTTGCAATAACACTACCGCCATCTATGTGTTAGGCCTGAGACTTTTGACCCCATGAAGTAGTTGACATATTTCAACTAATTAGGGACGAGAACTCAGATAGTAATGATTATATATTCATTTTTATGATATTGTTCCAAGAAATAAATTAATCAATTGATCAAACATCTGGATTCAACCCTGATATTTTATCTCACTGACTTGATTTGTGTTGTGGGGTGTAATCCTCCTGCAAAGAACCCCCACAACAATTAATATGGATTTGGCACAGCATAATGAACCTGCCAGTCACCAAAGTGCTCATATACATTCTCAGAACTCATTCCGTTTATAGAAGACATCGATTTTGATCGAATCCTTTCAGATATCTGGGTAATTTACCAGAGATATTACCTGGTATTTCTCCTAATAGGCGTTTAATTTCGAAATTGAATGTGAGAGTGAATAGGTGGTTTAATTGTATGGAGAAGACCTGAATAAGGTTCCTTCTATTAAAAATCACAAACGATTCGTTTTCACAGTCGGGAGCCGCACTAGGAAACGTCTCGCTACTGGAATTGAGTGTCTTTCATTTCGAAATGATTATGAGGTGTTAAATTGGTCATTGTATGGAGGAAGCTGTTTCGTAGGAGGTGGAATGCCAGGTAGAAAAAAGTTCATCCAAATCGAGGATAACATATTTTCAATTTGAGCCAGACACTATGTCTGTGGAACCGATTTTTCGGTTCCCTTCGGAGAAATTTTCGTTATTGCATTGTTGTTAATGATTCAGCTGTAATTAAAAAAAAAACAGATACCTTTTGTTGTCGAATAAGTATGTATCTATAGTCCGTTCATAATTTGTTGATAGCTCACTGCAAGTTTGACCCTCATTAGAGAACAGAAATACAGAGAGGACAGCTAATATGATATAATAACAAAAACCAAACTAAAACTGGCAGTTTAAGATGTTTTCGACTAACCCACCTTGTATCTGAAGAAATACAATACAGTTATAAAACTTTTAATCCGATTATGTAGGTATTTTGAGTGGAAATGAGTGACCAGTGTCGTAGAGTATATGATTAAAACATTAGTTACTTTAAATAAATAAATATATTAATATTCTTAAACTGTAGGTACTGTAAACTGTATTTTTATTTTAAAAAAATTTCTTTATTTTATTCAAAAATAATAATTTACTTGCAATTTGTAAAAGATACATTTATTTAATTAATACCTATTTTTAAATGATATAAACAACGATTACTTACAAAACTATTCAAATTCAAAATAAACAGGATCATTTTCGGAATCCGAGTCGTCTTGCAGGTTAATAATTAGCGGTTGTGTCTCTACAGTCGCATCAATTATATTGTCAAGATCCCACATTTTTGTTCTTCTTCTATTGCATGTCTTACTGCATCTCGCTAACTTTGTTCTGTAATATGTTGTAAAGACTCATATAACAATTCACGTACAGCTTGTATTTTATATGCCACATAGCTTTTCATTTGTGCCCAAATGAGTTCAATTGGATTTAATTCGCAGTGGTAGGGTGGAAGTCTAAGGACTGTGATGTTTCGTCTTTCCGCCATTTTGTCAACTACGTAATTCTTGAACTTAGATTTGTGTTGCCGGGCAATTTTTGAAAGTTCTGCTTTAACCATTCCATCTTCGTAAGGCAGGGACTTATTCTGCAGCCAGTCAATGATATCCTGTTTCTTCAACGCAGTCGTTGGAAGTCTTTCAACTAGTCGTGAATGATAAGGTGCATTATCTAATACTATAATTGAGTTTGGTGGTATATGTTCAATCATCTGCTCAAAATACTCTTCGAAAACATCAGCTGTAATCTCCTCGTGATAGTCTTTTGTGCTTTTGGATTCAAATTCCAACAAACCATGCTTAGCAAATCCTTTTTCACTGCCAATGTGAGAAACTATTAATCTACTGCCTTTACCAGAGGGTGGGGAAATACCAGTAGACCAACCTTCCATAAAGGCTTGCCTGGAGCTTGATATATTTTTATCTGTCCAAATTTTTGTGAGAGTATGACCTGCGTTTACCCACGTTTCGTCCTGATAGTAAATTGGCCTTCCTTCAGCCCGAAATTTTCGTATAGATCGTAGATACTTTCTTCTCCAACATATTATCTCTTCCCGGTCAATTAAAAGTGATTTTCGGTCTGATTTCTCCCACTGGAAATTTAATTCTTTTAAAACTTGCCACAATTTGGTTCGTCCGACATGAGGCAAATCCGGGTCGTCTCTAACTTCTTGTAAAATTTTGTTTAAGTTGGGTATTTCTTTTTTGTAAAAAAATTCGTGAATTTTCCTTCGAATACCATTTTTGGCAAATTCATCAATTTCAAAAGGTTTTCTCCCCCTCTTTAAGTATTCGTTTGTATTTGGGTTAGCTATACCTTTTTTTTTTCTTTCTGATAGGAACCTATATATTGTTGACTCCCCTACGCCCGTCATGTTGGCACAACTCTTGATTATGTTCTGAACAGTGTTTGTGGGATTCTGAGAAACCAGAGCATCGTGAACGTTCAAAACAATAGTCTTCTCTCTTGGTGAATAGACAGACTTACTGACTATACGCAACAGTACCGGTGTAAAACTTGATGATGTTGATGATGTTGACGAAGCCATCGCAAGCAATCAAATAAAACAAGCAGGAACGAAAGGTACGTATATGTTTGTAGGAATATGAAAAAAAGTTACTCACGCACTGCACAAAATTCGCAAAATAAATATTAGAGACGTTAATTACTGCCGTAGACGCCGAAACACCAACGAGCCGTAAATTAAATGTGATTAAAAAATGTACTAAACCAAAAATTATTTTCGTTCGTAACAACTTCACCCTTTCAAGGCAAGTTTCGAATATAAACTGAAGCTTTATATTTAATGAATAAACACCTCAGGAACCTCCGCCTATGATTTTACGAGTTTTACGACCGTTTTATGACTTGGGCCCTCATTTTGTGCTATCGACAAATTATGAACGGACTATAGTATCCTACATGAAGGAAGACTAATTACAATTGAACTTTCAGATCGTTATATTGGAAACTAGCTGTTTCCGTAAACTTTTGATTCAGCCAAATCTACTCAACAGTATTTTACATTTTTTTACCAAACGAACAAAACCATAGATATGTGGATGACGTTTTGGTATGTTTTACAGGTACTAAGAGGCAAATAGATAGGTACTTTTCATAGGGATATTAACAAAATTCATGAAAACATTAAATCCACTATTGAAATAGAAGCAGACAACTCAATCAGTTTCTTGGATTCAACAATTGGTAGAATGAACAACAAACATGATTTTTCAATTTATCACAAACCGTCCTCTATGGATATTACTATAAATTACGATTCTACCCATTCTTATCAACACAAAGTAACAGCTTATAATAGCATGATTCACATATTAGTCAATGTTCCTCTTTCAATAGATAATTCCAATAAAAAATCTAATATCATCAAGCAAATTGCGGTTAGCAATGGGTTTAAAACCGAATTAATAAACAAAATACTTGCTATTGATAAGGTAGATAATCAAAATTATAGAGCTTGAACTTATTTTGAACAACCAACGGAAAAAGTGCTTTATTTTTGAGGAAACGAGATATTAAAATTGCATGTAGAACAAGTAATATGTTGGAAAAATTAGTTAAAAATAATGAAGACAAAACATCCAATTCGAGAAATCAGGAGTATATAACGTGTCCTAAGGTATATATTGGTCAAACTGGCAAAACCTTTAGGGATCGAATCCAGGAACATACGAGCTATGTAAATAAGAAAACAAATTCAACATGCAGAAAGAACTGGCCTGTGGGGAAGTCTTCAAAACCCTGCGAGAAGAAGCATTCCTTACTACCTCTACATATAAAGTTAGGCCTCATGGAACAGTTTGTAAAGGCATTGCCTAAAGATGGACCTTGTTTCAAGTATCTCTGTCAGAAATTTCCAAACCTTCTAGAGACTAAACTTGAAGAAGACGTCTTTCAAGCACCTGACATTCGAAAAATGATGTTCGACGTAAATTTTGAAACCACAATAACGATACATGAGAAGCTTGGGTAGCATTCAAGCAAATTGTTACAAAATTCTTAAGAAATGCAAAAGACATAGAATATCGTACCATTGTAGCTACCATGTTGAAGAATTTTAAGAAACTAGGATGTTTAATGTTCTTGAACAGTCATTTTGATTACTTGCCGGAAAATTTGGGAGAGCAGGATGAGCGTTTTCACCAAGATATTTAAAATTAATGGAAAAATGGATGGAGACTACTGTCGGTCACTTCACCGTGAAGCTCAACAAGCGACTCATCGCAGGAAAAGACAAGAAACTTCAAAGAAAAAAGGGAAAGGAAGTATAATCATCTCCACCTGACTAGTGAAACCTATATTACAACACTGTATCATTATTTGAAGTAGACTACTGTAAATAAAAACCAGATTTGGATTCAGCACACAAAAGTCTAAAAAATCAGCTTTTAAAGTAAACAAAGTTTACAAAAACATTTTTTTGTTGGCCTGTGTAATTGATAGACTGACACTCTTATATTAACGTATAGCCGAAGCTGCTGAACCTAGAATCTAGAAATATGCAGGTAGGTTCTTTGTATAGCGTAAATAAGCATCAACAAAGAGAATTAGGAATTTCCATCCCTAAGGGGGAAAATAGGGGTTCAAAAATTGTACTGAATTTCATCAGTTTCGAAGTTGGAAACCTGAAGTTTTAGGTTATTAAAAAAAATATTGCAACTATTTGTTCAAAACAGTCTGTCACGAAACTTACTGTGACAAACCAAACTCAAATCGGGCGAAGCCATGGGCAACAGCTAGTATCCAATAAATTGATTGATGTAACCATTACTTCGTGGTAAGAGATCATTGTGAAAATTGAGAAATTAAACTTTTCTATGTTTCTATACCACTTGCGGTACGAAAACATTGTCAGTTTTCTCAATTTTCATGATTTCCTATTCCAGTGCAACCAACTCCAAATCACAGATAAACTCACCGGAATAATTCTGCCAAAACGCAGCCCCCGTGTTCAGTAGATCCATCCCAGGGTAGCTCCAAGGTTTATTATCCTGTGGAGGATGTGGAAGCGGTTCGCGGATATCTCTTGGAGGTTGAACGAATCCTGTGGCAGTTTCCTCGCGTTCTTGTTTTATCCTCTCCACTGGCCTGGGGGGCTCCATTATCCTCTCCCGCTCCATGGGTGTCATGTTGGTTTGGACTGTAGGGTTTATGGTAGGGCTGGGATTGGCTGTGTGAGAGGTGCTGGTACAGGCTGGTTTTTGATCTGGCCGTTGAGAGATATTTTCTGAAATGAAAGAGATTTGGTTTGAGAATTGAAATAAAAAACCATTGATTTTTTTTGGGAACTGTGATGGATTGGCTTTTCCATCAACGATTTCTGAAGGTGCTGCCATGAACCAAAAAATTGTTAGTGTACCACTTTATTTATTTATATATTCGGGATACAAACAAAAAAGAGGAGAGTTCTGCGAACAGTTTGTTCTCTTGAAAGGTAAATTAAATAATTCATGTGCTCTCATTGTTCTATTTGGAACATTTAAGTAAATGATTGATAATAACGATGGACAATTTATTTTGTTTGTTATTATTTTTTGTAAAAATAAAATATCTGATATGTTACGCCTATGTTCCAACGATACTAACTGGAGGTCTCGTCTAATTCGCAAAGTATCACTGTTTTCAGTAATTCTAATACCTTGTTTGTAAGCAACGAGTTTTAAAAATCGTTTTTGAATACGTTCTAATCGATCGATGGACTCCAGATGGTTGATGCAAACATTACCTTACTTAATACAAAAGCATTATAGAGATTTTGTATTGATTTTGTTTGATTGAAGAATTTACATTTTCTCTCGACATATCCCAGAGCTGTACTGCTCTTATTTATTACATAATCTATATGTTTATCGAAAATAAGTTTGGAGTCAAAAATAACTCCTAAATCTTTAAATGTATTAACTCGTGACAGCAAGATATTATTTATGTGATATGAATATGTAAGAATATTTTTGTTGCGGGTGAATGATATACGTTTTGTTTACAAAATTCAAATAAATTATTTATGTCACTCTGAATTCTCAAGCAATCTGACAATGATTTTATTTGAAGATAAATTTTCAGATCATCAGCATACATTAAGAATTTGGCATTTTTAAAACATTGTTTAATGTTATTAATATAGATAATAAAGAATAAGGGCCCTAGCTGGGACCCTTGTGGCACTCCAGAAGGTGTTGCATAAGGTTCAGATGAATAACCGTCTATAAAGATATATTGAGTTCTGTTTTTCAAATATGATTCGATCCATTTTAGCATCGCACCACTTACACCGACTTCAGCAAGTCTCCGAAGTAGTGTATTATGACTAATTTTGTCAAAGGCCTTGCTGAAATCTGTGTAGATAGTGTCAACTTGAATTTTATTATCCAAATTATCATGTAAAAATTCAGAGTAACAAAATAGGTTCGATTCAAGAGATCGATTGTTAAAAAAGCCATGTTGCTCAGGTATAATAATGTTTTTAATTAAATGAAATATATATTTATAAATTAAGCGTTCAAATAGTTTTGGTATTATTGATATTTTACTTATAGGACGATAGTTTTCAATATTATCTTTCCTTCCGTTTTTAAAAATGGGTATTACTCTCGCAACTTTCCAACTGACAGGAAAATATCCACAACGAAGTGACATATTGAAAAGAATTGTTAGAGGAGTACATAAAGTATGAGCACAGTTTTTGCAGAAGATTGCAGGTATTTGATCAGGTCCTGAGCCTTTATTAACATCTAATTCTACTAAGCCTTGTTCTACTTCCTTTTTGCTTAAAATAATTTGTGATAAATTAGAATTATTGTCTGTTTCAGTAAATTGGTTCTGACAAAATGCATTTTGTTTATCAGCAAAGACGCTTTTGAAGAATTTTGAAAATAAATTTGCTATCTCATGACCATTTTTTGCTTCATGATTATTTAACTGCATTTTGTGGGGAATCTTGCTGACCGAGTGCTTTTTAATTGATGAAAAGTTCCAAAAACGTTTGGGATTATTTACTATGTCAGCCTCAACATTTAAAATGTAATTGTGAAGCGTGAATGAATTTAAATCATTTAAGTTTTTATACATTTTCCATTTTTTGTGAAACTTATTTTTTTCTTTTATTACTTTAATAGTTGAGGCAGAATGGTATGAAGGAAACTGTCTACTTTTAAAAATTTTTGGAACGTTTTGATCAATTAATTTATTTACAATACCGGTATTTAAGAATAAGACTCTGGTTGACTCTGGTTTCATTTTCAAAGTTTGGTCATTCATTTACCACGAGAAATAATGTATGGTGGTGGAAAGGATCCTCGGTGTCGAAGGAATCAAAAATCATGTCATATAACACTTTATTAAAGTCAATATTTTATTACTATCGTACCATTCTACCATTATGGGCCGGCTGGTATCTCTATCGCCACAAAAGAAATAACCAGGAAAGAAATTTCTGACAAAAATATAACAATCTGCACTGATATCGGACAAGCCCTATTATTATAATAATAATAATATTTATTTTCCTTTTGACACCTAGAATATATAAGAATAGTCATTCATAAAATGAAGTGGTTACAAAACGAAACAAAATACCCCAAAAACTGGGTGTCACAATAAAAGTGCATGAAAATACATTAAACAAGCACAAGTTGATCAAAAATTTCCTTTGAAATACTCATCTAGTGAGTAAAAACATTTCCCCAATAGGAAGTCATTTAAAGCTTTTTTGAAGCAAAGTAATGCGTAGACTTTTTCAGAATTTTATGATTCAAAGTTCAAATTTGGGAGACTACGTACATCCGGTTTCGCATATTTTTAATTTTTTATGTTGGTACACTCGTTTTGAACATGTTCACAGTATCAGCTATTTAGCATGTTAGGTTTGTTGGTGAAAGGCATTAAAGTTAGAAGTGTTTAGGTGTTTGGCAATTTTCTGCTATCGAGAAAATGGATTGAAAAATTTGCATCAAATTTTGTCTTAAAAATTTAATTTTCAGCTCAAAATGTTGACAGTGGCATACGGTATTTATACTCTGAGTCAGCATATCGGTTGGATCACGTCATGCACAAGAATTGTTGAATGACATCAACGGTGATCCAGATTTGCTTAAGAGGGTCATAACTAGTGATGAATCATGGGTATATGGTTATGACATCGAACTCAAAGTCCAATTGTCATAATAAAAGAGCCCATTAGAGCCAAGAACAAAAAAGCAGGCCAAGTTCGATCAAGTGTCAAGATTTTGCTCACTGTTTTCTACGATTATTGTAGCGTAGTGCATCAGGAGTTCTTGCTACACAGTCGTTCGGTGAATAAGAAGTATTATCTTGAAGTTTTGCGCCGCTTGCGCGAAGCAATACGAAGAAGACGTCCGTAATCATGCATCAGCCACCGTATTTACCAGATTTGAACCCCTGGAACTTTTTCCTGTTCCAATTATTGAAAAGATCTATGAAAAGTCGGTGTTCTGCGACCATTGAGGAGAGAGCTCAACGACACACTAAAAATTGCATATCAAAACTGCTTCGGGGATTGGAAAAAATGGTTACAAAAGTATATTATATCTGAGGGGAACTACTTTAAAGGTGACAAAATAGAAAATTGATGAATAAATGACTGTTTTTTAAGAAAGATGACAATTCACCTATTTTTTTGAACAGACTGCGTATAGACATTTGGTTAGACTTCTTGAATAAGTAGACTCTGCTGTCTAATTTACAACCTCCAGCTGTTGCTTACGATCTGTAGTATCAAAAGAAACGTTGTGTCTGCTCAAGATCAAAAAACAACTCGACACAGAACGAATCAATCAAAACCAGAATTCTCTCTCGGAACGAATGTGTAAATTATCCCCGTCTGCACGAGAAGGATAAGTCGCAGCAAAGAGGGCCTGTCAATCACGGGGAAAGGTCTCGAGTCTTTGACGCCCTGCGGGGCTCCAACTTTCGGATTGATCCCCATAGATTACAAGATATTTGCCTTGTCTACCCATTAAGAACATTCGCTGGAATATTATATTTAGCAAATAATAACTTCGAAACAATAATATTAGGTATATGTGGGCTGATTCCGCCCGGGGGCTCAATTCGATATGCTAAACTTTGAGATCATCAAGAGGACGATAAGACAATGCCGGAGAAAAAATTGTACCACCAGAATTTTGCCTTGTGTGTAAAAGTATTACTTTCTGATGGGACAGGGGATATACTCAGTTCCTATTGTGTAGGAAAATACGCAGTGAAAACATAAAGGTCTGTGAATAAGTGCATCGCCGTTGTCCCGACAAAAACTAAAGTTTTATTGGTTTTTTACGGAAGTAAATTTTCAAATTTCTCACCAAAACGACAGTGAAAATACCGTGAACAAGTGTGTGGAAATAAAAATTAGTTTAAAGTTTTAAGTTAGTGAAAATTGAGTTATAAGAATCTAAATCTGAATCAGGGTATTGTGACTAAGCCGTAAATTGCTTGCAATTAGCCACATCTGTTAATACAAGTGGGTAGGTAATACCCTACCAAAGGCGTACCCTAACAGAGTTAAAGTGTGTGTTTGTAAAAGTATTTGTGAAAATTTGTGTGCAATAAATCGATCCAGAGTAGATAAAAATACGGGCTTACCGGTAAATAGTATCATTGCAAACTTATTTACATGTAGAAATGTGGCATATTAGTTTTCAGTGGTAGTTTTTCAGTTACTTATTCTTACAATCATAGCAATTGATCATCCCATGAAAAAGTTATCTCAACTGAATTTTTCCACCATGGATAATTATGAAAAACTTCGAAATTTAAGGTTGTTGATTTCCGAGTCAAAAACTCTAAAATACAATGAAAACACAGATAATCACACCGAATTCTCGTCAAACATATATTTACAAAATAAAAGAGGCCAACAAAATTGCTAGAAAAATCAAAATTTTTCTTCACTATATTCGGATGAGGTGGAATCATCATCGGGTTGAATAACGATCGGATTTATGGAACATTGCATATAAGATTTGTTCTCTTCTTTTTTAAAGTGGGCCACACAGTTCTTCCTCACTATTACCTACTTCATTCACCACTCGCCTTATATTGTCAAAACATTCATAATTATAATACAAGAAATTCCAATAATATACATATAAACAGACCGGCTTTCGGAAGTACCATGAATTCGTTAATTTTTAAGGGCTTCCACGAGTTCAATGAATTATCTGAAGAAATGAAAAAATATCCATTTTGAAAGATTTTAAAAGAGCACTTGAAGAATTGAAAAAAAAGTAATAGAATACAAATTGTATAGTTATGTGGAATTATTTGGGATATTATTGTGTTTTCATTCATTGTTTTTAATTGTTTTCAATTGTTCACTAGGGTATTTGTATCTGTAATGAAACCAAATATCACTGTTTTAATAATAATTTAATGTATATATGTACCTATATTTCATCATCTATTTAAATGTTACTTAACATATGTTTAAAAGTTGTTTTAATTTAAAATTGTTCACATAATTTTTTATGTGAACAATTATTACACTCATAGATATTTATGTTAGGTTTCCTATTTCAATAAAGATTATTATTATTATTATTATTATGAACTTTTTGAACGATAATAACATAAAATTCCAAAAGAACCTGGCCAATACTAAATCCATATCAAAACTTACTGATAAAATTCATTTTGATTTTCAACATGGAAGATTTAGGAAACGGCGTCTCTTTTTTCGTCATACGACAATGAAATCCATAATGCCGGAATTATTTTTCTAAAACGTCTAGTCAAGCTAATTTGAAACAGCTCAATATTCACAATGCTTTTGCTCATGATAAACTGACTGTCATTGTGCTTTCATTTGGAGAGCTGCGGTTATGTGGAATAAACTTTCTGAAAACGTTTTTCCAAATGAATTTGATCTTCAGCGATTCAAATCCAATGTGAATTGCTACTTTCATACAGGCACCGCTTTAGGGTTTTTTGTAGTGTTTGTGTTCTGTCCTTGAAAAAAAGATTCCTCAAGCGGGCAGCAAAGTATCACAATCAAATCCTGCTTGAGGAAGCTGTCGTTCAGCGAAACACATGTTGCGGTTTTGTAAACCTTTTTGTAGTAAAAAACGCAATTTTATCAGTTATACATATTTTAAAGCCTTAAAAATATGTGTTACAGCTCATTTTAATTATCCAGAATGACAGAAAATGAAAAAATGCCAATGTTTTCAACAAATCAAGATGAAGAGAGGAGGCATTTAGTTTTCCATTAATTACTCAACAACTATCTAAGTATTTGGTGTGAAACTTACCGTTTATTGTCACTATTTTATCCGAAGCTCCAACAGCTCGAAGTGCCTCCTCAAGTTGAGCTCTTCTTTTGTTTTCTAAATCCAACTGCTCGCTCAACTGTCTCCTGATTCGCTTTTCTCGTCTCAGACGTTTTTGTATCAATACTGAAACAAATATGTTGTTGAAAAATGGGTGATATCCAAAATGTTCCTATGAATATTTGATTCACAATAGTCATCTTTGCCAATATTACTACACAGTGGAAAATAAATAATTTCCTGGCGAATATGAAGATAAATATTAAATTATATCCGTAGAGGAATTTCCACTGTATCGTCACTTACATTGGAAAGGTGAATTTTTGAAATTCAATTCGAAATAGTTGATTTTCAGTTCATACGATTCTGGAAACATAAAATCCCCTGAAGAAATATGTAAGGAAAAACAATTCATCAACACTGTGCACTTTGAACATCTTTATGTACATCTATTCCAATTTCGAAACCTACTACGCTAATATTTGACGTAAACACTGGTATTTCCATCAACATATTCTTCTAAAAGTAGGTAATATTCGTGGTACCTCAGGGGAGTGTTTTGGGACCTATATTATTTTTAATCTACCTGAATGATGAAGATAGCATTCATGGTTGTGATTTTATGAACCTTTTTGCAGACGACACTTCGTTATCAATTTCAGGAGATAATATAGAAAAAATAGCTGATCAAATGAATAATGAACTAAGAAATGTTTTCAAGTACATGAATAGCAATACACTTAAACTCGACACCTCCAAAACAAAATATATGATCTTATCAACTGGTTATGAGCTATCACTCAACATAAGATTGCAAATTGCAGGTGATGTAATAGAGTTCGTAAGTGAATTCAAATACTTCGGTTTCATGGTGGATAATCGTTTATCTCTTCATGCTCATTTTGATTATATCTATAGAAAAATTACTGAGAAAAAATATATTTTTTCTCAAGAATTTCATCTCAGCTTTCGATGTACTCAAAAATTACATTATACAATGCCACATTGCAGTGGCTGTCTGTTTCCTAGAGACTGTACGAATTAGCAATGCTATTCATTTTCAAACTAACACATAATTTGCTTCCAACTTATTTTGAAGAATTTTGTATATATAAATCTCAAATCTATAACCACTTAACAAGAGCGAGAAGCTCCCAAAAATTCCACCTTCCTCGAACTAGTTTGACTAGAACGATGAAGTCTTTATTTTATAAAGGTTTGAATAAGTGTAACAAACTCCCACTTTCGTTGAAAGATTCAATAAATGTTTTCCAATTCAAAAAAAACTCATGAACTATATAAAATATCATATTTGATTTTCTTTTTTCTGTTTGGTAATATATTATGTATATCCTCATGTTGAAACCATTCTGACATCATTGAAAAATGGTTTTTATTTTTTTTTTCTTCTATCATATAACCATTTTTGTTATTCATGTCATTTATTTATATATTTTCAAAATAATGTATTTATATTAGGATGTCCTAAAGAAATCAAGAAATATTATTATTATGTGTGAGCATATTTCTCATTATAAAATTTGATGATTGGTTCATATATTTCGTTCCGTTAACTTCTGATTTCTTTCACGAATTTTTTTACAAAAAAGATTTGCCTCATGTCGGACGAACCAAATTGTGGCAAGTTTTAAAAGAATTAAATTTCCGGTGGGAGAAATCAGACCGAAAATCACTTTTGATTGACCGGGAAGAGATAATATGTTGGAGAAGAAAGTATCTAAGATCTATACGAAAATTTCGGGCTGAAGGAAGGCCAATTTACTATCAGGACGAAACGTGGGTAAACGCAGGTCATACTCTCACAAAAATTTGGACAGATAAAAATATATCAAGCTCCAGGCAAGCCTTTATGGAAGGTTGGTCTACTGGTATTTCCCCACCCTCTGGTAAAGGCAGTAAATTAATAGTTTATCACATTGGCAGTGAAAAAGGATTTGCTAAGCATGGTTTGTTGGAATTTGAATCCAAAAGCACAAAAGACTATCACGAGGAGATGACAGCTGATGTTTTCGAAGAGTATTTTGAGCAGATGATTGAACATATACCACCAAACCCAATTATAGTATTAGATAATGCACCTTATCATTCACGACTAGTTGAAAGACTTCCAACGACTGCGTGGAAGAAACAGGATATCATTGACTGGCTGCGGAATAAGTCCCTGCCTTACGAAGATGGAATGGTTAAAGCAGAACTTTTAAAAATTGCCCGGCAACACAAATCTAAGTTCAAGAAATACGTAGTTGACAAAATGGCGGAAAGACGAAACATCACAGTCCTTAGACTTCCACCCTACCACTGCGAATTAAATCCAATTGAACTCATTTGTGCACAAATGAAAAGCTATGTGGCTAGAAAAAATACGTCATATAAAATACAAGCTGTACGTGAATTGTTATATGAGTCTTTACAACATATTACAGAACAAAATTGGCGAGATGCAGTAAGACATGCAATAGAAGAAGAACAAAAAATGTGGGATCTTGACAATATAATTGATGCGACTGTAGAGACACAACCGCTAATTATTAACCTGCAAGACGACTCGGATTCCGAAGATGATCCTGTTTATTTTGAATTTGAATAGTTTTGTAAGTAATCGTAGTTTATATCATTTAAAAATAGGTATTAATTAAATAAATGTATCTTTTACAAATAAAAATAGAGTTTACAGTACCTACAGTTTAAGAATATTAATATATTTATTTATTTAAAGTAACTAATGTTTTAATCATATACTTTACGACACTGGTCACTCATTTCCACTCAAAATACCTACATAATCGGATTAAAAGTTTTATAGCTGTATTGTATTTCTTCAGATACAAGGTGGGTTAGTCGAAACTTCATCTTAAACTGCCAGTTTTAGTTTGGTTTTTGTTATTATATTATATTAGCTGTCCTCTCTGTATTTCAGTTCTCTAATGAGGGTCAAACTTGCAGTGAGCTATCAACAAATTATGAACGGACTATAGTATTTGTAACTAACTTTAATGCCGTTTCGTCCTATACGGACCTTTTCAAACGGACTAACGCCTGGTCCATAAATCCACCATTATCTGCCAATACCTTTCCTCAAAATACTATTTGGCCACCCCAAAAGTGTTACTACAGTGCATTGTGTTAGGTTCTCATTGTTTTCGTATGCCATTACACCTTTGTGGGAACCAAAGAAATCCAAATTGAACCTGCACCGAATGAAACAACAAGACTCTTTGTACAGAGTATATTATACCATTATTTGCTTGCTACCGTTCAACAGCAAACATCATTTCCCATTGTTCATCGAATGCGAGTTACATTTTATGGTTTGCTTCCGTTTCGACCTTGATATTTTATTTTTCACTTCCTCCATGCCACCACACCAGGTATTATTCTCCCCAGTAGTTTACAAACATGTAATATTTATAATAGAACAGCTATGTAATACAGTACGAAGTTATTATAGCAGACGATAACGTTTTTAAATGTAATGCGAACATACCTATTTCATTATTAAATTATCCCGACAGGGTATAATTGAAGATTTATTACATCCTTGCATCCAGAAGTAATACGGATTTCAGATGGAGATTGCGGGCGAGATATTGTTATTGTCTATCGTAGATTATATGGTGGCAATAGAAATGGATTTCTTTCGAACACGGCCATTTTAGAAATTGAACACATCTACGAGAGAGAATATAGCGACTGAGATTTCCCAATCATATTAATAACGTTTTAATTATGTGAAGGAAGAGAGTTGCTAACTCCTAACCGTGTTAGGAATCACACGTTAAAAGGTAAGACCTCGTTAGTCCTTAGCTCGCACAAGTTTCTCAACTTCTGAGAGTTGTCGTTCTTATGGGGGCGGCAGCTGATTAACGGAATAACAGATTTTGAACAAATTTTTAAACAGAGATTCTGGATATTAGGAGCAAACACAAATGAAAAACACACAAAAGTGAGTTTTCTTCACGACATTTTCCATGAAGACTGTGAAATGAAAATATACAGAGTGATTCAGAATGAGATTATGACCCTTAATTCATATTGAGAATAATTCATATTTTTTTGAAGGTAGTTGACAATGTTTCGTGGTGTATGTGTATGTGTATGTGTATGTGTATCAGTTCGGACTTCCATTGTCTAATATAATATAAGTTGATTTGAAAATCCTAAAAAACAATTGAAAAATTATTAAGATTAATCGAAAATAACAATTTTATTAAACAAAAAACTGAAATTACAAAGAAATAACATACAAGCAACAACCAAACAAATAAAAAATTGAAATATTATGTTATGTCACGACGTTTCGATTGTTAGCATCCACAATTATGTTAGTATCCACAGTTATCACCCGAAGACGATTGTGGATACTAACAATCGAAACGTCGTGACATAACTAGGTTTGAAATCATTCAATTTTTATTTTTCATTTTTTGTTAATAGTAATTTTTAATTTTAATTTTTCAGCTTTTATTAATATTTCAATTTTTTATTTGTTGGGTTGTTGCTTGTATGTTATTTCATTGTAATTTCAGTTTTTTGTTTAATAAAATTATTGTTATTTTCGGTTGATCTTATTAATTTTTTAATTGCTTTTTTCAGGGTTTTCAAATCAATTTATATTATAGTAGACAATGGAAGTTCGAACTGATGAAATAAATAATTCATATGTCATCCCAAACTCATCTTTTGATATGAAGGGTGTCAAAATCTTAAGAAATTATTTTTTTTTCACCGTAACTGGGAAACTTTTGAAGTTTGAAAACATATTTTAAACATATTTTTAAACTTTGAAAGTTTCCCAGAATTATATTTATGAAATTTAGTACACGTCATCTAAACATGAACATCCATTTTTGTAGAGAAAATTTTTCAAGGTTTCAACCAGTATTGTCCGTACAGGAATGTAGATTACATATATCATTTACAGAGTGTGCCAAATTGGACATTCTTAAAGAGAAACTCCTGTTTTCATACTGGATAGATAAAAACTGATGGCTGCGTCTAGGAGCCAAATTTTATGACAAACTCAATGGTGAAACCCGCATATCAGTATCCATCATCGTTTCTGAGTTTTTCAAAAATGTACATTTCACAAAAGTAGCTGTAACTTTTTTCCTGTCAAATATTTCTTGTTTCTATGAAAACAATTCCGAACACTTCTTTACGTAGAATTCAACTGCGCAAAAAACAATTTTTTTCATATGAGATATCAGTGAGTTTTTTGAGACACCCTGTATATTCCTGTATATTTCAATAGAGCTGAAAATTACCGTGTCAAAAATGTAGCTTGAGTCATCTTTGAAATAGAGACCTTTTAGGTTTTTTCATGTAGACTTTGAAACGCACACTTTTATCAAGTAGACAATGGACAACGCGAACGACGAAAAAAGCTCTTCACAGCAGTAACTAAGACGCATTGTTTCAATTAAACTGATTCATATATTCACTACTAATGAATGAAACTTCAACTGTAATAATAATAATGATAAATAACAAACAATGAAATATATTTCTTCATAGAAGGTGTTCGAAATGTCTACCAATTCCTCCAACACACAGGCGACCCCTGTGTGTCGGCAATTTAAAAATAAGATCTTTCAACCTTCCCTAGAAGTGAAGGTAAAAGTCCATAGGCGTTGGGTCCGGTGAGCTGGCCGGCCAACGGTTGGGTCCTTGGTGACAATTGCAATATTGTGAGGCGAAGCCTCATGCACTTGCTTTTAACTTTCCAGGAACCAATGACAAAAAGCAATGCGGCGTTCAAAATATCCTCGCCTGAGTTGACGAACTCGTCTGGTCCTGTATGGCTTGAATTTGTGTTTTTTCAAAATCCTCCCAACGTGAGTTCTTGGTAGGCCTGTTGATATTTTCAAATTTCCCGTGGTCGTTTTGAGAATATTGTCAAGGGCTCCTGAAACAACTATTTCTTCCAACTACTCAGCCCGATTTGATTCATATAATTTTGGCCTCTTCTTTTCGAATTGACCGCCATCAATTTGGTTGTATCGCAATCTTGCGAAAATGGAAAAAAATTACAGCAATTTGGCCCACTCTGTATTGAAACGCTTGATTTTCAAAGTTCCTCCACATTTTGCATTCGTAAATTTCAAAATAATGATATATATATTGATGTTTTTTTCAAATTATTGATGTTGACGGTGAGGAAGAAGTATTCTTTATTATTTCTCAATAAGAAAAAATATTGAAAATATGGTGAGAGAGAAAGAGGGTGATTATTGAGAGAAGAGGGTGATTATTGTGATAGCTCAGTAGCTTACAGTTTCATTTTTCAATCCGGAAATAAATGATAAAAATCAATTACAATGTAAATTCCATTCAAAACCAATTTCATTTAATGAATGTTCAAAATTACTTCTTAGAAAATAAAGAAGTCTGATATATTATGAAATATGGAGTTTCAAATAAAATTCTTATTGAAATCGTTTGTTTGCAGATTTTTAACACATAAAACTACTGAATATTCGGTGGTGAAGCACGTCAAACTATTGTTTTTTTTTGTTCACTGAAAAGTACCGAAAGTATTGCTCCTTTGCGTGAATTTTGTCTGGCCCCGTTCAAAAATTAAAAGGGGGAGGGGATTTTTCACGTCCGCACTGTATAATCGAAACAGCCTCGTCCATCCGCTACGATTCCTTCACAACATTGATTGATAAACTTCTTTAATGATTGTTATAATTAGTTACTGCAGTGAAACAGGGCCGCGGTACCCCATGGAGAAGATCCGCCTAATTCTGCTCTGCGGGAGGTGTCATAGGAGGTTGGTCTTTAAGTTTTAATCGAAAACTTGGGGACGATTCTAAGATTCGACGTTTGAAACTGTAATATAAGATCGGTATGAAAGTTTTTGATAGCTTGAGGAATGATTTATTCTATTATTTCCTCCAGTGATATTTATTACCACACCAATAGTTCCAAATAGTGCATATATTTTGTAATATAGTCATATGTACTATATGTTACTTCATCACTCACAAATGTGTATACAAATTTCTAAAATAATTTGTGATTTATATATAAGACTTTTTCTTCAGGAATTAATGTCTCCTGAAAAATTTCTCCCCTTTCAATTTATTTGAGAGGAGCACTTGAACTCAACACGAAATCAGTTAATATCTGTGTTCTCATGAAACGAAATATGTTTGAAATAAAACAAGCGAAATCAATTTTAAGGAAAAGGTACTTATAGTCTAGAAGTGCAATTTGTTCAACTCGTATTCATGCACCAAAATTTCCGACTTGCGTGAAACGACGAAATTGTTGAAGTTGCTCGGCAACATATTCGCCATTTTTTTCATTTGTCGTGACTCTCATCCGATTCCATTGGCCATTCAACCCTTTGGGTCAGATGAAAAATATTAAATCAGAAAGCCATAATGAGCATGTTATTACCTCCAGCAACAACGTGAATGGAAGAATTTCCCATTGGTCAACCCGAGGTGAGGGCGTTGATCACGTGTATGCATGAGTCTAAGTGTATGAAATTAACAAAATTGGATATTGGGTATTGGAATGGTTGAAATAATATCGCAGTATTTTTGTGGGCCGTGGAGAGCTTATTTTGATGGGAAAAATTATATTCGCTTCGGATTAATGTAGAAAAGTGGTTAATTTTTCAAAAATTCAAATTCAAATTTTATTGCATCCATATCCTAATCACAAGAAATGGATCGGTTTAGTCCAAGTTCACAAATTAAATTGTGTCTGATGAATATATACAATTAAAATGAGAAACATAAATAATGGTTAAAAAAAAAGATTGAATGTTATGCCTGTGAAAAATCACACAAAGATAAAGCAAAATATGAAGAAACATGAGAAGGTCAGTAATGAAAGTCACTAACGATAAAAAAGTTCGAATTCACGGAAGGGAGCAAACCCATCCTTCGGCCAGTACTTAATTTGCGTTTGAAGATATCTGGACGTCTGCTCTCTCTCTCAATTCGAGGGACAGAATGTTGAATAGACGAATTCCAGTAGTCACTGGAGCTTTTTTTTTGTATGGAGTGAGAATTTTCTTCCGTAAGATATTTCTTTTGTTTCTGGTGTCATTCATACATGTGAATATCGCCTTCTAAAGCTGTTTAGGTTCTTGAAAATGTGAGTCAAAAGTTTTAATAAATAAATAGAGGGCACCGTGAAAATTTTATTACTTTTGAAGGTGTCTCTGCATGATGTTCTATAAGATAAGCAGAAATACGTTTTTGCATCACAAACACTCTTTGTAGTTCGGACGCTTGACCCCAGACAACGATACTATATAAAATAGCGGAGTACCCCAGTACATAGTAAACTTCAAGCAGACAATCTCGTTCCAGCATGTTTTGGAGTGTGGTGACCACATAAAAACATTTGTTCAGCTTGCCACAAACTACATCGACATGCGAGTTCCATGATAGGTTGCACTCGAATTGTGTTCCTAAGAACTTCACCATTATAGATGGCTCAATTGACACTCCTTCTAATGAGAGCTCCTATTGTAAATATCCTCTATTGATCAAGAATATGAATACGTTGAGAATTATTCTTTGTGGGGGCCGGTTAGACCCCCCAAACGCACCCTGGCGTTGGATGCGATCAGGTGTAGAGGGGTGAATTTTCGGGAAATCCTTGCGGGTACCGCCCCACGCCCCACACCAACAGGATTTCGCAGGGCTTCCTCTCGCTCACCGAACCCGGAGTTGCCTCCTTACATCTACTTAGTGTGGCTAACCAAGAGACAGGATCATCGGCAGCGTTCGACCGAACGTTCGTACAAGTTAACTAAGCTCTTCTTTCGCCAGAGAGTGCTCGCGTCGCACATCTGCCCGCGCCAACCATGCCAAATCAGTTGGGAATATGGTCCCGAAAGTGGCCGGTCGGGGTCCTAAGCTCGGATACTAGTAGCTCCGTCCAACCGGGGTCCGACACCTCAAGCGTCTGCCTTGGTGCCCTCCAAGACTAGACTCGGATACTAGAGCCCGGAAGGACCGCGAGCCCCGACACCTCGAACGCTCGGCTCCGTACAGAAGCAGGCGGGGATCACGGAACAGCATACGCCGTCCAGTGCCTCGGTATGGGGCTGCAATGCACCCATGAATGGATTACCACATCCCCGTATCCCTTTACCCGCTAGTGGAGCCGCTGCCCCTAAGAGGCCTACGCCAGTTGGAGATGAGGCTCGCTAGCCTCCAGCCGCGAGCGGGCACTCACCTCCCCTCTAGAACTCATGTTAGGAAAGTTCCCTTTCCAACGTTTGATGAGTAACCGTCGAGGACTCTTTCGAGCAGCCTCTACCACACATCATATGTCGAAGATGTCGCGCCCATTACCCGTGTAGGTGCGGGATAGGGCGGTTCATCAACAACTTTTGGGTGTACGCCGTGTGGTCTGCACCGCATACCCTTACGTTACCCCGAGGGGCACTCATGTTAGGAAAGTTACCTTTCCAGCGTTGGATGAGTAACCGATGAGGATTCTTGCGAGACACCTCTCCCACACATCTAGCTTGAAACTGGCCAACGCCTGTTACCCGCAGATGCGGGATTGGGTGGTTGACCGGTTGACCGATAACTTTACTGGGTGAGTGCCGTGTGGTCTGCACCGGGGGACTGTCAAACACCCATAAGAGAGAGACAGTGATCCTCCGCCACTCACCCCGCCACTCACCCCGATTTATTTATTGATGCATGTTTTTCCATTCTCAATCTTATTTGAGATAACATGAATATTATTTTATTCAAGCAACCCTAAAGTGCTGAATTAGTTTTATTAAAAATATTAAAGATTAAAACCAATATCTGGTCAAAAAAGGAACTTTATTCGAATGAAACTTCTGAGATTATCACTAAATAGTTTATAAAACCACAACACGTGTTTTTCACTATACAATGAAACTCAACTACCATGAATAATGTATTGCATAAATAAAACAGGTGTTGCGATTTTGTAAACAGTTTGGTAAAACTCTCACAATGAAGATCAGATAATGAATATTGCCATTTGGTATGTTTATATTTATATTGCATTTTCCCAGTTTATAGGTTTTTTTGAAGAGATATAAAACTTTGAAATGGAATGAAACAAAGATGATTTTTTGAATTGACATAAAATTTACTTTATTCGAAAGATAATCTTCTAGCATTACAATTTAAATATGATTTCTGGCAATTACCGCCACGATTGGCTCGGACGTTGTTCTAATCTGGAAGTCCAATTTTAGATCACTTTTTTCAACATTTGTGGCCGTTTCACGGCAATAATGCGGCAAATGTTGTCCTCCAAGTTGTAAATCGTTCAGGGCTCATCAGCGAAGACTAGCGACTTCACATATCCCGACAGAAAATAATCTAGCGTAAATTGGACCCGTAAATTTGAGGCCAATTTACATTCTCTGCTATTCCGGATTTGCTGGTTTCTCCTCGCTGTATGTTTTTCTTGTGCTCAGCAATGCGAACTTTCAATGGCCTCTTAGTTTCACCGATGTATGATTCTCCGCACTCGCAGGGTACCCGGTAAATGCAATTCTTGGAATCGCAGTCCGCGTTTTATGGCATAGTTTTTGTTAGGTTGCTACGGATAGTGTTACCGGATCTGAAGCAGGTTCTGACGTTGTACTTGGACCCAATCCTTCTTATCCTTTCGGATAATGCTCTGATGTAGGGAAGTACAAGTACTGGTTGTGGCGGCTTTTCTTCTTTGTGGAGTTCTTGCTGTCTTCTAGCTGAAGCCTGTTCCACCATTCCATTGAAGGTCATTTTTGATGATGCCTAGTTCCTTTTCGAGACCTTCCTTTGTATTACAGAGCCCAAAAGCACGGTGTAGTAGAGTCTTGATGATTCCTCTCTTACTCGATTGATGGTGGTTGGATTCCTGGTTCAGATACTGTCTTGTGTGAGTGGGTTTTTCATATACAGATGTTTCCCATTTAGTGTCGGTCCTCTTCACCAATACGTCTAAGAACTTCCTTCTTCATTGTGAAAGTTATGGAAGGACTTACGTTGTTGATGTGCTTCAGAAAAGTATCTAGTTCTGCATTCCCATGGTTCCATATTATGAAGGTTTTGTCTATGTATCTCAACCAGACTCGGGACTTCTTGTTGACTTCTTCAATGGCCAGAGTTTCAAACCACTCCATATATATATATATATATATATATATATATATATATATATATATATATATATATATATATATATATATATATATATATATATATATATATATATATATGGCTATAACAGGTGAAAGTGGCGATCCCAATGGTAGTCCCTCATCTTTCGTAAAGAAATCGCCCTTCAGTTGAAAGTAGCAGTTTCGTACACAGCAACCTAGTAATTCCATGATTACTTGTATCGGTAAGTTTGTTCCGTCTTTCAGGTCCCCGTCTCCGGATAGCTTCTTCTGTATGACTTGAAGTGCTTCTTCGACAGGAACGTTGGTGTAGAAGCTTTCCACGTCGAAACTGATCAGTTGATCTTGCTCTTTGACTTCGATTTCCCCTAGTAGTTCAACGAAATGACTTGAATTTTTCACAAAAGATGATGCTTTACCTTGCAGTGGTTTAATTATTGGTGGTAAAAATCTGGACAATTTCTAAGTGGCTGAATCTCTGGAGCTAATGATCGGTCTGAGCGGAACATTCTTTTTGTGGATTTTGGGTAGTCCATACAGGTGAGGGGGCTTACTGTGGTGCGGTGTTAGCGATGATCACTCTTTTTCCATAAAATGGACTTCGTGTTTTTTCAAAGTCTAGTACAACTTCCTTTCAATTGATGCAGTAGGGTCTCTTAAGATCTTCGTGTATTTTCTTTTCTCAAGCACCTCTTCGATTTTCTGTTCGTAGAGATCAGTATCCATCACAACAGTAGCGTTTCCCTTATCTGCAGGTAAGATTTTGATGGTGTTGTCTCTCTGTAGCCCGTTCAGAGCTCTTCGTTCTTCATTGCTGAAGTCAGAAGTTGGAACTGGTTCTCAAATCAACCAATCTCAAATCAATTTATATTATATGCCTTCCACGTCGGCTACAATTGCTGGATTAGGTACGACGATTCTTCGGTCAAGACCGTGCAAAATGAAGACGTATTGAAACCCCAAGGAACGCGAGTTCCTTATTTACTGTTCTACAGGAAAAGCGATATTTTCCTATCTGAATAAGGTTGCGTAGAGTTATGTAGAGTTCAGCTTCTGGAATCTTACGGAATTTCTCGTTTAAATTTTTATTGAAATTGATATTTTTTTTGTGGTTTTGATGAATTATTTTATTCTTTCATTAGTGATAGGTATTTTTCAATTTTTAATGTTATATGTATATTTGATTTTTGGTATAGATATGTAGGTGATATTCTCGCCTGTTTCAGAAGTATTACATGACAGATGAACCATTTATATTATATTAGACAATGGAAGTCCAAACTGATGAAATACACCACGAAACATTGTCAACCCCCTTCAAACAATACGATAGAAGGTCGCCTGTTGATCTTTGTTTCCGAAAACTATATTGATGATCGCTCAAGATGTTGATGTTTTCGAAATATTTGAAGATATGCTGGTTTACGGTTTCTCAAAGATTTTTGATATCACTGAAATCAAAGCGACTGGTCTATAGTTATTTGGAAGAATATTTTGCCCTTTTGAAAATCTTCCAACAAGAAGGAAAAATCCCTTCCTTGTAAGACAGGTTGAAAAGTCTGCAAAATACTGGTGTGAGTTCATGAATTCAAAACTTACCATTTCCCGAAAAAATCTTCTGCAAAGTATGTAAATTTATAAACTGAAAAATTCCCAATCATCGAATTTATTTGAATAACTCTCTTTTGCTGAGTCTGTTCTCTTTACTCTGTGATAATCATCAATCTATTGATCTGTTTCCATTGGTTTTCATTTGTATTTATTGGTGAACCAAAAATAATATCCACCCAAAGTATAGAATTGTTATGATTTAGATTTTGTTTGTTCTGATGTCATGTGTTTTTCTAGACCCATATCTCAATTTATTGCTTCTTTTCAGCCCACTACTGTATGATGTCGTTGAGCGATTTTCTGCCAATTTTTCTCTACAAATTCAAATTGAACCAAAGCATTGCCGGAACAGCCCAAAAAATCAACCAGGCATTTGGCAATGAAAGTGTTAATGAACGTACTATTCCAGGAAATTTCATTCTTAGGATTTTAGCCTTAAAGATGAGCCCCAAAGTGGTCGACGTACAGTAATCCAGGACGAGAATTTGGAGATCCTGTTGAAGACTGACTCATCATAAACAATGACGAAAGAACTGAGTGTCAGCTCCCATGCGATTTTTGTTGGTTTGTTTAATGTCTATTCACCCAGAAAAAAACGGGAGTTTTTTCATTATTCACAGAAAAAAAATGAACAGTTTTTTCCAAAAATGTTTTTTGCTATTTCTTTCAAAAAATAAAAAGTTGATTCCGTTCTCGAGTTTTTATAGTATTTTTCGTTAAAGTGTAGGTAGGTAATGTAATAATGTAATATGTAATATATGTTTATTATCGCATACACTGATATACATTACATAGAGTGCTATCGAAATTAAACAAGAATATCACAGAAGCCATAGAAATCTATAGCTTGTTCGTGATAAGGATACATTGTAATTAACTGTATAAATACTTAATCTAACATTGAAAGATAATGAATAATCAATTATTCAATAACCTTATTAACAGAGACAGTAGTTTCAGACAGAATACATAGTTGATTTCGTCTGCTCAACAAATGCTTAAGTTAAATTGCTGTTTGAGATAGTTTGATTAACAAAATCAGAAAAGAAAGCTCTTTCGGTATTCAGAATGAATTTCTTTACTTCTTTCTCAAACATGTGAGAACTGTTGATATTTTTTATTTTTTCTGGTAATATTTGGTATAAGCGTGGTCCGAGATATGTTGCATTTCTTTGTCCTATGGTTTTGTGGTGGTGCATTTAAAGAGTTTGCCTTTTTCCCAGTATTGAAGGAGTGGATGATTGGTTTTATTTTGATGTTTCCTTTTTTTACATTACTGAGTATGCTGATACAAAATACTTGTCGAATATCACATACATTCGCTTCTTTAAATAAGGCACCAGTTGGATGAGTTTCTTTTCTATCAAATATAATCTTCAGTATCCATTTTTGTATGACATTTAGATTCCTAAGATAACAATCATTCACTCCTCCCAATCCTATTATACCATAGGATAGTTGGGATCGGACAAGTGCGAAGTACAACGTTTTCAAATGTTGAATGTAAAGAAAGTTTTTTAAGTTATTGAATTTAGAAAGTGTACCGCTTAACTTTCTGATTATTTCTTTCATATGTAGGTGCCATCGAAAATGTCTATCTAAATGGATACGTAGATATTTTATTGACTCGCCTTCAGGTATGTGATTATTGTTTCCCATATTTAGGGGTCCGATATTGGGTAATGTACTGCAGTATGATGTGAAAGGCAGATATTTGGTTTTTTCGAAATTGATCGTAAGTTCATTGTGACAGAACCATTTTTCGATCTCGATGAAATCTTTTTCTGCAGACATTTTCAATTGGTCGGTATAGTCGGTATACAAGACAGCCGTATCATCAAAAATTTAACTTTTGTTGGTAATCCAATCGTACTTTCGATAAAGTGGCAAACGTAGATATTTTTTCACAAACTACAAAACCTCTCAATTGAGTTATGAAAAAGAAATTATGAAAATATTATTCCACTGTTAGTCTCTTGAAATTTATCGATAATGGTAGTTTCTTAAATCGCACATTTTATGTATGAATACATGATCAAAAATTCCCCCCAGGGAAACAAAAATAACTACAAATTCCCTGGGAGTAATGGAAAAAATGCAATATTATGGTGAGAATAACCGCAGATATATAAAAAATTATAAATTCTCCATGGGAATCAAATCGAAGCTAATGAAGTGTATCATCATCCCGACAATAATGAACACATAAAAACCGATGTGTATTATTTGAATAAATTGAATATAAATTTACATATTCCATTACAGAAGAAACAATAACCGTCAATTCAGTAGGATCGATTGAAAAAAAAACAATAATCGAAGTTCCCATCTACAAACAATCGCAATGGTTGAATGCATCTAGAATGGCTTGTCCAGCGGCTTAGAATAGAACGAATCTGATAGCACAGTCATATAAGTCAAAAACTTTCTCTTGAGTATACGAGAAAATATTGGATGGTAATCAACTGCTTTTGTTAAAATATTCGTTCAGAAAATTACATAATTGTGATGTAATGGAAGTAAATGATTTGAAAACAACACACACACGGTTAATAAAAAAGTTTTATTACTGTTTTTTGTGTGGGGTTATCATTTTTTATTAAAACCTTGTTTTCGAAGTTATCTGTAAACTCGACTTGACCATTCAAATTTACGCACAATAATTGAAATGAACAATATAGTTTATAATAACATACTTAAACAAGGAACTATAAAAATTGAAGAGAATGTTTATTTGTTATAATTCTTTTAAAATACACTCATTTTCTCAAATAAAATAGTTTATTTGTTCGACCTTGATACATGGGAGCCACAATAAACCCTCGTTGGGTGCAGAAGAGGGTTGACTAGATTCATATACTCTGTACCTACCTACTTAACCACTTTCATGAGTTGTGGGTAAGTTTAACAAATCAAAATTGTATTTATCGTTCTGCTTGGGACGTTTTTTTAGTATTCTACATTATTCCAAAATGAATTATTGAGAAAGATTTGAGAATGCAAGGCTTTTATTTTGTCTGTTTCCAAATATTTCTAGGAAAAATCATTGTCTGTCAATTACAACCAACCAGACTGGATAATAACAATTTATTTCATGTTAGAAAGTACTGCTTTCGCTGATGCCCAGATACTCAAGCTTGAGTTATGGATTTGATTGCTGATATTGAGGCTGGAATTGAACATGATTGAAGACGTATTCTTCCATCGCTGGATCTGGACAGAGCATTTGTTACAGTTGACTGTGAAATAACACTGTAGAAACAAAGTTGCTTTCAAAATTACTTGTATGATAGAAAACCGCACCTTTGTATAGATAATCATTAAAGCGCCATTGAAAAGTTTTCTTGTGGAGCCCTGCAAGGATCTCTTTTGGATCCTTTTCTACTCCGCATCTAGAGGATTACGAGAACGAGAAAACTCCAGAAAAAAGTAAAATAGTTTTTGAATTGCACTGCATTTTGAAGTGCAATGATTTTTTTGCTATGACAAATGACTTTTTGTAATATATTCTAGAATACTCTTCAATGTTGTAATGAAGTAGGCGACATACGAAACCTACATTGACCGTGCTATGAAATAAGTGTACTGAGTGGGCCTCAAAAAGCGGTGTAAATAATTAGAAAATTCCCCATAATTGCCGCAGTCATTCCGAAATTTACATGTGTACATTGGCTACAGTGAGACAAACAGGTAGACCCGGACTTGACGCACTTTTCCACCTGTTTTTTACATGGACTTCTGTACAAATGGGCATTGGGTGGGGCTTATATCTTGGTACAATCATTGTCGCGGCGACCAATCCGGTGGAAAGGCTAATGCCGGTAATGCCAGGTTACAGTGCATAATGTGCATATAATGTCGGCTTTATCGGATCTGAGACGTAAGCTATGTCTGTCCCACTTCACTTCATTATTCTCAAGATGGAAGCCTCGATATGTGATTAATATACGAATGTCGACTTGATGTTTCGGTATTATAATTCTCAATCCTCCGGCCGCTGAAAACGAAAATCCTTGTGAGTTTGAGCGATTCCTGCTTTTGTGGTTGACTACTATCAATAGTTTTGATAATTTGCATTAAGAAATTATTAATTCAGCTGGATTTAATACTTTTAACATCTCATAGAATCTTCGAATGACGAACCATGAAACGACGAGCTACTTGGTACTTGTCATTACACTTAAAAAGGCGTCCATGGTCAAAAGTTTCGTTTTCATCGACTTTACAACTTGGTCTATGAAAAAAGGGTTTTTCTGCCGGAAAATAACCATAGGCACGTGTTTCGGACTTTTGGCCCATCTTCAGTATGGTGCTGTCAAGTGTAAGGATGGGCAACACTTGGTTACGAAAAGAAAGAAAAACGAATGCACGGAGCCACCAACAAGGAGTCAGCCGTACATTTGTGGTTTCAGTTACTAGATCTTGTGTTCACAAGAAAACTATCATAATTACCATGGAGGCAGGACCCAGGAAATGATACAAATATGGAGGTTATTGAGTATCTTGATATAGATACCGAAGTTGCCTAAAGCTCGACACATGTGTGTATAGTTTGCCTTTTTCTGGAGGGCTTCTGTGTCTATCAACTGTATCTTTATTAACTTCTGTATCAATATCCGACATACTGTAACATTCTATTTCTACACTTTTCATTCTGTATTGTTTGAAAGACAATCTGAACACAAAAACCCTAGAATGTAGAATGTGGAAGCATAAAAATATCAAAGTATAAATACTACTTCTGACATAGAAACAGGAATAAATTGGACAAAACGCAGAAATCGTGTTGGACATGTCTGGCTGCGCTGTAAAACATAGGTCTGAGGTTGCTACTACTTGAGACTGCCGGAATCCCAGACCTCAAGAATCAGTTTATTTTGGAGAAGTCTAAAACAACATCATCAAGTTACCTTCGTTAGTTTCTGGAAATATGATTTTGATCAGCAGTTGTAGCGGTAAGTAGTTACCTGTACTTTGTTATATTTCCTATTGGAGCGAACATTAGGAGGAATAGGAAATTTCAGAACCTTGACACCCACTTTTTTAAGTCAGTGACAGTTTATGTTCAACAGTGATAATTCACTATTTCCATCCATTCATTTCAAGGGTAGGGATAAGAAACTTTACTGAGACTTTCAAGTAAACCGTATTCCTTGTTTTATTGGTATTTTTGGAGTGTCTTCTACCACGATGTAACTAAGTTGATCTACAGTGACGAATGTTGAGATGTGGCACAGTATTATTCCTAGAAACATTGAATTTCTATAAAAACCAAGAATCGACATTTGCCCTTGCCTCCGCAAATCAAGAGCTAGATTGTTGACTAGTATCAGCTCCATCTCATGAACAAAGCACCAAGTGAGAAAGAAACTTCCCATGTACCTAGACAATGTACCCCCACCCACATAATCAACTTCAGTCAGAACCTTGAAAAAGCTCTGTGTTGGAAATGAAAATTGTTCGTACTCTATACAGACTTTCATCGCAATGATTACCATGTGAATAAGTTATTACGGCAGATACTTTTTAGAATCGTGGTAATTAGTTTTTGAATTGTCAAGTTATTATCAGAGGAGTTATTGAATAGTACATTTTGCACACCCAAGGTTTTTCATTTCTTACAATAATGGCGACCGTGACAGGACCAACAATGGGAGATTTGAAAGTACTTCAAAAGACAAGGATTTTCCACAGACGAATGCTTGAATATGCAAGATCTCGAAACTATTTCGAGCGAATTTGGATTGCAAAAAGGAGAGTTTGCATTGGATGTTCAAATTTTGATAGAACTGATCAGAGCAAACGCCGGCGATGAAGAAATTGAATAGGAGTTTATCATCATCAGAATATTACCGTATCGAGTACATCAGAAGCAATCCAAAAGCTTATTTCGTAGTGAACGAACAGAATAAATCGACAGATTCATCAAGTATTAACGAAGAATTAGCACCAAAGCGGAATTTTGAACTTCCTATATTGGAACTGGAGAAATTTAATAGCGAGGTTAAGAATTGCATGAGCTTCTGGGGTCAATTCAATAAGATTCATGTCGATGAAGAAATTGCTAAAGGAGATAAGTTCCAATACTTATTGCAATCAACGGAACCAGATTTGAAGACGCAAGCTCCTGCTACCGTCAGAAGCTAATTACGACAAAGCTGTCGAGCAACTGAAAGCTAGGTTTGCCAGAGATGAATTTCTTATAGAAGTGTATGTTACAGAGCTCCTAGGGCTTATATTGAAACAATTTTCAAAAAATAGACCACGTATGTCTCTGTCTAGTTTGTTTGATAAACACGAAACACAGTTAAGGGCACTTGAAACGTTAGGTGCCACATCTGACAAATACGTAACCAAGCTGTAACTATTTTTTTATCGACTTTTTGTGGGTATTTGTTACCATCCACAATCTGAAAAAAATACAAAAATTATAATGGGGAACTTTATACAAGTGTAGAAGGGCAAACTTTTTAGTTTACCCCGATAAATTACTGTGTGAAAATCAAAGTATTTTTCACAAAGAAAAAGCTTCTATTCATCAGACAGATGTCAAAGGAGTTTTGCAATATAAACATTTTCTTATATCAAAATTCCTTTGACATCTGTCGAAGAAGTAAAGAAAGGATCAAAAAGGAATAACTGCGAATATATTAAAATGTTTTTGTCCATTTCTGAAGGCGGAGGCAGATTTTGACCTCCGAAACATAAACGTATTATTTCTTAACAATTTTTTTTTATAGGAAAAATTGTCAAATATGACAAGTTCCTGATGAATAGAAGATTTTTCTTTGTAAAAAATACTTTGATTTTTATGCAGTAACTTATAGGGGTAAACTAAAAAGTTTGCCCTTCTACACTTGTATAAAGAAATCTCAGAAAGAAGGGCAATCGATAGTGGTGTACCACAGGGATCCGTGCTGGGACCTGTTCTCTATCTATTATATGTAAATGATTGGACGAAGATCAACATATCGGGCAGCTATACACTTTTCGCGGATGACACTACCATCTTGTGGAAAGAGAAAAATTAAAATCGAACTACATAAAATAATAACTTCTGACTTGGAAAAAATTAAAATGTGGTGTGACACTAATTTGCTTTCTCTGAATGTTACTAAAACAAATATAATATCATTCAAATGCGTACTTGACGAACTTCCTGTGAACGGTAGTGTCCTGCAAAATAAATCTAACACAAAATGTTTGGGTGTATTGATTGATCACAGGCTTAAGTTTGATGAACACGTCCGACAGCTCAGAAGTAAAATTTCCTCTGGGTGTTATGCAGTGAGAGTAGTTTCTAAGGAGTTGAATTTCAGTACTGCAAAAACGGCCCACTATGCATTAATTGACTCCCAAATTCGATATGGGATACCTTTTTGGGGAGCATGTTGTCCAACCCTCTTGTCTTCTATATTGATTAAACCAAGAGACTCTGGCAGACAACTCTTTATTCATGATCAAATATTAACTGTCATTGCACTTCTCATCTCGGAGACAGTATGCTTGGTGAATAAGCACAAAGCAAGATATAATGTAGCGACCTTACCCTATTTAATTCGAAATACGGAGTTTAGCCTCAGGCTCCCAATTCCCACCTCTAACTCAGTCAAGGATTCAATATTTTACAATGGTGCTAAAATTTACAATCATCTGCCAGTCGATGTAAAGTCCTCTAATTTGACAGGCAAGCGTTTTAGAAAGGCTGTAAAGAAATTTTCAGTAGATAAGCCCTATTACAGTCTACAAGAATACTTTGTAGACACCTTTTAGCATGTCTATTATATATGTTATGGTATGACCATGTATCATGTGTGGATTTTACACGAAAGGTTATATAATAACTTGATTATTTTTTAAGTTTATTCGATAATTTTTTTTATTATCTTTTCAACTTGATTTTTATTTTTATTGATTAGTTATATTTAATTGTCCTTATTGCTTAAGCTTATGTTCGTATTTTACTAGTTAAACGAAATTTTTTTATTATCTACTATGACTTGCGATTTTACTTATATTAATAAGTTATATGAATTGTCCTATTGCTCAAGCTTTGTCAACAAGTTGCCCTTAAGACAATAAAGCATATTTATTATTATTATTATGACTGTACGAGAACATTTTTTTTGAATTGTGTGTGAAGTTGAATTCTTCTAAAATCTTCGCGAACAATTCAATATCGTTTCAGTTAGGCCGGTAAATATTGTGGAAGCCTTGGCTTCACAGCCTCACCCATCAAAGATATTTGTTCGAAAAGGTTTATTTTGTGGATAGTGAAATAACCAAATATGTGAATTTCGGCACTAAGATGAAAATTGTGCCTTGTATCAAATGTCGCTCGTTGGTAGATAGACGCAACATATAAGTTCCAACATTCCAATTGACGTTCCTTTTGAGGTAGCTAGACAGTTCGCTTGGGATGATAAATTCCCATATCATGTTAAAATCGTTAATGGTACTCGTGGCTTGATGGTTATAAAAAAATGAGAGTTTGTTGTTATCGCTCATTTTGTTGAGTTCCAGAATATGGGGTTGAGTGCTCAGGTGTTCTGGAAATTGATACCAAGTTAAATACTTAAGCTGAATATTGTATACTGATAACAATAGTGACAATGAAGGCCATTAAATCCAAAAAATTAATTTACATGGCTTTAAATGAATCAAATATTGGGCAAGGATCAATTTATTCAGATGATGAACTAAATGTATGTTCTGTTGGTAAAAGCACTCTCTGCATGCCTTAACAACATGATTCTTAAAACACCCTGTATATTATCGAGTCACAGATGAAATCAAAGCCCCAAACCTGTCAATGGAACGCATTTCCTGATATTCAATACAGAAATGAAACAGTAGTAGAAACCAAACGGTTAAACAAATACGAACCCCATTTTTAGTGGGACCACCCACAGGTGGCGCCCCGATGCGGCTTTTAGAGAAGCAAAGCCGCCGAGGCAAAGCCGCCGCTTCTTATTAACTTCTTTTGTGGGCATGTCGTCGTCCGACCGTGGCCTTTCCTCGTGATTAATATCATTTCAAAACGTGAAATCAAAATGCGATTCCTCGGATTCGATATATTAGATTTCTTGACACGCTTTGATGAATTCTAATGGATATTGTGGATTTCGGTTCTTTGATTCCTTTACAATGTGTCAATATGCATCAACAAACTTTTGATGTTTGAAAGATTATTGTTGGAAGTGAATGATTCTAGTTCGAGTAGAAAATGATTGAGAATATTGAGTTAATTACGTATATTTACTGTTGTTGATATTGAAACTAGCGAAGCTTTACAATAAAAGACTACGGCTCGTCATATTTGGTCAGTAAAGCATGAATTTCCAAGTTTCCGAATTCAATTTCCGAAATTTAAAAATTACTTGGAAAGACTTCAGCGGAACGTGATGAAGTCAACAAGGGATTCGTAGTTGAAAACCACAAAAAATAATAAGCTGATGCAGTGATATCAATAAAATTGATTTTGCTGATAATAGAGAATCAATTCTACATAAATATCTACTGAACATCGTTATAATTGAGTATACTTCAATAATGTATTTGTCTTTCATCAACATCATAAAATTCATCAAAGAAGATGGAATATAATGATACAGAGAACTTAATCTTCAATTGAAAAAAATTAAATGCAGAAGTTGTAAATATAGAGCTCTACAACTTTTGTATACACGTAAACTGAAATTTTATGAAAAAACTAACTAGTTCTTTCGTTTTTTGCTTCGTTCTCCAACAAAAATCTTGTGTTTATCATGATATTTGCTGAAAACTCACTATTCCGTCTTATGAATATCCCTTGAATCGAGATTTTCAGTATAATATTTCATTTAAATGTAGTGGAAACATTTTTTTTAAGTTGGCATTGATTGGATTACTTCCAGACTGTTTGAAAGAAAAGTTGAGTCAAACCAAATAATTTACCCAATTTTATATATCAACGATTTGCAAATACTTTTCGTTAAATAATGCAACTTTACATTGTACACTTTTCTAGGATTCCCACTGAAAATTTTTACAAATACTAAAAATTTCAATTCAAAAGTTAGTTAAAATTATCACATTTTTCAGTTTTTTGTTTTTCTTGACATTTCTGCCAGTCTCAATGTTATACCCTGTATTAAGTCCAGCTTTTTCAGTTTGGATTTCCGCGGTGTACTATATATCATGCAGCCATAGTCTATTTTCAGGAGAATAGTATATTTATATATTTAAAGAGCACATCCCTATCACTTCCCCAATGAATATGTACCAGAGCTCTCATCAAATTGAGTACTTTTTTACATCTAAGAGTCAGGTCGCTAATATGTGTACAAAAATTTTGTACTTTCTTTGTCATCAAGAAGTTCACCATCCAGTTCAAGTCTAGATTCTAGATGTGGTTTTCTCAATCTACAGAAGTGAACATAGATTTTGAAAACCTTATTCCTAATAGCTTTGCCTGTTTCGAAAGTTGGTCTGATGTTCTTTGTAGGGTAGTTTCAGTATCTTCTATTGATGGAGCTAAGTAAAACCTTGTCAGATCATCAACATATAAGCTTCGTCCTATCTTTTCGTTGAATTATCAAGCAGATGATTCATAGCTATTGCAAAAAGGAGAACGCTCAGTGTGGAACCCCATTCTTTAGAACATACAATGTATGTGGAACATACAATGTATGTTCTCGATCATTGTGGAGCATTTCTGGAGTGATTTGCGACATTCATTTGAGATTAGTTGCCGAGATGCAAGAGGAGTACAGTAAATTCTGCTTTTCAAATGATTCCACAGAAATAATCTAAAGGCGAAAGGTCTGGTGATCGTGGTGGCCATTCGATGGTGCCCCGTCTCCCAATCCAGTGATCCAGAAAAGTCTCATATAAATACTGCCAAACATGCAAAGCATAGTGCGGAGGAGCCCCATCTTGCTGAAATATTAACAGATCCTCCCGATAATTGTGGTCATTTTCAATGATATCAGTGAGAAGGGGATTAATAGTATCTTCCAGAAGCTCCAGATACATTTGTCCGGTTAACAATACGGTCACCATAAATTCCAGCCCATACATTTAATTTTTGTGGACGTTGAGTATACGCTTCATGAAAACTGTGAGGATTTGAATCAGCCCAATAGCGACAATTATGGCGAATAACTGTGCCATTTAGAAAAAAAGAACATTCATCACTGAAGCATATGTTGAAAACAAAATGTGGATTTTCCATCGCTCGTTCACTAACCAACTCGCAAAATTGCAAGCGTCGATCGAAACCATATTCATTCAGTTCTCACGTTAATTTAATCTTGTAAGGATGCATTTTATGGGTGCTAGTTCGTGACACCTCGGAAACAAATGCTAACTTTCTTGTGCTCAAAGTATGCTCAAAGTGCTCAAAATGGCCCAGAATTGCCACTTGTGTCGCCTCATTTGTTAGTGATGGTTCGATTTGCCGTTTTTTATTTGTTACAGATCCAGTTGCGCGAAATTTTGCAATCAAATCGAAAACATACTGTCACGGCACATCCTTCTCATGTTGTTGATTGAACAGTTCAGCAGCTCTCGCAGCACAACGTCTATTTCCATAGTACAGTAGCATATAGTACAGTACAACTCAACCCTCTCTGCAGTTGTGTGAACCATTGTTTTTTTAGCAACACTTTACGGCACTCGCTACTAGCAATAATGTAGATATCACTTATAACATATAAATGAGAAATAGAAACAGCGTTTTAACCAATTTTTAATTGTAATAGTCCTCTTATCAAAGAAGAACTAAAAAATTAACAAAAAAGTAGCCTAACAAACAAGTGAAAGAGTTCCAATTACATTCCAACTGAGCAGTGGCGTACAACAATTTGTTGCTATCAACAATATAGAACACGTTAATTATCGGAAAGAACTCTTTTGAAAACGTCCAAATTTGAAAAAATGTACGCACCATTGTTTAGAGAATTCCAAGATCTTCCAAAAGATGTGCGACTCGCCCCCTATTCCCTATTGAATTTCCGAGGGTTGTTCACCCCTCTGCTCCGGGGTTGAAGTGACGACTCTGTGAATGGATAAAAAACTGTCCCCCTCCCAATAAAAATCGACCTGTCTGAGGGTTTTTTCGGATTTGCAAGATTAGTACCCAAAACCTCCATGTCGAGTTTTCAATGGCCCACTCTGTTTAGAGCTGCAAGGAGATTATTTTGAAAAACTATTTTTTTACAAAATTTCTGTTTTCATTGTTGGTTCGGTTATTTCTGGGACCACCCTGCCTAGTTAGTGTACAGATATTGTCCAATTTTGTTTATACCTTTCCATACAGCTGACTGGATCGGAATGTTTGTTAACAATGGGTGGAATATCGTCATATCCTGTTGTCAAGAAGTACATATTAGTCCCATTTTTGGTCTAGTTTTCCCAGATTGTTTGCGATATTTGTCACCACCAGGTACTGTCTTTAGAAAAATTGATCTTTGACCAATCATTGTTTCTTTAATTTGTGTCTTTTTCCACTAAAGTCTAGACTTCTACGAAAGCGTTGAAGGGCCACACAAAAATATTTTTTTCGATTTGTATAATTCTGACTTTCATCTCAGAATTCTGAGTTGCAAGTCGGAATTCTCACTTGAATCTCAGAATTCTGACTTGCAAGTCAGAATTCTGACTTGTATTTCAGAATTCTGACTTGCAAGTCAGAATTCTGACTTGTATCTCAGAATTCTGACTTGTATCTCAGAATTCTGGGAAAATGGGCATTTAAGAAAAACAAATGAACATCGTCGGAGTGCGCTCAGTGAAGAGATCAAAATAAATGTTCTCCTCTCTGTCGAAGAAAATCCCCATGTCTCCACTAGGCAGATAGCTCGGGAAATCGAAATTAGCCAGTCTTCAGTGGCAAGAGTTCTTGTAGCTGCAAAATGTCATCCATATAAAATAACAATCCTCCAGGAACTTACTGATCCAGATAGAAGACTTCAGTTTTGCGAAAAAATGATGGATCTACTAGACAGGAATGTTGTACATAAAGAAAACTTATATTTTCTGACGAATCAACGTTTTTGTTGAATGGTGTGGTAAATCGTCAAAATTGTCGTTATTGGGCAGACAGAAATCCACACTGGATGAGCGAAGGCCACTCTCAACATCCAGAAAAAGTCAATGTTTGGGCAGGGATCGTTGGTGATCGAGTTATAGGACCGATTTTCTTCCAAGAATATCTTACTGGAGCAAAATATTTAGAATTCTTGCAGAAGGACCTAGTTCCGAATTTGGCTATTTTGTTCCCTTGTCCTATAGAAGCTGACGTGCCAAATAGAAACATCTGGTTTCAACAGGACGGCACGCCCCCTCATTTTGCAAGACCTGTCCGTGAGTACCTGAATGATGTATATCCAGGCAGATGGATTGGCAGAAGAGGACCTTATGAATGGCCACCTAGGTCTCCGGATTCAACATCTTTGGACTTTTTCTTATGGGGTTACTTGAAGAGCAAAGTTTTTAAAACCAAACCCGCAAATATTGAGGATTTAAAAAAAGGAATAAGACAGGAGTGTAGGCTAATTTCCGGCGAAGTAATCAGAAATGTTCAAAACGAGTTTCAGTTACGTTTAGGGTATTGTCAGTTAGTAAATGGACATTTTGAACACTTGTTAACGAAAGACTATTGATTTTGAATTCATTTTTTGAATTAGATAATGTTTGTTGAATATCTTTCAAAGGACAAGGAGTAAAAAAATGGAATTTGCCAGGCATGTGCAACTTGTTGAAGTCATTAAAAAAAGGGTTGTCATTAAAAAAAAAATATCGATGACGTTATATTTCATATTTGAGACACACTGTATAATTTTTGTTGCATTAAAATTAGGGCACTTTAAAATACTAATCGACGTGTCCGAGCATATTTCCGAAAGAAACAACACCTTTGATTTAGTGAATTTGTTCCATGTTAGAGACTCGCACTGTTTAAAGTATCATTTATATCTTTTTTGAATATCGAGATTGCGTCAAAAAATAAATCTGCTGTAACAAGATATTCACTGGCAATCCGACAAAGTCGATAAATAGGACTATTCTGACTTAGATTTGACTGAGGTGTTGGAGAAACATAAAGAACGTTGTTTTATTTTTTTCAAATTAGGAGATAGCTTAGATAAAAATTGAATACAGTTAACTTTTCCATTGATCACCTTGTAAATGAAAATTAAACTGGCTATTCATCATGTCCCCCTCGTAATGTTTTGAGGATTTTCCATTGTAGTTTTATTGGTTCATTTTCAAAAAATATCGCTTTCTAGGTCGGCATCACTAAGAAATCAATAATCGAAAAGCACATTTGTTAATAAGATATTCAATGGTTTACAGTATAAATGAAAAATATTAATTTGTACCTACACTTTCAAACTCAAATACAGAACTAAACGTTTTTTTGAGAGTGATGATTGGCATCCTACCCAGAACAACATACTGTAATAAATACTGATTCAGAATACTACAATAAACACTATGGTAGGACGTTTTATCTGTTGAATAACAGATCAACTCGGACAACGATACAGGCATAAAGCTAGTCGACTACAAAGTCAGAATTCTGAGATACAAGTCAGAATTCTGACTTGTATCTCAGGGAATAATAATGATACATTCAGTATTATAAGGCAGTTTTTTGCATTATAAAATTTTTCTCATTGTTTGAATCGCTTCTTTCGATATAACTGGAGATACAATTGCGGTATCGCCAAAAACATATGCAGGCATTTCTTCTGCGAAGAATCCTGCACTGACACCTATCGGATACAATCCCACGCCTTTCGTAGTATTAGCCAGAGGAGTAGTTGTGTTCTGACGATCTCACTCCATTAAACTACTGTGTAGGTAAGTGAAGACTGGCACACACAAGTCAGAATTCTGAGATACAAGTCAGAATTCTGAAATACAAGTCAGAATTTTGACTTGCAAGTCAGAATTCTGAGATGCAAGTCAGAATTTTGACTTGCAAGTCAGAATTCTGAGATACAAGTCAGAATTCTGACTTACAAGTCAGAATTCTGAGATGAAAGTCAGAATTATACAAATCGAAAAAAATATTTTTGTGTGGCCCTTCAACGCTTTCGTAGACTTCAGTATTTTCATTACTTTAAAAAAAGTATAATTAGTTAACGTCGTTCATTTTCCTTCTGGCGTCAAAATATCTATCAGGCCTGAAACACTAAACTCAATAAATAACGTTTTATACCTGTATATCGGGGAAAACAGAAATAGAATTGTTATCGGGTCGGGTCAGGATCGTCGTAAATTGGGCCATTTGACGCGAATCTCCGAATCAAGTTTTATTGGCCGAAAAGCCGAAGATATGTGTTTCTCCTTTCCACCACGAGCGCTCTGTGACTGATAGTTTTTATATTGCTGAAGGGTGGAACACCCCGAACCGTCAGATGTTGTCTTTGGAAGAGTTTCGCGAATATCTGTTTGGTCCGACACGCTGGGAAAATAAAAGATTTGATGGCATACATCCAATCAGTATTTAGAGACGCAGCTGACACTTCTGATGGGGTTGCTTTACGAAATATGAACGTTTGTCGAAATGTATGATGTCGCAAATATTTACTGAGCTGTCTCAAAAGAATAGCTGACATGGTCGAGGGTCATTTTGGGTACAGGGTGGAAATCAAACACCAAGACATGAGATTTGTTGAACTAAATCACTGGCATTCAAAAAAACAACAGGTGATTTTGAATAGTATCCTAATTTTATTTACCAGTTGCCCACCAACTGAAATGATTGAGTTAGTTTAGCGGCTATTAGATAGAAACTATATTAATTATGTAGTAAAATAGGGAATTATAGATTTACCCATCATTTGTCTATTTCAAAATTATTTTTAATTAATTGAAAATGGAAAGGCTAATAAAAGGAAACCTGTTGAGTCCTTTGCTAGCTGAAATTATTAGAGATAACTTCGGGAATGAAATCAATAATTGTTGGCCTGTTTTACAGGTACAGTTAGACAAGTTTGTGTAATTCGTCAATTATATTCATCCGTCAATCAAACTCACCACTGAAATGGGGTTGAATAATTTAATAAATTTTCTAGACTTGGCTATTATTATAATAAATAATAAAAATTATTACACAGTTTTTCATAAACCATCTTATAAGAACATTGTATTACCTAAATCCTCGACACATCCATATCAGATGAAATTACAGCATTAGATAGTATGCTTTACAGATATTGAATATTTCACTGTCAGAAAAAATGTTCAGCAAACTGAGTTTTATCAAATAAATTGCTGTCAGCAACAAGGTAGATATTATCACCTCCATTCTTTTCAAAGAACTACAAAGGTCTATCCCATGGATAGTTAACGTCACAGGACATCGACATTATCTAGTGAACCCACCAATAAGATCGCAAAACAGATAATAATTAATGCAAATTCATCTTCTATTGATGATTTTGGTGTTGGATGGATCAAGAGTAAAAAATTTAACGTGTGGTTCTTGCCAAAAAGTTTATTTCGGCCAAACGGAAGGAACGTTTTCTCAAAGAATGAAAGAACATACGAGAAGTTTCTATGAATATGAAGTTTCGATAGTGAATGTTTTGGAATAATATGGATATCGATAGATCTGAATATTTTGAAAATTCATTGAATAAGCAATACTTCTTCTATATTAAATATTTTTTGTGATTTGTAATGTTCTAGTTGGAACAGTATCTAGTAATGAATATTATTGGAGTTTTACTCCAATAACAAACCGTTATTTTTTAACGAAACACGTGTTTCGATCACCAAGTGATCATCTTCACAGAAAAATCAAACTAAATATACGTACAATGTTTAAATTGAAAGGGTTATATTTTTAGTAGTGACTAATTTTTGGGAAAGATGGAGTAATAGAAAGCCAAAAACTTTTTTCCCAAACATACAATGTTCTTATTCATACCATAGATACGTCTGCTAGGTACCTGCGTCTCAGTTGTCTTGGATTAATTTTACAGTGTGGAGCTATCAGAGAAAATTCAAAATTGAAATATTACTTCAACAAGCTATATAATATGCTATTAGGTATTGGTCCACCAGCGTTGTTTATAATATTATTTTGTGTTGTTGTTAACTTGTCTAACTAATCTCACTGAACTGAAGTCTATGGAGTGATTATGTTGCGAAATATGATGAGCGACTCCTGATTTTTCTGGTCTTACAAATTTTAGGTGTGCTGTGTTTCTATATTTTTTTCTTCTTTTTTTTTTAGTCTGTCTATAATATTCTGCATTGCAGTCCTCACATTCAATTTCATGAATTCTGGACATTTCCAAATTCTCGAATTTGTCCTCTAGATTTCCTAAAAGGCTTTGTAGTGTATGACTTCGTGTATTGGTGGTATGGAACTGAAATATATTTATCTTGGTTTTGTTGATTTCAGCTCTTGAAGGAAATAACAGCTAAATCATTTTACAAATGTCATTAATTGCTTATGAAGTAGAAACATAAAAATATACTCCATACTAACCCAAATGAACAGCTCAAACAAACGCTATTCATAACTGACGTAAATGGATACTTTTCCTTACTTGTATTTGAGAGTTCTGTTCAAGCTATTCAACCACTTCAAAGATCCAGTATCACCAATCAAGTTTATCCCAACTGAGTTTTCTAATTTTTACCAAAAAACCTTTTTAAAAACATCTTTTCTTTTGAAGAGATTGGTTGTTTTCCATCTGTTTTGCATTTGTCTATATCGCAGATATAATATATTTTCCTAGCAGGGCAAAGCAATTTGGGATTGTTCTAAAATTTTAATTTCTTTTAGATCATGAAAAACGCTGCTAAACAATACTTGTGAAAGACCTTGCACAAGTACCTATCTGATTCAATTCAGAAGTATGATGATTAAGAGTCATTTTTTCCAAAAATATTTGACAATATCAGCTTTCCTCAAGATCTCTGAATATTTCATGTCTTATATTGTTACTTATCTCGTCCGGACAAAATTCATCTTGCCTGTCTAGATGATAGTTCACCAATTTCCGATTCTTCTCAGAATCCACCTGGCACTCAAATTTCAAGAACGATCAAATGCGGTTTGTTTCCTATGGATCGGTAGAAAAAATGCAGTCTTCAAACGAATAAATTATACGTTTGAATCACCTCAGGGCAACTGTCGATAGAGTTCGCCCATTTGCATATTCATGAGGAACCGTACTTTTGCTTCAGATACAAAAATGCTGATTTTTTATGTGGTGCATACATGCAAGTATTTGTGAATTATGGAAACCAAGAATTCCAGTCCATCCGAAGTGGAACGAGATTTGCCGAAGGTTTTGATTGAATTTTGAGTGCTGTGATAATAATAATAATAATGATATATCCAACAATTACAACCATTTGGACAGAAATAAAATTATGGATGATCCTAGTACTGATACCCAAATCAAAAGGGTGATTGAAAACATCAGCATCAATACTCAATAGAGACTCTAGATAAATTGTTTACTTCAACTGAATTAGTAAGGAAAATACAACAATGTTTACAAATTTTATTGTAGATTATGCACATTACATAGATTGAAATCAAAAGCATGGTGTTAGTTTACAAATGAGACTGCAGTTTTGTCGAGGGTTAACTTGGATTAGACGATTCAGGTTGGACGAGGTTGGGATGACATGGGATAGCTCTTTTGGGGTGGACGAGGTTAGGTTGGACGAGGTTAGTTTGGTCAAGGTTGGGTTGACTTGGGTTAGACGATTTAGGGTGGACAAGGTTGGGTTGACTTTGGTTAGACGATTCGGGTTGGACGAGGTTGGGTTGACTTGGGTTACGCCATTTAGGTTGACGAAGTTGGGATGACTTGGGTTAGGCTATTTAGGGAGGATGAGATGAGGTTGCCTTGGGTTAGCTCATTTAGGGTGGACGAGGTTGGGTTGACTTGGGTTAGGCCATTTGGGGTGGACGAGGTTAGGTTGCACAATGTTAAGTTGACTTGGGTCAGGATATTCAGGGTGGACAAGGTTAGGTTGCTTTGGGTTAGGTCATTTGAGGTGGACGAGATTAGGTTTAATATGGGATGATAATTCACGGAAATAAATGTGATTGTTCGAAAGTCTGCACGGATATATTATGGAATTTTGAATCAGGTGCTTCTCAGAACTAAAATCACATCTTCAATAATGAAACATAGCTTGGGCCGCTACTTTGGTATATTCTATCAATTCTTCAGCTGAGAAATTTCTCCTCTTCTAGAACTTTGCAGATGGGATCTCCAACATCCAAGCGAATATCATCATTATTCAACTAGAACCGATGAATTGAGATAGAAGACAATGAGTCACTTGTCAAAAACAGTGAAAACATGAAGTTCCTTGGAATCATTATAGATGAGAACCCGGATAAGAGGAGTCACTGTCAAAGCATCATAAGCAAAATCATTTCTCTTGGATATATGTTCAGAACTGTAAGACCAGTTCTAAAAAGTCCTCAAGTAATAATTCTGTATCATAGCTTAGCAGGTTCTACTATGAGATATGATGTATGTTTGTGGGACAACTCAACAATGTTCAATGATATATTCTTGGCACAGAAGATTGGAGTAATTGCTGGGAAGAAAAAGAAATCAACATGCAGATCAATTTTCAAAGAATTGGGTGTTCTCACTCTGCCATGTCTACTCATCTTGAAATCATTCTTGTACATATTTCATACTTTCATGAAAATCAGACATATATACACTCAAAAAAGAAACTAGGCAAACAAATGATAACTATGAGCCCATTGGTAAATACAAAGTGACAACCAATGTCCCTTCACACCTAGGCCTGAAACTATTTAATAAACTTCCCTGTGATATAAAACACAAATCAGTCAATACATTTGAATTAACAAAAATCTGGAGAATATTTTATTAGAAAAATGCTTTTACCCACTAGCTGAGTTTCACGATGAATACTCTTAACAGTTATTGCTTTTGTGCATAAGCTGTAGTAAATGTATCAACTTCTTCGATTGACGACTTGTTTATTTTGTGGAAATTCATGTTCACTGAGGATACACTACAAAAACACACTTTTGTCTATTTTCCACTATATTTCTTTATTGTCAACAATAAATGTATTAACGATGTATATGTGGAGTTGTTCTTTGTATATACTTTTTTTTGTAATTTGTTATTTTTTTTTCATGATAAGCATGACTATTCTTATGCGAATTGTGAATTCGTCAAAAAGATAATAAATCTCACTACTACTATACAGGAATTGAAGTATATAATCGTCTTCCTTCTCAAATATGAAATTCAAAAATGTTCTAAAAAGATTATTACACCAGCATGTGTGCTACTACCTTAATGAACCTTTTGTCATCCACTTTGATTCATTATATCACTATCTGTTCTTTTCCCATGCCACTGGGTTGGTATACTTGTATTTGGGAAATAAATATACTTACTTCCTATATTTATTTTCGATACCAAGAGCTTTAGGTTGGTAAATATCTCAAAAGGTGTCAAAGTTTTTCAACTTTTCTATTAGCCTCTTGACACCATATTGAGAATTTCAAAATGCCTCTCTACTTTTCATACTATGAGCCTTTGGCATGTGAATATTCCAGAAGATTTCAATGAAACTAAACAGGAATATCCAACATATCAAAAAACGCAGCTTATTCAATAAAACAATTAAAGCAATTAGCACCAGAATTTTCACTTATTTTTTAGTTTATTTCACTCATCTCAAAATTTGTCAAAGTTTTTCTACTTTTCTCTTAGCCTTTTGATATCAAAACCGTTATGTATAATTTTTTAATCTTTCGGTATGGTGAAATTTGTGTTTTTTTTATTTTTTCGGTGAAACGTTACATTTCATATCAAGAAACGACTAATATTATTTTAGTTCCATCAATGAAATCTTCGACTATACACACCCTGTGTACAGCATGAGACAATGGCACGACATCAAGAGAGATATAATCAAAAAGTGGGCGTCGTATTACAAAACACAAATAAGTAGGCGTATCAGACTATAATTACACCCAATTATCTAAATAATAATTGGTCGTGTATTTGGCAAGTGGTGACAATGACAAATGTGTAATTAAACCTCCATTTTGAGGAGCATTGTTTAAACTACGATAAATATTTGTCTTGTTACTCTGTTTACAATATAATTGTTAGGTTCATTTGTTTTTGAGTAATATATAGTAATAATATGTGCAGGGTTTTATATTTGCTAAACATACACTAATTACTTTAACGTTATACAATTCATATTCATAACTAAAACATCACAAATAATTCCTGCAACATTATTTACATTCATTTTAATCAGGGCGATGATGGAGTTTTCGTCATTTGTTTGGATGGAAATTTAATAGCGTACGAGTTGAATAAATGACTGAAAATATTCCATGACAGCGATTGCAGGCATAACGTGTGATAATTTGATGACGATTTCATTTTGTAATAAAAAAATTGAAATGAAGAGGTAAAACAGGTAAATTTTCAGTTGAGAAGAAAGAAATGTTCACTAACCCTTCTCGCTCACTTCAATAAATGTCAGTTGACTAAAAATAAGATATCGGAAAATGAAAAGTCAGTGTTTTATGCAATTAGCAGGGAGGACTGGGACAAAAAATACATTGGTCAAACTAGGCGAAACATTGAAACTCGTTCCAAAGAGCACGCATCTTAATCCGATTTCGGAGACCAGAAAAATCCAATGTCGTTCAACGTCCAGAAGTGATGTAATTTTCCAAACGGATATTTCCATAGAATTCATTTGAATAAAATAGATGAATCGACACTGTATCGTTTCCACAAGTAAAAAAGTGAAACTTTCCTCCTCACATTCTCCAAATACAGCCCTAGGACATATCCGGCTACAAATCCTAACATCAGGAATTCCCGGGACTTCCTGAAGGGTGGGAAACTGTGCGGAATACTTATGCCAGAATGTAAACAAGTAGGAAATGTGCCGACGCATTGATTCAAAGTTATCTTAAAGGTGCACCGACACAGGGCGTTAATTGGAGTCCGAGTTGGCTGGGGTGTCAAAGGGGCTCTTTGTTAGAGGAGACTGACCGCTCCAGACTTGGCCCTTTGATATCCGGTGTCTTAGTGTTACGCGACTGTTTGGAGGTGTTGCGGTATTTAGCAATGTATGAGCACTTTGAGACTGCCGGTCTCTCTGTGTGCCGTACTTGCATTTTGAAATTCCGCACCATCAAAGCTGTATCTGCTAGCATTGTGAGTATTCCTGTGAAAATGTCACTTGAAAGACATTACTTTCACAAGGCTCGGCTGATGTTTACTCAAAGGGTTTTCTCATTTCTAGCTAAACGTGAAGCGGTTTCTTTGCAGTTGTGTTTTTGTCAAGAACAATACTTCATTCAATTTTCAAGTAGATATTCATTTATTTCTCACATACATGAAACTTCTGATCCAAAATTGAACAGTGATCATTGTTATACTATTAATGAAAAGCTATCCACACACTACGTAATTCATTAATATTCTTTCCACAAAAAAAATTAAAAAAAGTCATCCTTCATCATGGAGCAAAAAAATCATTTTCAAAATATTCTAAAAAAATATTGAGACTCGTGTAGCGAATGTTTCACCCTTATTCTATGAAATAACTTCTGGGAAATGTGAGAAAAAACAATAATTCATTTGAATTAACACTGGAAAATTTTTTTATATGTCCGTTACCATCACGAGTTTTCCATTCATTCATTTTTATGCATAATCTATGCTTGTATTTTTTCTGCTCATCTGTATTTTTTGTATTAATGTGGATTCCACCATTTATCTGAGCAAACATGATACATTGAAAGATATTTTTTAGCAGCACGTCTGAAGTTATGAGAAGCTGGGGCAACAACATTTATATGAAGTTTTGAAAATATTATTCGTTTTATTCAGAGAGAAGATGAGATTCTCCTTCCTCGATGTCAATTACTCAATCACATTATTGAGTAATTTTTGAAAATCATCCTCTCTTTGGAATAATCCCACATTTTCTGTATGGAGATTAATCCCTCCTGAAAATATTGCCCTTTCAATTTCAATAATGCTGAGACTTTTTTAAAAAACAACAACATTTTGAATCTGCCATCATCGATACATAATGTGGTATATTTAGGAACACCCAAAGTTGCCTAAAATGCTATTTGGTTACACTATAAGATAGAGGGGAGTAAGTGAAGGAGGTGTTTAGGAAGAGATGAATATTACTGGCTTCAATTAGGATAAGGTCCAAAGTGAGTGGGTCCCTCCACTGCAACCCGCCATGGTTTATTGTGGCTCACACACACAGCAGAAGAGAAAAAAAGAAAAGCGGAAAAGAGAGGCGAAGAACGAATGAATTATAATTTGATGTTTCATGTGAAAAATCATGTCACAAACATAATGATAAATTTGATGATTTCTACATATTTATGGATCAATGTTATAATCACTTTTGGTAATCGAACCCCATCGGGGGAAATGTTAATCAACTCGCTGCAACGATTCTTTGCATTTGACCTACCGAAGAGCATGACACAAGATTCAGATGGGTTTACAGAGCGACACACAATGTCTTCCGACGGTCCAAGTCTCTACATATGACGATTCAAATGACAGTGACCTTCAAGAAGGTCTGTTAGACATCGTAGTTCGTCCCTACTGTAGTTCAACAACTGTTTGGTATCAAGCTATTTTTCAAGCGTAAATTTCCGCTTGTAATACAGTCGCATAGGTTCCTGAGCAGGTTGATATCTCTGTCCTGGGTCTGCGACTGAAAACACCTGCACCAAAACCGAAAGGTGTTTTCGATCCATCTGTGAGCCAACAACTATCTGCTCTTTATATTTCCTTCTTCCGTAGGATCCAGTCTTCTCTACTCGGGAACATTCCTTTATAAGGCTTCAGATAAATATTAAGAATTGAAATTATCTAAAGAAGAAATAAACTTGGTAAAATGGGAGCGATAATGTGAAGTTCATGTTTTTTATGAAATTGTTGAAGTGCCAACCAGGAGGAATTGCGTTACTATCTGCATTTTCCAAAATATTCGAGAAAACTTATCAAAGAAGGCTCCTCTCTTCTTGCAAGAAGTGTAAAATCATCCCAGACTGTCGATATGGCTTCCAAATTGGCAATTCCACTCAGGATGCCACAATGAATTCAGTCAATGAAGTCATTTCTAATCTCGATAGAGTGTTCTATTCGACTTATCATGAATTTTCGACACTGTTAATCACGATTTACTTTTGGGCAAGCTGTTTTGTCTAGGAATTCGTGGCTCATCTCTGGATTGGTTGAGATCTTATCTGGATTGCAGAACGCAAACTATGAGGGTTAAACTGGAGGCTGGGAACTTCCACTCTAGAAACTGTGTCCTTCCCACCGGCGTTCCCCAGGGTAGCGTCCTAGGACCTATTCTCTTCCTTTTATTCGTACATGACCTCAACAACAGTAATCGTCAACATTGTACAGTGTAATTTGCCAACGATTCTTCGTTCACTCCGTTCAGATTATGAGGGATTGAACATTGATGCTCAACTCTCTTGGAATAAGCACATTGATTATATTTTGAGTAAAATGTCGAAACATTGTTTTGTAATTCGTAATCTCCATAATTTTGTTCCATTGAATATATTGAAGAGCTATTAGTTGACTTTTTCCATGCTGTAGAGTCTCTGGAAATGAACTGATTTGATTTGATTCGAAGCGAAAAAGCATCCAAAAGTTTTCAAACTGACGACTGTGAATGGTTGACATGAGATAATATTATAAAGGGTCATGTCCTTCAAAGTCTTACTCAGTTTGTCGCTTGTATTTCTTCATTGGAATTTCATATCAACTTAACTTGAAACGTATATGCGCAGTAGTAAATTTTGAGTTCAATAATTCCTGTTTTGAAAGTATCACTAGTGGAATTTGTTGCTAATGTCCTGTATTCGAAGCTGGAAAAACTGATTGAAAGACGTCAAATCAAAAGTATATCTTTGGAATTAATACTCGAAGAGTATTGTGGAATCTGTTGAGTAAGCTCCGAACTGAAATTTGTGTGTTATAAGGTTGTTAGTTTTGCTTTTTGTTTACTGTTGAAATGGAGACTAGATCCAAAAGCAGGTCCACATACAAATACAAAGTCTTTAGTTACGGCGGTATGTACTTCAAATGAGTTTAACGATAGTCTGTTGAAAATAATAACAGAGAGTCTCCACTGGCGTCATCAAATCCTCGTCCTAGATTACTGTAGTCTACCACTTCGCATCACTTGCTGATTGAAACACGTGTCGACGTGTTGAAAATAATTGCTAAATAATTGTTAAAATTTATTGATTTTACTTCGGTTATACTGTATCATTTTTTTTATTGGTGACATATGATAATTCAACGGATACAGTAATAAATAAATGCAATAAATCATAATATATCATTATGCGACAACAGAATAACTACTTATTTCTCTGCATAAACGTAGAATCTTATTTTTTTGCTCACCTCCACTTACAAAACTCCCCCTCAGAAGGAAAACACTGGGACTGTTTATTATTTTTTGATGTGAATCAGCATAAGCTAGAGAAGGGAATAACTTTTTCAGTACATTTACCGATAAAACAGTGGGTTCGTCCTAAAAGTCTCGCGAGACTCGCTTATTGATACCGTATTTATAGGTATTATAGATTTTGTCGGCTGATTGAATGTTTATGTTGGCATGCTGGGGCACCCCACAGTCACACGTCACCCCTGACTGCAGGAAGCACCGTGGATTTTTTACGCCCATGATATATTATTCTTTTATCATTCATTGTTATGAGTTGAGTGTGGATAGAAATAATTGGGTATTTCCAGTAATTCAATGATTACAAGAAGCAGAATGAGTAGAAAAATCACAAAATATAATTTGCCACTCAATTTGTAGTTTTCAGTAATATCAACTGACATTTCGTAACTCCTTGAGAGGCAGAGCTTATCGTGAGGGTCTTCTATTAGGTATCGAAATCATCCTAAGGTGGCTGCTCATAGAAATGAATCAATTCACCTAAAATATGTTATTGAGAATTTCAATTAATCTTTTTTTAAATTGAACATGTTAATTTTGTTTTGTCGCGCCGTAGTCAGTTCTGGAATTCTCTACTGATATGGTGTGAATGAGTCAGAGACAAGACAGTTCGAATCAAAACATGAATTAGTTCGAAAGTAAAAAAAGCGGCAGTGAAATGCAGTAATTATAATGTAATGCAACTATGGAATCATTCAGTTGTGAATTGTGCTATTGATCAACGTTGTTGAATGGATGCAAAACAAGGAGAAAGTTCGTAATAGTAGTTATTTGAAAGTACACCTTTTTCAGATGTTACAACATCTAATTTTCATATTTGTTTGATAGTGATTGACAATATTTCATGTTGAGTTCCATCAGTTCGGACTTCCATTTTCTAATATGATATAATATGATTCGAAATCCCTGAAACAACAAAGTCGAAAACAATTATATTAGGCAAAAAAAAGAAAATCTGAAATGAAATTCAATAACGAAGATGTATGTGGATACTAACAATCAAAACGTCGTGAAGTAACTTGGCTTGAAATCTTTTAATTTTCATTTTAATTGTTCAATTTCCAAGTATTCGCTTGATTTTTTATTTCAGTTTAATTCCATTTCAGGGTTTTTCCATTCAAAATATAATTTTCATCTTCAGCTATTCATTATAATTTTTCATTTTACTTGTTCTTTCAGGGATTTCAAGTCATTTTATATCATATTAGACAATGGAAGTCCTAACTGATGAAATTCATTTAATTACCACTGTCACTATTTAAAATCATATCAAATATCCGCTGCATAGGAAACTATAGAATGTGGTGTACTGCAAAGAACGGTTTGGGGCCCCCATTGGCTTCTCATTTTGTATGTTAACCTGTTTCTGTTGAATTCAACTGAGGATGCCGTGAACTAACAGCGTTCAATAATCTATGGATAAAAATGATGAGGAGGTTACTTTATTGAACAAAACGAAGAATATGAAAACCAAGCCTCAAAAACAGGATGAATCAATGAAAACAAAACAAAGCTCGTTGCTAATATTTGACATTTGAAAAAATCACTTGTATAGAATGAGAGGTCAAATGATACCACATTCAAGAGGTCATCGATTTTCATTTTCGATTCTTCCTGATTCGTACAAGCTTTTATTCAATTGAAATATTTTTATGTATGATAGATCGTCCGACTCGTGGAGCCCAAATTTTGTATGACATTGCATTCTATAGTGAATATGGTGAACCGCCAAAAATGGCGGAATGATATTTCGCCATCTGAAAGAACTACCAAAGATGACGGATAATGCAACTCCATAATATAGATACCAAATGGATCGATTCAAAGGAACAAAATGCAAAATAATTGAAAACAAGATGGCCACCATATCGATTTCGAAAAGGTTCAACTCGACAAACATTAGGGATAGTCTGGTGTTTCATCCAAATCGGTTTCAGACGTTTTGAAGCATTTCCTGGATGATTATCGGACATTCGGCATTGATGTAAATCATTTGGTGATACTATTTGAGTTTTATAAGTTGTGAATTCCAAGTGATCCTACAGAAAAATCCAACAGGCTGAAGTCGGGTGATCTTGCGAGTCACTTCATTGGTCATTTTAGACTGATCCGTCTACCGGGAGATACATCGCTCAAGTACGAAGTTGTAATTGTTACTATGTCACAAGAGTGTCTAATGAATCATTGTCTTTTTTTTATTTCACAATGTTGATTTCCGACTTCTACATTGTAAAGAAATTGTTCATAAACTGCGTGCTAGGTACAACTCGATAGCGTTGAAAATAGATATCAGTAATCCTCCAAACATTCTGTTTGTGACGAAATTGGAAATATTCTTGAAATATTTTCCCTTGAAAATGAAAATCGAGTGGTCCCAGAGATTTTTTCTGAACGCCAAATATGACGTTCCCTGTAGGAATTTCCGAACCAAGTTCTTTCAGGCAGTCCAAATTTTTCATTGCAAAATATATTATATTGAGTTTGCTTCGAGTTTTTATTTTTGTGACGAAGGTATATCGTAAGCTATCCTCTTTCCCATTCTTTCATTCATTGACTCACCTTCAAACTTCAATCAGTCATTTGGGTGAGGTGGTGGAATAGTCAATAAATCCTTACTTGTGGTGTTATACGCAAAATAGCATAAGTTTTGAATTTGAACAGGACGCAAGTGAGATTCGGCATAACCGGTTCCTTCGCCATTTTATAGAATGTTATTAGGGCATGCTATTTCATTAGTATTCGACTATCATATCGTTTGACCATATTTCAAACATATTTTTGAAGTGTTTTCTATTAGATCAAAGTACCGTTTTCTGGAAAAATTTCCCTTTGAATGTTTTCATGCAAATTTTCAGGAAATAGTTATCGTGCCAAGATTATAATAGTGAAAGAATATTCGTATAACGTCTACCTTCCTTTGAATTACATTCTTGATTCAAATATTATTTTGTGATCAATTTCACCAATTGAATAAAACACTTGATTAACTTCCACTTCTTTGAATGAACCGAAGAATTGAATGGCAATTGAAGATTCTCCCCGGAGAAAACAAATTAATTCCAGACAATGTTTCGAATAGAATTGGATTAATTTCCAGCTCTTTTCATTACCTGTTTGCGGAATATCCTTCAGGAATAACTGAAAACCAACCAACTCTACATAGAAGTCCATTTTGATGAATTTCCACCCCTCATAATAGCGACCCCGGCAATTTGAACCTTACCGAGGTCCTTTTAAGAGCTACCGCAATTTACACAGAATATTCACACAAATCTTCGCCGCATTCTAATCTGTGGTCATTTTTAAACCCGTATTATGAAAATTATTAATTCAAGTTATTCAGCGGTTGGTTCCGGGTTTGATGTTGTTTGTAATATGGTTAACATCGACTGGGTGACCATCAATTTTATGTAATTCAATTGAACTAATTTTATTTGGACAGTGGTTGGCTTTTATTGGTTTATTCGGAGGTTAGGATGAGGGTATTTAATATACTGAACTGTATCAGTAGATTTTTGAAGGAATTTTGTTTTCGAATTTCATCAGCAATGGTGGGTAATGGAGATCTAAGCAAACATATTTATTTATGTTATCACGCACAAGTCACTTCTGTGACTTTTGTGGTATTGTCTGTTTGTCTATTTTCTATTAAATAGAACCTATGTATTGAACTAAAGTCATTTTTATGGAGGAAAATCAGTTTTTCATCGACCTCTCTTGGGTCCACAATCTGAAAATTTATAATGGAGAACTTTATACAAGTCTAGAAAGGGCAAACTTTTCGGTTTACCCTGACAAGTTACTGCGTAAAATCAAAGTATTCTTCACAAATAAAATGTTCTATTTATCAGTAACTTGTCGTATTTAACAATTTAGCCTGTCAAAAAAAATTGCTAAGAAATAATAAAATACTTATATTAACATTTCGGGGGCCAAATTCTGCCTCTGTATTGTCAGAAAATACAAATTCCAACAGATTCCACCATTGAAAAGATATATTGCGTCTACGAAACATTGAGCTTCATTAAATATATAAATCATATATAATTTCTGAAAAGTTATCGAATTGACATCATTCTCTACAGAAAAACTATCGAATATGAACAAAACCGAAAATTCTATTGATATTTTCGATGTTCTTAATAATGCATTCCAAATTCTTCAACCCAAAATGCTATTTTTCCGATATTTTATTTGGGAATGGAAACGTAACAAAACCAAGTCAACCAAATTAATTCCATTTCTCATTTTTCATTCACCGGATAAATTTCCAGTTCCATTTTATAAAAAATTCTTTCAAGGAATAGCTATTGTTCGGAATCACAATGGAGAAGAAATACTGCTTGCTTTCTTTCCGTTGCTACAAATTTGATTTACATATACTAATACCCACAGTCAAAGAGAGGATATTTCGTATTACACTTTATATTCGTCCTGATGGCATCCGCAGGATATTACTTTCTTTTGTAGGAGTTTTTAATATTTTCACTACTGAGACATAAAACTGTAGTACTCATGTTCTCTATTGAATACATTTTGTGTGAATTCTATGAAAAATGTATTGTTTATGGCTGAAAATAATATATTCAAACCATTCATCCAAATCAAAAAGATTTTCAAATTTAAATGAACCGTTACTTTGGTTTTTGAAAATCTGCCTAGTCATTCAATATATATTCGTGAAATGCAGCAATTGCCATACAAAATGTATTGTTCTACAATCATTTTTTGCCCAATTTTATACATGGCTGATAAGATTGTCAAGAAAAGGCTGGCTAAATGCTTATTCTGCATCACTTTCAGCTTCGAAAATATTTATGATGGAAATTGAATATTTTTTTTTATTCAATTCAAATAATGTATATATATATATATACATACATATATATATATATATATATATATATATATATATATATATATATATATATATATATATATATATATATATATATATATATATATATATATATATATATATACAGTGTCACCGATAAAGTCCGCATCAAATGGGAAACTTTTTTATTTATCGTTTTATGTGAAATTTGATTTTGGCAGTAGATTTTGCTCAAAAAATGATGTCAAATGGCGTCTACAAAATAGGTCACGTGATTTCCTTAACCTGTCAAAATTGACATTTAAAAAAAGAAACATCGAAAAATGACATTATTCTTCAAAATATCCAAAAATATCAAAGGATAAAAACATTTTCTTTTGTAATTTCACACCCACACACCAAGTTTCAAACCCATAATAAGTATTTTATATTTTCACTATTTTTCCGCACTCCTGCTTTTTCTACTTATCAAAATTTAAGCACACCTGTACTAAATCATTTATTTTAACTAAACTCGTCACCGAATTTCTTTTTTTGTAATATAATAATATTTTAAGAGCCTCTTTGATGTTAAAAACAAATTTTGAAAAATAAAAGTTGTCAAACTTGATGCAAAGTTCATCTAGTTTCAACAGGGCCTTCAAAACTATACAGTACTTGAGTGGCTGGTATTTTTAACGCAAGACATCCTGGTAGACATGTACAGCAATCCACTGTGAGTAAGATTTTAAAAAAATTTAAACAGACTGGTTCAGTTGAAAATACTTTAAAAAAACGTCATAATCCATCACGCAATAATGATGAGGTTCAGTTGGCTGTCTGCCTGGATGTTATCGAACAGGGAAAATCAAGTATTACCAATATTGTAGATAGAACTGGCGTTAAAAGACAAAGCGTAAGAGCAATTTTACATAAAAATAAATTCAAACCCTACAAACCCAAATTTATAAATACCTTAAAGGAAAGAGATTTCGATGTTCGACTAGATTTATCTTTCTGGTACCAAGGAGAAGTTCCCAGAATTGTAGGTGGTGGGCTCAGGAAAATCCTCATTTTGTGATAGAATGTCGGGACCAATATTCATTTAAAACAAATGTGTGGTGCGGTGTTTTAAATAATCAGGTAATGGGACCATTCTTTTTTAGACACAATTTAACTTCTCAGGATTATTTGCAATTTCTAAAGACTGAGATCAGTGATATAGTGGACAATATGCCGGTTGAAATAAGACACAGTCTGTGGTATCAACGTGACGGGGCTCCTATTCATAGTTCAAGACAAGTCAAAGAGAAACTATTAGAAATGTTTAGGGGCAAAGTTATTGGGCGAAATATGGAGCAAATATGGCCGCCTAGGTCGCCAGATTTAACCCCACTAGATTTTTTCTTGTGGGGTTACTTTTATTTAATGTCGTGAGTCTTTTTTTCGTGTTTTTTTGCTATTAGGTATAGGTACATGTTTATTTCCAGTTCCTTTTAATTAAGATTAAATTCCACTGTATTTTTTGGTAAAAAAACAATAAACACTCTAAGATATTGTTTCCTAATGTTCCGTTTTATTCTAATTCATATTGTGAGGCCATTTGCTCATTAAAAAACTCAAGTACTGTATAGTTTTGAAAGCCCCGTTGAAACTAGATGAACTTTGCATCAAGTTTGACAACTTTTATTTTTCAAAATTTGTTTTTAACATCAAAGAGGCTCTTAAAATATTATTATATTACAAAAAAAGAAATTCGGTGACGAGTTTAGTTAAAATAAATGATTTAGTACAGGTGTGCTTAAATTTTGATAAGTAGAAAAAGCAGGAGTGCGGAAAAATGGTGAAAATATAAAATACTTATTATGGTTTTGAAACTTGGTGTGTGGGTATAAAATTACAAAAGAAAATGTTTTTATTCTTTGATATTTTTGGATATTTTGAAGAATAATGTCATTTTTCGATGTTTCTTTTTTTAAATGTCAATTTTGACAGGTTGAGGAAATCACGTGACCTATTTTGTAGACGCCATTTGACATCATTTCTTAAGCAAAATCTACTGCCAAAATCAAATTTCACATAAAACGATAAATAAAAAAGGTTCCCATTTGATGCGGACTTTATCGGTGACACTGTATATATATATATATATATATATATATATATATATATATATATATATATATATATATATATATATATATATATATATATATATATATTTAATGATGCAACTAATTTTCCTTCATTTTCAGTATTTTATCATTAAATTTCACAAAAAGGATTTGAAGCTTTATATGCTCTATTAATTATCTGCGAGCGCTTTCGACAGCTGGTCGTACTTGGTTAATCTTTTTAATTTCTTTTTTTTTCAGGGTTGTCAAATCAATTTATATTATATTAGACAATGGAAGTCTGAACTGAAGAAATATAGCACGAAAAATCGTCAACCACCTTCAAACAAAGATGATGATAAGCTTTTCTTCACCCAACGTTCGAACGAATCATTCAAAACTATTCCTGAAAAAATGTGGAAAGGGTCGGATTCCAGCCCACATGACAATAATTGAATAAAAAAAAGACGAAAGTGATTCAGAACGTCATTCCATCTGCCTTTTGTTATCTCAGACAAAAATCACCCCCGGAAAAAACTATTTATCGGATATTATTCCCTCAGATTTGTACCGAAATCCACCCTGATAGTTGGGGTCTTTATACTTTTTATGATATATCATAATACAGCTCTCTCACAATGCGTATGCAATACTGTTTTTATGGAAACCCCTAAATGTTCTTTCCCGGACTCGATTACATTTCTTATAGAAATATCTCGGGCTGGGAAAGCAGCCTAAAAGCTATTTATTTTTATGTGAGTGTTATCATTGATACGAAATGAGTATTCGAACTGATGATTTTTACTGTTTTCATGAAAGACTTTGACACTGTTATTCCCGGTTTTATGAAGCGTTACTGAAACAATATTGTTCCAGTCATATACCCAGAGAACAAGAGAGTATACAGTGTGTCGCATTCACTAGCTGCCAGTGAGGAACTCTTAAAAATTGAAATTTGTATCAAAAATATGTCATGATTCTCCTCACCTCATTGAAAAACTCACTGAAAATGTCACTTGAAAGACATTACTTTCACAAGGCTCGGCTGATGTTTACTCAAAGGGTTTTCTCATTTCTAGCTAAACGTGAAGCGGTTTCTTTGCAGTTGTGTTTTTGTCAAGAACAATACTTCATTCAATTTTCAAGTAGATATTCATTTATTTCTCACATACATGAAACTTCTGATCCAAAATTGAACAGTGATCATTGTTATACTATTAATGAAAAGCTATCCACACACTACGTAATTCATTAATATTCTTTCCACAAAAAAAATTAAAAAAAGTCATCCTTCATCATGGAGCAAAAAAATCATTTTCAAAATATTCTAAAAAAATATTGAGACTCGTGTAGCGAATGTTTCACCCTTATTCTATGAAATAACTTCTGGGAAATGTGAGAAAAAACAATAATTCATTTGAATTAACACTGGAAAATTTTTTTATATGTCCGTTACCATCACGAGTTTTCCATTCATTCATTTTTATGCATAATCTATGCTTGTATTTTTTCTGCTCATCTGTATTTTTTGTATTAATGTGGATTCCACCATTTATCTGAGCAAACATGATACATTGAAAGATATTTTTTAGCAGCACGTCTGAAGTTATGAGAAGCTGGGGCAACAACATTTATATGAAGTTTTGAAAATATTATTCGTTTTATTCAGAGAGAAGATGAGATTCTCCTTCCTCGATGTCAATTACTCAATCACATTATTGAGTAATTTTTGAAAATCATCCTCTCTTTGGAATAATCCCACATTTTCTGTATGGAGATTAATCCCTCCTGAAAATATTGCCCTTTCAATTTCAATAATGCTGAGACTTTTTTAAAAAACAACAACATTTTGAATCTGCCATCATCGATACATAATGTGGTATATTTAGGAACACCCAAAGTTGCCTAAAATGCTATTTGGTTACACTATAAGATAGAGGGGAGTAAGTGAAGGAGGTGTTTAGGAAGAGATGAATATTACTGGCTTCAATTAGGATAAGGTCCAAAGTGAGTGGGTCCCTCCACTGCAACCCGCCATGGTTTATTGTGGCTCACACACACAGCAGAAGAGAAAAAAAGAAAAGCGGAAAAGAGAGGCGAAGAACGAATGAATTATAATTTGATGTTTCATGTGAAAAATCATGTCACAAACATAATGATAAATTTGATGATTTCTACATATTTATGGATCAATGTTATAATCACTTTTGGTAATCGAACCCCATCGGGGGAAATGTTAATCAACTCGCTGCAACGATTCTTTGCATTTGACCTACCGAAGAGCATGACACAAGATTCAGATGGGTTTACAGAGCGACACACAATGTCTTCCGACGGTCCAAGTCTCTACATATGACGATTCAAATGACAGTGACCTTCAAGAAGGTCTGTTAGACATCGTAGTTCGTCCCTACTGTAGTTCAACAACTGTTTGGTATCAAGCTATTTTTCAAGCGTAAATTTCCGCTTGTAATACAGTCGCATAGGTTCCTGAGCAGGTTGATATCTCTGTCCTGGGTCTGCGACTGAAAACACCTGCACCAAAACCGAAAGGTGTTTTCGATCCATCTGTGAGCCAACAACTATCTGCTCTTTATATTTCCTTCTTCCGTAGGATCCAGTCTTCTCTACTCGGGAACATTCCTTTATAAGGCTTCAGATAAATATTAAGAATTGAAATTATCTAAAGAAGAAATAAACTTGGTAAAATGGGAGCGATAATGTGAAGTTCATGTTTTTTATGAAATTGTTGAAGTGCCAACCAGGAGGAATTGCGTTACTATCTGCATTTTCCAAAATATTCGAGAAAACTTATCAAAGAAGGCTCCTCTCTTCTTGCAAGAAGTGTAAAATCATCCCAGACTGTCGATATGGCTTCCAAATTGGCAATTCCACTCAGGATGCCACAATGAATTCAGTCAATGAAGTCATTTCTAATCTCGATAGAGTGTTCTATTCGACTTATCATGAATTTTCGACACTGTTAATCACGATTTACTTTTGGGCAAGCTGTTTTGTCTAGGAATTCGTGGCTCATCTCTGGATTGGTTGAGATCTTATCTGGATTGCAGAACGCAAACTATGAGGGTTAAACTGGAGGCTGGGAACTTCCACTCTAGAAACTGTGTCCTTCCCACCGGCGTTCCCCAGGGTAGCGTCCTAGGACCTATTCTCTTCCTTTTATTCGTACATGACCTCAACAACAGTAATCGTCAACATTGTACAGTGTAATTTGCCAACGATTCTTCGTTCACTCCGTTCAGATTATGAGGGATTGAACATTGATGCTCAACTCTCTTGGAATAAGCACATTGATTATATTTTGAGTAAAATGTCGAAACATTGTTTTGTAATTCGTAATCTCCATAATTTTGTTCCATTGAATATATTGAAGAGCTATTAGTTGACTTTTTCCATGCTGTAGAGTCTCTGGAAATGAACTGATTTGATTTGATTCGAAGCGAAAAAGCATCCAAAAGTTTTCAAACTGACGACTGTGAATGGTTGACATGAGATAATATTATAAAGGGTCATGTCCTTCAAAGTCTTACTCAGTTTGTCGCTTGTATTTCTTCATTGGAATTTCATATCAACTTAACTTGAAACGTATATGCGCAGTAGTAAATTTTGAGTTCAATAATTCCTGTTTTGAAAGTATCACTAGTGGAATTTGTTGCTAATGTCCTGTATTCGAAGCTGGAAAAACTGATTGAAAGACGTCAAATCAAAAGTATATCTTTGGAATTAATACTCGAAGAGTATTGTGGAATCTGTTGAGTAAGCTCCGAACTGAAATTTGTGTGTTATAAGGTTGTTAGTTTTGCTTTTTGTTTACTGTTGAAATGGAGACTAGATCCAAAAGCAGGTCCACATACAAATACAAAGTCTTTAGTTACGGCGGTATGTACTTCAAATGAGTTTAACGATAGTCTGTTGAAAATAATAACAGAGAGTCTCCACTGGCGTCATCAAATCCTCGTCCTAGATTACTGTAGTCTACCACTTCGCATCACTTGCTGATTGAAACACGTGTCGACGTGTTGAAAATAATTGCTAAATAATTGTTAAAATTTATTGATTTTACTTCGGTTATACTGTATCATTTTTTTTATTGGTGACATATGATAATTCAACGGATACAGTAATAAATAAATGCAATAAATCATAATATATCATTATGCGACAACAGAATAACTACTTATTTCTCTGCATAAACGTAGAATCTTATTTTTTTGCTCACCTCCACTTACAAAACTCCCCCTCAGAAGGAAAACACTGGGACTGTTTATTATTTTTTGATGTGAATCAGCATAAGCTAGAGAAGGGAATAACTTTTTCAGTACATTTACCGATAAAACAGTGGGTTCGTCCTAAAAGTCTCGCGAGACTCGCTTATTGATACCGTATTTATAGGTATTATAGATTTTGTCGGCTGATTGAATGTTTATGTTGGCATGCTGGGGCACCCCACAGTCACACGTCACCCCTGACTGCAGGAAGCACCGTGGATTTTTTACGCCCATGATATATTATTCTTTTATCATTCATTGTTATGAGTTGAGTGTGGATAGAAATAATTGGGTATTTCCAGTAATTCAATGATTACAAGAAGCAGAATGAGTAGAAAAATCACAAAATATAATTTGCCACTCAATTTGTAGTTTTCAGTAATATCAACTGACATTTCGTAACTCCTTGAGAGGCAGAGCTTATCGTGAGGGTCTTCTATTAGGTATCGAAATCATCCTAAGGTGGCTGCTCATAGAAATGAATCAATTCACCTAAAATATGTTATTGAGAATTTCAATTAATCTTTTTTTAAATTGAACATGTTAATTTTGTTTTGTCGCGCCGTAGTCAGTTCTGGAATTCTCTACTGATATGGTGTGAATGAGTCAGAGACAAGACAGTTCGAATCAAAACATGAATTAGTTCGAAAGTAAAAAAAGCGGCAGTGAAATGCAGTAATTATAATGTAATGCAACTATGGAATCATTCAGTTGTGAATTGTGCTATTGATCAACGTTGTTGAATGGATGCAAAACAAGGAGAAAGTTCGTAATAGTAGTTATTTGAAAGTACACCTTTTTCAGATGTTACAACATCTAATTTTCATATTTGTTTGATAGTGATTGACAATATTTCATGTTGAGTTCCATCAGTTCGGACTTCCATTTTCTAATATGATATAATATGATTCGAAATCCCTGAAACAACAAAGTCGAAAACAATTATATTAGGCAAAAAAAAGAAAATCTGAAATGAAATTCAATAACGAAGATGTATGTGGATACTAACAATCAAAACGTCGTGAAGTAACTTGGCTTGAAATCTTTTAATTTTCATTTTAATTGTTCAATTTCCAAGTATTCGCTTGATTTTTTATTTCAGTTTAATTCCATTTCAGGGTTTTTCCATTCAAAATATAATTTTCATCTTCAGCTATTCATTATAATTTTTCATTTTACTTGTTCTTTCAGGGATTTCAAGTCATTTTATATCATATTAGACAATGGAAGTCCTAACTGATGAAATTCATTTAATTACCACTGTCACTATTTAAAATCATATCAAATATCCGCTGCATAGGAAACTATAGAATGTGGTGTACTGCAAAGAACGGTTTGGGGCCCCCATTGGCTTCTCATTTTGTATGTTAACCTGTTTCTGTTGAATTCAACTGAGGATGCCGTGAACTAACAGCGTTCAATAATCTATGGATAAAAATGATGAGGAGGTTACTTTATTGAACAAAACGAAGAATATGAAAACCAAGCCTCAAAAACAGGATGAATCAATGAAAACAAAACAAAGCTCGTTGCTAATATTTGACATTTGAAAAAATCACTTGTATAGAATGAGAGGTCAAATGATACCACATTCAAGAGGTCATCGATTTTCATTTTCGATTCTTCCTGATTCGTACAAGCTTTTATTCAATTGAAATATTTTTATGTATGATAGATCGTCCGACTCGTGGAGCCCAAATTTTGTATGACATTGCATTCTATAGTGAATATGGTGAACCGCCAAAAATGGCGGAATGATATTTCGCCATCTGAAAGAACTACCAAAGATGACGGATAATGCAACTCCATAATATAGATACCAAATGGATCGATTCAAAGGAACAAAATGCAAAATAATTGAAAACAAGATGGCCACCATATCGATTTCGAAAAGGTTCAACTCGACAAACATTAGGGATAGTCTGGTGTTTCATCCAAATCGGTTTCAGACGTTTTGAAGCATTTCCTGGATGATTATCGGACATTCGGCATTGATGTAAATCATTTGGTGATACTATTTGAGTTTTATAAGTTGTGAATTCCAAGTGATCCTACAGAAAAATCCAACAGGCTGAAGTCGGGTGATCTTGCGAGTCACTTCATTGGTCATTTTAGACTGATCCGTCTACCGGGAGATACATCGCTCAAGTACGAAGTTGTAATTGTTACTATGTCACAAGAGTGTCTAATGAATCATTGTCTTTTTTTTATTTCACAATGTTGATTTCCGACTTCTACATTGTAAAGAAATTGTTCATAAACTGCGTGCTAGGTACAACTCGATAGCGTTGAAAATAGATATCAGTAATCCTCCAAACATTCTGTTTGTGACGAAATTGGAAATATTCTTGAAATATTTTCCCTTGAAAATGAAAATCGAGTGGTCCCAGAGATTTTTTCTGAACGCCAAATATGACGTTCCCTGTAGGAATTTCCGAACCAAGTTCTTTCAGGCAGTCCAAATTTTTCATTGCAAAATATATTATATTGAGTTTGCTTCGAGTTTTTATTTTTGTGACGAAGGTATATCGTAAGCTATCCTCTTTCCCATTCTTTCATTCATTGACTCACCTTCAAACTTCAATCAGTCATTTGGGTGAGGTGGTGGAATAGTCAATAAATCCTTACTTGTGGTGTTATACGCAAAATAGCATAAGTTTTGAATTTGAACAGGACGCAAGTGAGATTCGGCATAACCGGTTCCTTCGCCATTTTATAGAATGTTATTAGGGCATGCTATTTCATTAGTATTCGACTATCATATCGTTTGACCATATTTCAAACATATTTTTGAAGTGTTTTCTATTAGATCAAAGTACCGTTTTCTGGAAAAATTTCCCTTTGAATGTTTTCATGCAAATTTTCAGGAAATAGTTATCGTGCCAAGATTATAATAGTGAAAGAATATTCGTATAACGTCTACCTTCCTTTGAATTACATTCTTGATTCAAATATTATTTTGTGATCAATTTCACCAATTGAATAAAACACTTGATTAACTTCCACTTCTTTGAATGAACCGAAGAATTGAATGGCAATTGAAGATTCTCCCCGGAGAAAACAAATTAATTCCAGACAATGTTTCGAATAGAATTGGATTAATTTCCAGCTCTTTTCATTACCTGTTTGCGGAATATCCTTCAGGAATAACTGAAAACCAACCAACTCTACATAGAAGTCCATTTTGATGAATTTCCACCCCTCATAATAGCGACCCCGGCAATTTGAACCTTACCGAGGTCCTTTTAAGAGCTACCGCAATTTACACAGAATATTCACACAAATCTTCGCCGCATTCTAATCTGTGGTCATTTTTAAACCCGTATTATGAAAATTATTAATTCAAGTTATTCAGCGGTTGGTTCCGGGTTTGATGTTGTTTGTAATATGGTTAACATCGACTGGGTGACCATCAATTTTATGTAATTCAATTGAACTAATTTTATTTGGACAGTGGTTGGCTTTTATTGGTTTATTCGGAGGTTAGGATGAGGGTATTTAATATACTGAACTGTATCAGTAGATTTTTGAAGGAATTTTGTTTTCGAATTTCATCAGCAATGGTGGGTAATGGAGATCTAAGCAAACATATTTATTTATGTTATCACGCACAAGTCACTTCTGTGACTTTTGTGGTATTGTCTGTTTGTCTATTTTCTATTAAATAGAACCTATGTATTGAACTAAAGTCATTTTTATGGAGGAAAATCAGTTTTTCATCGACCTCTCTTGGGTCCACAATCTGAAAATTTATAATGGAGAACTTTATACAAGTCTAGAAAGGGCAAACTTTTCGGTTTACCCTGACAAGTTACTGCGTAAAATCAAAGTATTCTTCACAAATAAAATGTTCTATTTATCAGTAACTTGTCGTATTTAACAATTTAGCCTGTCAAAAAAAATTGCTAAGAAATAATAAAATACTTATATTAACATTTCGGGGGCCAAATTCTGCCTCTGTATTGTCAGAAAATACAAATTCCAACAGATTCCACCATTGAAAAGATATATTGCGTCTACGAAACATTGAGCTTCATTAAATATATAAATCATATATAATTTCTGAAAAGTTATCGAATTGACATCATTCTCTACAGAAAAACTATCGAATATGAACAAAACCGAAAATTCTATTGATATTTTCGATGTTCTTAATAATGCATTCCAAATTCTTCAACCCAAAATGCTATTTTTCCGATATTTTATTTGGGAATGGAAACGTAACAAAACCAAGTCAACCAAATTAATTCCATTTCTCATTTTTCATTCACCGGATAAATTTCCAGTTCCATTTTATAAAAAATTCTTTCAAGGAATAGCTATTGTTCGGAATCACAATGGAGAAGAAATACTGCTTGCTTTCTTTCCGTTGCTACAAATTTGATTTACATATACTAATACCCACAGTCAAAGAGAGGATATTTCGTATTACACTTTATATTCGTCCTGATGGCATCCGCAGGATATTACTTTCTTTTGTAGGAGTTTTTAATATTTTCACTACTGAGACATAAAACTGTAGTACTCATGTTCTCTATTGAATACATTTTGTGTGAATTCTATGAAAAATGTATTGTTTATGGCTGAAAATAATATATTCAAACCATTCATCCAAATCAAAAAGATTTTCAAATTTAAATGAACCGTTACTTTGGTTTTTGAAAATCTGCCTAGTCATTCAATATATATTCGTGAAATGCAGCAATTGCCATACAAAATGTATTGTTCTACAATCATTTTTTGCCCAATTTTATACATGGCTGATAAGATTGTCAAGAAAAGGCTGGCTAAATGCTTATTCTGCATCACTTTCAGCTTCGAAAATATTTATGATGGAAATTGAATATTTTTTTTTATTCAATTCAAATAATGTATATATATATATATACATACATATATATATATATATATATATATATATATATATATATATATATATATATATATATATATATATATATATACAGTGTCACCGATAAAGTCCGCATCAAATGGGAAACTTTTTTATTTATCGTTTTATGTGAAATTTGATTTTGGCAGTAGATTTTGCTCAAAAAATGATGTCAAATGGCGTCTACAAAATAGGTCACGTGATTTCCTTAACCTGTCAAAATTGACATTTAAAAAAAGAAACATCGAAAAATGACATTATTCTTCAAAATATCCAAAAATATCAAAGGATAAAAACATTTTCTTTTGTAATTTCACACCCACACACCAAGTTTCAAACCCATAATAAGTATTTTATATTTTCACTATTTTTCCGCACTCCTGCTTTTTCTACTTATCAAAATTTAAGCACACCTGTACTAAATCATTTATTTTAACTAAACTCGTCACCGAATTTCTTTTTTTGTAATATAATAATATTTTAAGAGCCTCTTTGATGTTAAAAACAAATTTTGAAAAATAAAAGTTGTCAAACTTGATGCAAAGTTCATCTAGTTTCAACAGGGCCTTCAAAACTATACAGTACTTGAGTGGCTGGTATTTTTAACGCAAGACATCCTGGTAGACATGTACAGCAATCCACTGTGAGTAAGATTTTAAAAAAATTTAAACAGACTGGTTCAGTTGAAAATACTTTAAAAAAACGTCATAATCCATCACGCAATAATGATGAGGTTCAGTTGGCTGTCTGCCTGGATGTTATCGAACAGGGAAAATCAAGTATTACCAATATTGTAGATAGAACTGGCGTTAAAAGACAAAGCGTAAGAGCAATTTTACATAAAAATAAATTCAAACCCTACAAACCCAAATTTATAAATACCTTAAAGGAAAGAGATTTCGATGTTCGACTAGATTTATCTTTCTGGTACCAAGGAGAAGTTCCCAGAATTGTAGGTGGTGGGCTCAGGAAAATCCTCATTTTGTGATAGAATGTCGGGACCAATATTCATTTAAAACAAATGTGTGGTGCGGTGTTTTAAATAATCAGGTAATGGGACCATTCTTTTTTAGACACAATTTAACTTCTCAGGATTATTTGCAATTTCTAAAGACTGAGATCAGTGATATAGTGGACAATATGCCGGTTGAAATAAGACACAGTCTGTGGTATCAACGTGACGGGGCTCCTATTCATAGTTCAAGACAAGTCAAAGAGAAACTATTAGAAATGTTTAGGGGCAAAGTTATTGGGCGAAATATGGAGCAAATATGGCCGCCTAGGTCGCCAGATTTAACCCCACTAGATTTTTTCTTGTGGGGTTACTTTTATTTAATGTCGTGAGTCTTTTTTTCGTGTTTTTTTGCTATTAGGTATAGGTACATGTTTATTTCCAGTTCCTTTTAATTAAGATTAAATTCCACTGTATTTTTTGGTAAAAAAACAATAAACACTCTAAGATATTGTTTCCTAGTGTTCCGTTTTATTCTAATTCATATTGTGAGGCCATTTGCTCATTAAAAAACTCAAGTACTGTATAGTTTTGAAAGCCCCGTTGAAACTAGATGAACTTTGCATCAAGTTTGACAACTTTTATTTTTCAAAATTTGTTTTTAACATCAAAGAGGCTCTTAAAATATTATTATATTACAAAAAAAGAAATTCGGTGACGAGTTTAGTTAAAATAAATGATTTAGTACAGGTGTGCTTAAATTTTGATAAGTAGAAAAAGCAGGAGTGCGGAAAAATGGTGAAAATATAAAATACTTATTATGGTTTTGAAACTTGGTGTGTGGGTATAAAATTACAAAAGAAAATGTTTTTATTCTTTGATATTTTTGGATATTTTGAAGAATAATGTCATTTTTCGATGTTTCTTTTTTTAAATGTCAATTTTGACAGGTTGAGGAAATCACGTGACCTATTTTGTAGACGCCATTTGACATCATTTCTTAAGCAAAATCTACTGCCAAAATCAAATTTCACATAAAACGATAAATAAAAAAGGTTCCCATTTGATGCGGACTTTATCGGTGACACTGTATATATATATATATATATATATATATATATATATATATATATATATATATATATATATATATATATATATATTTAATGATGCAACTAATTTTCCTTCATTTTCAGTATTTTATCATTAAATTTCACAAAAAGGATTTGAAGCTTTATATGCTCTATTAATTATCTGCGAGCGCTTTCGACAGCTGGTCGTACTTGGTTAATCTTTTTAATTTCTTTTTTTTTCAGGGTTGTCAAATCAATTTATATTATATTAGACAATGGAAGTCTGAACTGAAGAAATATAGCACGAAAAATCGTCAACCACCTTCAAACAAAGATGATGATAAGCTTTTCTTCACCCAACGTTCGAACGAATCATTCAAAACTATTCCTGAAAAAATGTGGAAAGGGTCGGATTCCAGCCCACATGACAATAATTGAATAAAAAAAAGACGAAAGTGATTCAGAACGTCATTCCATCTGCCTTTTGTTATCTCAGACAAAAATCACCCCCGGAAAAAACTATTTATCGGATATTATTCCCTCAGATTTGTACCGAAATCCACCCTGATAGTTGGGGTCTTTATACTTTTTATGATATATCATAATACAGCTCTCTCACAATGCGTATGCAATACTGTTTTTATGGAAACCCCTAAATGTTCTTTCCCGGACTCGATTACATTTCTTATAGAAATATCTCGGGCTGGGAAAGCAGCCTAAAAGCTATTTATTTTTATGTGAGTGTTATCATTGATACGAAATGAGTATTCGAACTGATGATTTTTACTGTTTTCATGAAAGACTTTGACACTGTTATTCCCGGTTTTATGAAGCGTTACTGAAACAATATTGTTCCAGTCATATACCCAGAGAACAAGAGAGTATACAGTGTGTCGCATTCACTAGCTGCCAGTGAGGAACTCTTAAAAATTGAAATTTGTATCAAAAATATGTCATGATTCTCCTCACCTCATTGAAAAACTCACTGAAAATGTTTTTCAGTGAAATCCGATCTGATCTCATCGAGAAATTTCACATTAAATCATCAAAATCATTTTGGTATTCTTGTTTTACATGGACTATTCAAAAAAGCTTTAGAATACAAAACAAATTATATTTTTGAAGTACTGAGCAAACCTTAGGTTATAGTATTTTCTTTAATTTCGGAGGAAATAGACGAAATAGTTTATGTTATGCTTCAGAAAACCATAGAACTGTTTTTGAACTTTCATTTTTCGTTGTTGCAAAGCCAAGCTTTGATATCTAGGGGGAAAGAGCCCAATAAAAGCATTCGTGATCCAACATTGGACAGCTGAAGTCAATGCATTCGTTAATTCTCAGACGCTTTGCTTTTTGAACTCTGGTTTCATCTCAAAAGGGATTCCATGAATCTAGCCTAGACTGCTATAAGTATAGTAATATAAATTCACGTTTTTTTATTTGAGAAATTCCAGCTGCTTGACAATTCTTTAAAAATTTTTGAATTCCTTAACGAAAGTTATTAAAAATTATAAGGATGCGACTCAATTTCTCAAAAAAATTGTTAATATCCATGTGCCCAACTACACTATCTCATTTCAGTTGGACACTACCTAAATGATGGATTTCTTGTCGGATATATTCGACGAAGAGAATCTATTGTATAACCACCACAAGCACCTTACCTCAAGCATCTAGATATTTAATAGCTATTGTTTTTTGGAAATTTTGGGCATGAAGCGTATGGCAGCGAAGTTTGTTTCAAAATTGCTGAATGATGACATCAACGGCTATCCATATTTGCTCAAAAGGGTCATAATTGGTGACGAAACATGACTATATGGGTACGACATCGAGAACAAAGGCCAATCGTTCCAATGGAAGAGCCCAGGAGAACCCAGACCAAAAAAAGGAAAAGAACAGAAGAAAAGGAAAACAAAATTCATTACCCAACAGATGACTCCATTTACAGGACAATATATAATATAATGATGCAGTATACTTGAGCTAAATATGTATATAACAAAAGATTGACATATCAAGGATTTGACAAATTGAGAAATAAATTCACATACATGATCAAAATTGAGGAAAAAGATGACATATTGATTAATTATTATTTGTAAATAACATGAAATGTAACCAGTAAGCTGGATGATAGTTTGTTCAATTCTGGATAATTTGGTCTTCAGTGGATCGAAATTAATATCGCATTGACTGCAGTGCGTATTATAATTTTCACACATCAAATTTACAGGAGACACTTTTCCAAGGTTGGATCTAGTAAAAGGGGTATAGAAAGCGATATTTCTGCGTGTAGTGTCTTGAGATACGTTGAAGTTAATTTGTTCTAGTAACGAGGGTGCATCAATGGAACAGTGCACAATTTTGTATAACATAACAATACTTGATGAAACTCTACGTTGCTCCAAGGAAGGCAGACCGAATCTTTGAAGTAGAGTGAAGTGGTCAGTTCCTCTAGCAGGGTACCCGCCATCAGTTCTAAATGAAAGAAACTTTCGCACATTTTCCAAGGTTTCCTTATGTACAATATAGAGAGGGTACCAAATCAAAGTAGCATACTTTTATTTGGAGCTAAGGAGAGATGTAGGTATAAAGTATAGTCAAGGCGGTAATATTGGTGAATGATTTACAGTTGCGCAGCCAAGCCAAGCCGAGCATTTTTTAGCCAGTATTGGTGTTTCCCACAAATGTCAACCTGCTGTTGAACGTCACCCCTAGATCTTTGACAGCTTTCTCGCGAAAGTATAAAAATACTCAATAATATTAGCATCACGTGTGAAAGACCCAAACTTTGCACTTCTCAACATTAATTGCCAATTTATTGATTTAACACCAGTTATATATCAGGTCTAATTGAGACTGGAGGAAAGAGCAGCTCTCTAAACTTGTGATAGATGAAAAGATCTTCAAGTCGTCTGCAAAAAGTAAGTTGCCACACGAAAGCTTCGAGGTGAGATCATTTATGAAGAGGAGGGAAAGCAGGAGTCCCAGACTGGAGCCTTGTGACACACCGGATGGTGATAAGTATGGTGCAGACGCAACTCCATTATAATAAGATTTCAACCCATTTGAGCTATTTTCTCTAGTAAGATGGAGTGACTAATTATGTCGGAGGCCTTTGCAAAATCTGTGTATCTCTGATTTTTCATTGTTTCCATGTTTCAGGATAATGAGATTTGCTTAGGATTGTGTTGAATATTTTTGACAATGGATAAGCAAAAACCTTAGCAGAGTCCCTCACTAGAAAGCTGGGAATGAGATGAAATGTCAAGGTTTTGCTCATTGTTTTTTTCGATTACCATCAGGAGTTCTTGCTACATGGTCGTACGGTCATCAAGGAGTATCATCTTGAAGTTAAGCATCGTTTGCGAGAAGCAATACGAAGAGAACATCCGATATTGTTGCACATATCTTTCTCAATAACAGCAGAAAAAAAGAAGAAGTTGGGAGACCCTTTTTTCAGGAAAAATCATCATAAAAAAGCCTAATTCCAGGATAAGGACATGAACGAATACACCTTAGTTAATGAATCACAAGATAGACGGTGTTGAATGATATCTTATTTCCATCAATGAATTGATAGATATACAGAAATTCACGATTTCAATTCGTTAATGATTCAGTTGCTATACAGAGTGAGTTTGTTTGTTGGTCTATCATGTAATCCATAACTGACGCCAAATAAGTGACTTTTATTGTTAAATTTCGATACCATGGATAATTGACCTTCATTTTTCCAACGTAAAATGAAGCTCATGACCACGACACTCTTCAGATAAAATATTTATTGAAATCATAAAAGTAGTTTTCCAGTTCAATCATCACAAATATGGAATTCTATTGAAATGGCAATCAAATCAATGGTTTCTTATGGTCATCAGTATTTTTGATAGTTTGAAACAATATTGATTGAATATTTGAAAGCCAAGGAAAGTTTCACAGCATCAGAAACGAAACTGAAGTAGTAATAAAGGAAAATGAGTATATTTTATTTGAATTACATTGCTATAAAATAAAATTAAACAATAAATGTAATTACTGTAAAATGAATGCTGTTTTCATTGAAACAACTATATCAAGATGGTAAAAATATCTGAGATAAACTTTCAGAATCAGCAGAAAGAAAGATTCATTTCGAAACAACTTGACGTTGACATTTCAATACGACAAATGAGCTGCCCGGTGCAAATCAAGAGCGCTCCGACAGGAAAAACAAACTGTACCGAACTCAATTTGCAAATCTGTACTGCTCTCCCCGCCAATGCCGACGAGTGCAGGCAATTAGAGTAAAAGCGATACATATATGATAACATAGGCGGTATCATTTATTCCATGCATACAAATTCAGCGAAACAAACATAGCGCTGATAATTGGCGAATATGAATGGATATTCCGTATTTCAGAGCGGAATCAACCTTGCCTCGAGGCGTTTTTCTCTTATTAAAGAACCTGTAGTATTCAGCTGTCAAACCATTTTCATGCTAATTCGCTTTAATATGGCATTTAAAAGGATTTCACTGGGATTTTTAATATTTTCATATTAGGGCCGAGTCCATAGATAGCGAGTGACAGTTTTAAAATATTTCCATTGATAAGATCCACTGAGTCTCCTCTTTGAATCGACTGAATTGACACCGGGATTTATATTTAATCTCCCTGATTTGAATAACACGCTTTGCTGTGCGTTTTATTGATTTATTGCTTCACAAGTATTAGCTTCGGCTATCGCGATATTGATGATTAGAAAGGGATAATCACTGTATTCATAATAATCAACTATTGAATGTTTGAATCAAGGTTTGACGATGACATTCCTGATATCGGGTTTTCTATTTTCACTAAACATTTCACCAAACCGCAACCGCCTGATTAAAAACGCGAACATCACTTGCAACCTTGATATTGTGGAACATCGAAAAGAAGCTGGAGATTTGTCTGTCTTCTATAGATACTTTCAAGTAACTTTACACATTTGATTTCACATCGTATTTAGATTTAGACATCGTTCATCCCTACTGTAGTCCAACAACTGTTTGATATCAAACTTTGAAAGGTAAATAAACACCTTGGATTGAGCCAATCCTGGAAGATTCTGCCAGAAGTCCACAAATTTTCTTGCCATCCAAGTGTTCAACCTTTGTTTGGCAAAGCCTAAAGCGAAGCCACAACAGGTTCTGATCTGATGAAGCTACTTGCAGCACCCTCCTTTGCAATGGAGTCAGCAGCCTCATTGCCTTTCTGGCCGGTATGGCTAGGAATCCAGACCAGGGACAATCTGTTAAGTCTTTCTATCGAGGAGAGTCGTTTTTGGCAATTTGCTGCACCGCTCTTGAACCGCCTTGGGGGTTTTCCTGTAGTGCTTGTGTTTTGTCGTTAAAAAAGCGAATTTACTGGTAACAATACAGACAAAACTTCAGTGTCGCATATATCAGCAGTGAATGAGTTGACTTATGGTATAGGTCAAACGGGGAAAACCTTTTTCCAAAGAATGAAAGAACATGAGAGTAGTTTCTTGACTGTGAAAACTAACTCTGCATTCGCCAAACATCTTTTGGTGGATTAGCAAGTTCAACCACAACTATGAAGTATCAATTACATTTTGAAGATGAAAAAATCTGTATAAAAAATGTTTTTACGTCGCCCTCCTAAGAACAACAACTCTCAAAAGTCGAAACTCAGGACTAAACGAGTCTTATCTTTCAGCGTTGTGTTGAATATGTTTTCTTATATGGAAAGTGTTGATTAGTTCTTCCTTTCCATGAAAGACCAATGCGTCTCTAGTCACAGGCGATTTATTGTATTTGTGCCACATGACGGTTGAGGAATGTCTGCAGTTTGCTGTGTAATTTACCCAGTAAGTAAATCCACTGTGATCTGAAAGTGCATATAGATTATAACAACAAGGAGTCACATTGTCTGCTGCATAATGGCTCATATCGAACCCATTTAGAGGAAATTCGATGGCAACATCCAACTTGCCTCTAAATTTTTCCGATAGGGGGAATCTTCCAAAATGAATTACTAAAATACGGGAAAACTCATGGATTGATAAAGACTTTTCTTCTTTCCTTGCAACTCAAATATCCATATCCATATCCACCATATCCACCATATCCACCAGTCCTTAGTGATGAGTGTCTACAGTATGTGCACTCCATTGTGGATTTTAATTGACCAGCGAAATCATCTACAATCTTAGAGTTATCTCATCCGTTATGATCGGTTTAGGTTACTCATTGATTCTCATGTAAGTCATCATGTAAACCTTCTAAACTTAACGAAGGAACTCCTGGGCATGACCCTTGAATCTAGGGACAAAACTCTGAATCCGACTTGTTAAGGAGACTGTGTTCACTGCTCTATCAGATGATTCTTTCGACCACAATTCCTTGATAACTTCTAAGAAAGCTTTGATAAAAGCACCCTTTATGCTAGAAATACTAGTACTGATATCTTTCATGTCCTCATCCTTCTTCAAACATTCCAGTAACCATCTCGTAATTGAAAAACATTATAATACACTGTTCATGTATCAGGTGTTGCCAATATTTTTCAATCCCTTGAGTCGTCCAAGGGTTTTGCCTGAAGAATGTATCACTGATCTAATTTTGTTGTAGCAGCTGATGATACGGTCGCTACTGCTATTTCCTTCCAAATAATCACTATACCGAATAATAATCATCATTGGACCAGCTGGATGAAGAATTTGACGTTGCAATGCTTGAAACTGGATAAGAGAGGTTTACGGTAGACTTTTTGTTGGTTACAAGTTCTAGGAGCATTCGATCGTTTATATTTTGTTCATAATATGGATTCGTGAATCAGGGATTCATGAGAGATGTGCTCAAGATCACTCTCTCTGTTGATAATTTTACTTTGCCTGGGATTTATGTACCCAATTGACTACATTTCTCGTTGAACCGGGGGAACTTGTTATTGAGAAAGAATTGTGGGTCTTATACTTCTTTTTTTAAATTATTGGATTGAATTCTCTTGTCATTATGAAGTTGCTTTTGGTTAGGTTAATGTTGTCTTCTTCAGTCAGTCCTTGAGTCTTCCTCCTCCTGTTTGTTTTTCTTGTATCACTAGAAACTTCCTGTGGCAAATGGTGAAAGTAGAAATGTTGTACGGTCATTTTTTTAAGTATTTGTTTGCGTTAAACGACCAGAGCCACTTTCAGAGGAATCAGCATGCGAAATTTCAAGAAAGCCAGTGGAATTGATACCTAAAGTTGATTCAAAGTCACAATTTACTTCACATTCCATCACATTCATCTTGCATCACTAGTTTTTGCACAAACTTAGTAGTAAATGTCGTAACAAAAGGTTATGAAATATATATACTCTACTTTCAACGTTTTATTTACACTGAAAACTCGGAAAATATGGACAATTCTCTGTCTTACCTCAAAAACACTAATAAATCTTCCAACTATCGTATTATATAATCCCGGAACAGAATATACCCACCCTGTATCTCGTCACGTACCCGCAATTCCAACATTCCTCCCGGAAAACTTCTTCGATATGTCAAAAAGTTATCTAATGCGATATTGAAGTGATATTGAGAAAAATGTTGACACGTGACTGACGACTCACCCCCGCAATTTATTCCTATCGTATTCCTCAACACGTAAACTGCTCATCTTCATCGATTTTCGGGTCGATGGCATTTTTCGGATGAGAGCAAGTTTTCTAGGTCAGATTACATGTGACGAAATGAACCCAGTACGAAATACTTTGGGGTCATTCATAAATGCGATCGAAGGGGCGGTTAAGGTGGAGAGATGAATCATCCAAACCACCAGTCACAATGGGGTAGCAGGAATACGGCAATGTTTCGACAAAATACGAGGTTGTAACTGCTCAGGAAGAGACGAAACAAGGTGCATTGAATTTTTTTGAAGCAACAATGTATAAATTTTTTTTTCGGATTTCAAAAAAGATTTGCTTTTCATAATCATCTTTCATCTGTGTATGAATTATGAGCAGTTTTTTAACTCTTGAATTGGAAATGACATTGAAATGAAAGTGTAATGCCTTTTTTGAAAATTGAAAACTTATTCATTTGACAAAAAACACCCTATTGAATTATCAACGTTAGTGATGTGATGGATTACGGTACTTCGTCTGTTGCCTCATCGCCTCTGATGATGTCTACCGTAGTTGTTGACGAAACGGTAGCCTGCATAAAAACCTGCAGACCAACGCCAACAAACCCAAAAAATAGCTTCGATACAGTTACCTCCAGTTGTGTACTTTACACTCTTTCTTCAACCTTTTCTACTGTTCTCTAAGACAGAAATTCCGACAACTGTCTCCTCTGAAATTGTTGACAACCCACACTCCTATAGAAGTCCCTTTGCCGGATGACTCATCAAATTTTTTTTGAAGGACAAAACATAAGCACTAAAGGAAATCCCAAAAAGACTGACATGGTCCTTTCCACCAGGAAAAGAAGTTTATCGGGCTTAAAACCTCCCGAAATCTTCAAAAGCAAACTAAACTTCTCTGAGAAGGTGAAATACCTTGGTACTATCCTCGACAGGAAGCTAACATGGAACTCACACCTACAGAGTAGAGAAAAAAAAAATATATGTGGCTTGTGAGCGATGTTGGAGGACAGTGGGACGCGCATGGGGTCTTTCACCCTGTGTGGTCACCTGGATCTATACTGCAATAATAAGACATGTGTTAACGTACGGCCCCATTGCATGGGTACCTAAAGTTTTACAAGCAACGGCCATTCAAAAATTATATCAAATACAGCAACTGGCTTGTTTAAACATCACAGGAGCCATGAGAACAACATCAACCCAGGTTTGTGTTTAATAAACCATACAAAATACAAATAAAATAGAACACAGAGTCGGATGCTACAAATGCATTATGCATATAATAATAATAATAAATCGACTTCATTCATCAAAACTAAATTAGATGAACAGGCGGATTATCAGCATAAGCTGTTTTTCAAATCAACGTTACAAAGTGTACAATAAAAAACTATAATAATAACAAGTATAGAATAGAAGATAAATTAACCAATACAATAATAAACACAATAATGAAAGCTTGATTGAAATGAATAATAATAAGGGTTATCCAAAAATCGACATACAGATCACCAATCACCAGGATTTAAGAAGAAGTTTCAAGCGTTTTTTAAATGTCATTATCGTGTAAAGTCTGAAGTCACTGGGCAACTTATTATACAGATTAGCGGAAATATAGGAAAAACTACGAGTAAAAAGTGACGAGTTGTGTTTGGGAATGACCAAGACAGAGCCATTTCGAGAATAATAGTTGTTAGTCTGGGAAAAACTAACAAGTCTATTATATAAATAATCAGGTTTATTTGTTAATAGTATCAGTCATCAAACCTACTACTGATGTGATCAAATTTTCGTATGCTGAAGGAAAATCTCAAACATATATATATATATATATATATATATATATATATATATATATATATATATATATATATATATAACTGCACTCTGTTTTTATGCACTGTCGTAATTTTATTGTCTTTGAGGTTTTTTAGATCACAATTGACATTGTCACAACTAACGATTGAGCGTGAGGTTGTCTATTTTGATTGCCACGAAAACGATTGTTATGCGAAGCCCTATAGGCCCGTCGGTTATTGTTATAGTATCCTGAAGAATTACCCTGAAATTTTGCCCTTCAGTGTATAGGACATTGGCGTTATTTGGAACATCTATTCCCACAAATTTAGTTAGTGCTTCTCGAGTATTAGAGAAAGTGCCTGCTTCCATTATTAGCCTGACTTTTTCAGAAGTAGTGTTATATTTAATGGTTGACAACCGTATCGGTGCAATAGGTTTCTGCTGTATCCGCGGGTATTCCCTCACTTATATAGGCCCTTTCAAGATTTCCTATCAAAATTTCAATTTCATTGGCATATTCGGAATTATTTTTGTTCGTTTGTTTTAAATTAAGAAGTTTAGAGGTAACTGATTTTGAGCTTTCTGTTTTTATACCGTTTTAAAGTTTGTGTATGATCTGAAGCAAAGTCGTGTCATTGTCGGTAATCAAGTCTCTAGCCCTACCACTCAGTTTAGTTTTTACGTAAGCCACGGCATTTGCCTCATGGCCCTCAGAATTTACATTGAGAAGTGAGAGTGCGTCTAAAAACGTCTGTAACTTATTTGCACTTCCGTCAAATTCATTGGATACTAATTTACTAGCTAAATTAAAAAAATCGATAGTTGAAGTAGCCATTTTTAAGTCCTTTAGGTGTCTGTCAGTTGTCAGGTCTCGATCTGAATTACCGTCTTGTTCGACGCCCACCGAAGAGATTTGTCCATTTATATCTCTGAATATTTCAACTTGTTATTTTTATGTATAGAAGTACAGCCACAATTGGGAATATTTGCACAAGATATTTTGTGGATATACATAATGTTTTTATCCGGTTGGTCTCTAGTTGTTGGAATAGATGTAATAAATTTGATTTCTTGACATTGTCACTCAATAAATCTAAACTCAACCAGTTGAAAATCAATGAAATACTCAAATCTGGCTTCATGTGCCTTTCAACATCATCTTCCCGGTGATTCCCGCTGACAGTCCTATTCAATAACCGTGCCGAAAATTCATATCGCCGTCCTCCTTAATATTTCCGTAGCAATTCCGCAGCAAATCTGAATATGTTATCTCACATTTACAGAAGCCACACGATCTCATATCGCATTAAATTAGCATGGCCATTCTGCACGGAGAAGGGTCAGCGTAATAAGAGAGAAAGAGACACGAAGAGGTCGTCTTAGCGTAAAGACAAAAGGGACGATTAGATAGTTTGTATGTATATTAGAGGGTGTTTTTGGACCGAAAGAGAACAGCTGTGCGAGGATATATGGAAGATGGTTTATGCAGATACGCAGCCTAAATGGCTTCTTCCGAAAGAAGTCTTAATGCTGTCATATTACGTGTTTGAAATAGATTATGGCTATTGTGGTGATTACGAGGCCGCTCCGTGGGCCTCCGCTGTTTATTGGGCCATTCATATTGCTCGTGGGGCCCACACCCTCAAATATACGATTGTTTCTGCATTTGGTGCCTCAAGAATGGCACAATATTTCATTGCTGGCGTTCAATAATTGCCATTGGTTTCTGAATTATCCAATGGAAACATTCGACACGTTTTCGGTATACAATCAGCAAGAATAGTCACTACCTTTCGAGAAAGCTACTGTAGATATATAAAAACATGTGTCGGGGTTTTTGTAAAACATGTTAAAATGAGAAGGTAACTGAAAAAATAAGTTTCATCGGCTCGTTCCGTTGAATTTTTGGGTTGAAATAAGAACGACTTCAGATGGATGCATATCTGAAAAGCGGCAAAAAATTAGCATTTCTGATACAATAAATTATATCACACAAAAAGATATCCTTAGAAAATCAATACGAACCATATTTACCTTCACCAATAATTTTTAGCTGTGACTTCACCTTTCGCCAGAACACAGCTGTTCGAACAATGAAAACATTCATTAAAATCTACTCCGCAAATCAGTATTTTATATGTAGAGTTGACAAATAACGTTGCCCAAAAATAACGAGCACATAGTAACAGCAATGTCGTAAAATCGATAACAGATCTTTTATAATCTCAACCAAAAGTTGAAGGAGTCATTCTGTTATTTCTACATTCAACTCTTCTGGAAGATGCTTCACATATTGGTACATAAGAAATAGGTTTCAGATTTCTTGACAAACATAAATTTCACAGTAGATATGTCTGATGATGATATTGATAGAAGGAGTCGTCTTTATGAGATAATCATAACATTTTATACCGTTTGCAAACAAAAATGATGTGATTCCAAATCAGCATAAGATGATGGAAGTGCGAATTTTGGTTTCCACGTTGAGCTCATACAATTCCATCATGTTTTGATCAACATATTTCCCAATCGGTGGATTGGCAGATGAAAACCTTTCAAATGGTTAGCAAGATCGCAAGATTTAGGCGCGCTGGACTATTTTCTCTGGAATCAAATGAAAAGTGAAGATCATTCTGGAAATGTTGGAAATATTGATTCGTCAACAAGATTTGAACTTATGATGCACTGTTTGGAACCTTTGGTGTAGTAATGACTATTACTGGAGTTTTTTCCCAACACCAAATCGTTATTTCCAACACCTCGACACGTGTTTCGATCACCAAGTGATCATCTTCAAAGAGGAAGATTAAAACTAGAAACTGATGCGGGCTAACCCTATTTATGCTATAATGGTAACCCTTACAGGTATACCAACCTAAATTGATTTTACAATTTTGCTTTATCTATTATTTCATAATATATGTTTATATAAAACAATTTTCAGCTATATAAAAATTAATTTCACAATATTGCCTATCCAAATTTATTTTTACAATGTGTTCTTATGTAGTAATCAGTAAACCCAACAACATTATTTTATTTTATTTTTAACAAGCTATATAGTATGCTCTTTGGTATAGGTCCGTCATCGTTATTCATAATATTATTGTGTTTACTTATTTCTACACTCTCATAGGCATCTAGTTGCCTGTTGTTGTTAACTTGTCTAACTAATCTTAATGAACTGAAGTCTATGGAATGGTTTTGTTGCGAAATATGATGGGCGACTGCTGATTTTTCAGGTCTTCCATATTTTAAGTGTGCTATGTGTTCCTTATATCTTACTTTGATAGATCTTTTTGTCTGTCCATAATATTTTGCATCGCAGTCCTTACATTCAATTTCGTAAATTCCAGACTTTTCCGAATTCTCGACTTTGTCTTTTGGACTTCCCAAAAGCTTCTGTAGTGTATGACTTGTTTTAAAAACCACCTTCGTACCTAGTTCCTTGAAAATCTTCCCAAAGTTCCTCGTATATTGGTGGTATGGAACTGAGATGTATTTATCTTGGTTTTTGTCCTTTCTGAAAGTCGAGATTTCGTTCATTCTTAACCTAAACTTCTTTTTCCTTATTATGTCATCTACAATACCCCTCGAGAAACCGTTAGTGGCTGCTATTTCCTGTATTGTACGTTTTTCTTTTGTGAACCTATCATGTGTTAGAGGGAAAGTCAAAAGACGATGCACCAAAAAATTCAACCCAGCACGTTTGTGCTGTCCACAGTGATGTGAACTATCAGAAATCTACCAGTACGTGCTTGTTTCTTTTCTAAATCGTATTCTTACCTCCCATATTGGCTCCTCATTACCAAAACGTCAAGAAATGGTAGTTATCCCTTATTTTCTAACTTGTACGTGAATTTTATTGATGGACATCTATTATTTGAAATGGAAACAAAGTCGTCAATATTCGATTTTTTGGTATCGATGAAAATATCATCCACATACCTTAGCCAAATCCTAGGAAAATACTTCGACTTTTCTTTGGTTTCCATTTCGAATCTGCTCATGAACAGGTCTGCGAGGTAGGGAGACAAGTCGTTTCCGTTCCTTCCTGTTGTTCATAAAAGCAACCTTCTACCTGGAACCGATTTTGTTTCATACACAAATTAGTGATAGAATCGAATTCATCGATTTCGTTATTATTGCATTACTACTACTATTGCATTACAAGAGAAAAACAATTTCAATAATAACGAAATCGATGAATTCGTTTCTCTTACTAATTTGTGTATGAAACAAAATCGGTTCCAGGTAGAAGGTTGCTTTTATGAACAACAGGAAGGAACTGTGGTGATCCAAACACGTGTCGAGGTGTTAAAAATAACGAACTTTCTATGTTTTTTACCACTTTCATTTGTAACATGTAACATTGGTTACAAATAAAAATGGTAAAAAGCTTAGAAAGTTTCATTTCTTATTTTTGATATAATTCAATATTCAGGATGACCTTTGAGTAATAACGTTATCACACGTTGCCATACATAGAACACTCCTACATTTTAATTCCTGGAGTTATCTAGCTGGGCTGATTCCAAAATATATATAAAGTCACAAGACAAGATACAAAATGACAAAACTTGTTTGAAGAATTTTATAAGGAGATATATCTTACTGTTACTTCTACGAAATAATGCATCACGTGAGTTTTGAGTGAACATCGAATCAAATAGATATTCATCTTCCTCATGTACTCCCGCAGAATTGGAATAATCAAAATTCGTTCTGCCATATCTTCTGCAGAGGGATCTTTTTACTTTGCTTTGCGAAGGCTCTTTTCCCATATCGAAATAGAAATATCCGAAACATGCGTCTTCTGACAAATTCTAAAGTAATATATGGCATATTTTGCCGGATGGAGAAGAAAGCCCTCTCCAATATCGAGAACCGTAAATTCGATTTAGATGACCGCGGATCGATCCGTGATGACAGTTGCCTCCGAGTGGAAAAAGCGATTTCTATACTTGCCCGCATTCGAAGTGAAAGTGTCCATGAAAATTGCATAAAACGAATGCGAGGGGCGGTGGGAGGAGGAAATATTTGACTTTCAGCACTCTAAATCCATCTCGGAGACGATGAAATAAGGGGTGACTGTCACGTTGAAGTATTTTTTCAGGAATGACACAGTGGAGGTTATTTGAGCCAGAATGCCACTTACTGAAATTACTCAGCTCCATGTCGACTAACAAATAAAAGCAAAAATTCTTATGTCGATGTCATTTCTAATGTTTTTTTACACCGCTGGTGCTGTAACAACGATATCCAGTCATTCGGTATACAAGCCAAAAATATCCAACTTTCCAAATAACATATCAAAAGCCTGCCGAATCGGTTAATAACCACTGATCCTCTCTAAGACATGGTATTTACCCGAACGGGATTAAGTATAGACATCTCTCGGAACTGACGCATTCACAGCTAGCAATAATTACACACCCGGACCCTAATAACTCTCACAATTCATCGGAATCACCTGTTTTAGTGCGACCGTAACTTTGTCATATACTCTGCCACAACTCAGGATTGGGTATCACTACTGACTGGATTAATTTTGAATTTCTAAGCGGTTTAGTCTACTACATATATCGAAAAAGAGAACTATTAGATCAGTCTATAAAATATTGAGCCTGAAAATTGATTGCAGATAAATTAAACCTCGATCAATGTCGTTGAATCAATGTATTTACCATAGTTGTATTTAAAAAATAATAACATTCTTATAGAACTGTGTAATATTAAAAAAAAAGTGGATGTAATCAAATACAAATTTAATGTAATTCACGTACTTTTCATTATTTATTTTAATCCAATTTCTCACTTCATTTATCTCAAAAACCTTGATAGAGAGTAGTAGCTTTTCAACTTTGACATTGAAGTATACCTCTTATAGTACAAACAACGTCAAAGATACTATTAAATTTTGGGACAGTGATGAAGTATTTTTCTCACTTATTTAAAACTATACAGGGTTCTGGTTGCGGTTTCATTTTTGGTTGAACCAATTTAGGATTCCAATTGATTCTTCATTAGAAATATTGGCACAAAAGAACTGAACCTTACTTTCAAATATCAAATGTTTGCAAAAACACAACCAAATGAAGCTTTGTACAATAGTTTCGTTCGTCATCTGGTATATAATAATACACAAAGAATAAAATCTTGTGAAACTTACCCAACAAAAGCCATGTATCATTTGAAAAGCCTTATGAATAGGTTTGTTGGTGGGAAATTCACTTCTGTAGCGAAATATTGAGTATAAACAAATATGAAAAATGAGAAATGAAACTGTTTTTTTACCGCTTGTATATACAGGCTGATTCACGGTGGATGGCACATTAGACGTTTCTGGTGAACCAGACGACGGATCACTTTGAAAATCTGATGGAGGGCATATTCGGACATTCTCTAGCCAACTAAAATATTTTCGACAATGCGGGGTTGCCGCTTCTATAAGAAAGCAGTAGCAACTTTGATTTTTCAAATGGAACACTCTGTATATAATATTATTTTTGGAATCTCCAACAATTGCCCGACAACTTTTTCTTGATATTTCACTATACCTATCTGTTACCGTTTTCGAAATAAAAATTAATTTCAATTTTTTTCTTCGAAAATCATGACTTCTAAAAATGCCGATATCATTTAGTTAAGAAGTACTATGATATCAAAATTTGGTTTGGAGTTAGGTGATACTTGGACACTTCCCACACGTCAGCCTAATCTCCGTTACTTCAATACAGGGTGGTAAAAAATACAGTTTTTTCGTTCGCTTGAAAAAGTTGCTGAAATTTGATTATTTCAAATGGAACACCCTGTATATTATTGAAAATTCTGAAAGCTGCTGAAATTTGCTTTCTTTCTATGTATATCATACCTATACCTAACTAGTCAAGTTTCGGACTTATGAACATTTATTTGTGAAAATGTCCCTTCAGAATGGTATTTCCATTCGGTATTTGGTAAGCAGGCCATGATTACTATTTGACAGTAGCGTTGTGACATTCTCCTAATAATATCGACATTTTCGTCACTTCAGAAGTTGCAAATACCTTCAAAACGATGGAACAAAACTATTCAAACGAAGTTCTAATGAATTTGTTTATTATGTTTGGACAGTGTGACAAAATTATCAGCAGAACATGTAGAAAGTTCAATGAAATGTATCCGAATCTACCGCCAATGAACCTCAAGAAATTTATACGAATTCAAAACAATTTCAATGCATTTGGATCAACTTTAAAAGCACCAAGAAACTTGAAATTGGAAATATTGATATGAATAATTATAAAAAAGTAAAACAATCATGTGGAATAATTCAAAATATGTTCGAAACGCTGGCCGTTCACTTCCAAGCACTTTAAAATGCGGGTGTTGACTGCTTTCGTGGTGGCAGATCTGATTTCATTGGGATCCAAATCTTCAAATGTTTGAGCAATCCTTTCTAACAATTCATCTCTCGAACGCACGGGTATTTTGTAAACTTTTTCTTTAAACATTCCCCACAAATAAAAATCTAATGAATTAAGATCGGGTGATCTCGCTGGCCAATTCCTTGGTCCCAAGCGCCTCATCCACCGATCGTCAAATAGTCTATCCAGTTCTGCGCTCACTTCTCTTGTGCAATGTGCAGGAGCTCCGTCTAGTTGGTACCAACAGTTTCGATAATCTTCGAGTGGCAGATTATCCACGAAACTGTCTACAGTATTCTCCAAAATATTCAAGTAGCTTCTGGATGTTAATGACTCCTCGTATATTACGTACCTCAATTTGTTGTCCATCAACATGCAGAAGACATTAAAACTAAATTTTTCTTGAAATCCGGCTTCTTTTGTGACGTGAGGATTTTCACTGGACCAATAATGACGATTTTTTCTATTGAAAATCCCTTCTATCGAAAATTTCGATTCATCAGTCCAAATAATTTTATTTAAAAAAAGTGGATCTTCTTGAATACGTGTCAACAACATTTCACAAAATTCTACTCTCTGTTGAGGATCTTGAGGCTTCATTGCTTGAATTTTGGTGAATTTATAATCATGCATTTTATGTCTTCGCAAGATTCTTTGAACCGATGAATATTTTATACCCAAATCTTCTTCAGCACTTCTTATCGATGACTCGGGAAATGCGTGAAAATATGCTAAGACATTAATCTGGTTGTCTTCGAAAGTTACGGGTCGAGGCAAATTTCTTAATGCTTTTAAAGTTGATCCAAATGCATTGAAATTGTTCTGAATTCGTATAAATTTCTTGAGGTTCATTGGCGGTAGATTCGGATACATTTCATTGAACTTTCTACATGTTCTGCTGATAATTTTGTCACACTGTCCAAAAATAATAAACAAATTCATTAGAACTTCGTTTGAATAGTTTTGTTCCATCGTTTTGAAGGTATTTGCAACTTCTGAAGTGACGAAAATGTCGATATTATTAGGAGAATGTCACAACGCTACTGTCAAATAGTAATCATGGCCTGCTTACCAAATACCGAATGGAAATACCATTCTGAAGGGACATTTTCACAAATAAATGTTCATAAGTCCGAAACTTGACCAGTTAGGTATAGGTATAATATACATAGAAAAAAAGCAAATTTCAGCAGCTTTCCAAATTTTCAATAATATACTGGGTGTTCCATTTGAAATAATCAAATTTCAGCAACTTTTTCAAGCAAACGAAAAAACTGTATTTTTTTACCACCCTGTATTGAAGTAACGGAGATTAGGCTGACGTGTGGGAAGTGTCCAAGTATCACCTAACTCCAAACCAAATTTCGATATCATAGTACTTCTTAACTAAAAGATATCGGCATTTTTAGAAGTCATGATTTTCGAAGAAAAAAATTGAAATTAATTTTTATTTCGAAAACAGTAACAGATAGGTATAGGAAAATATCAAGAAAAGTTGTCGGGCAATTGTTGGAGATTCCAAAAATAATATTATATACAGAGTGTTCCATTTGAAAAATCAAAGTTGCTACTGCTTTCTAATAGAAGCGGCAACACCGCATTGTCGAAAATATTTTAGTTGGCTAGATAATGTCCGAATATGCCCTCCATTAAATTTTCAAAGTGATCCGTTGTCTGGTTCACCCGAAACGTCTAATGTGCCATCCACCGTGAATCAGCCTGTATGTAAAATATATTGGAGGAAACAAAAAATCCAGGATTTCAAAACATGTTTTTAAGGTTGCCTTTCATGTTTCGGGATTTGGCAACCCCAGTGTTGCAATCTGGCAACTGACAGTTCTATCGTAAAGTTGGACATTTTGAGCTTGAACCAACCAACCAACTGTCGAAGACGATCACTCTTCACCACGACAATGCGAGCTCTCACACATCGGCTCAAACAACTGCGTTTCTGAGCACCCAAAACATCGATTTGATAAGTCATCCGCCGTATAGTCCTGACTTGGCACCGAAAGACTTCTTTTTATTCCCGGAAGTGAAAAGCAAACTAAGAGGTCAACGTTTTTCGACACCTGAAGAAGCAGTTGCTGCATTCAGAATGCATGTTTTCGAGATACGTCAATCAGAGTGGCAAAAGTGCTTCGACAATTGGTTCAATCACATGAAAAGGTGTATAGATCTTCATGGGAAATATTTTGAAAAACAATTAAGTGATTTTCGGTGATTAATATTTGTTTTTGTTCTCTAATCCCGAAATATAAATGGCAACCCTTACAAATTTTACACATGTATGAATCAACTGCTTTTCCTCGTGTCTCCATCTTTAATTTTCAATTTCATCAAGAACATCGTGTGAAAATTTGAATACTAATCTTCTAGTGATGAATGCTCCAAAGATCTGACTTGAGATATCAGTTCCACGTCGAGAAACGTGAAATTCGCAAAGGTCTGCATCTGATATATTGTAAATGGCATTACACCTCCCCAGAGCTAAGTAATTATTGAATTTATGCTGATTCTGCGTCTTACTCGGCTCTGCGTTCGAATTACAACAAGATTTACAATATTACCTTGATACGCCTTGCCTAATTCTAATTTATCTGAAGGGGAGTCCTCAGAAGAGGCATTTGAGATATGACTATTGTATAACATTAACATCGCCGTAGCCATTGCAATCGTAAAATTAAATTATGACGTTTATAATGGGCACAAATGATCCCTATCCGAACAGAAACCCATAAAAATTTAATTGCGTCTTTCACCTCTTATTGGGTACTATCAAGCAGGCGAGAAACTATTACATGGTCGACTGGGACAATCGCGGGGATGTAATGAATGACAGTGTGTTGATTTAATTATGTTTAGGAAGATACAGAGTGGACCACTGGAAATGTACCGCTGCCAGTGAAATAATTTTAAAAGTCAAAAACACGTTAAGGTTGTTTGTTGAGGGGTCAAATTTCAACCCAAAAACGATTGCAAAACCTTCAACATTTTCAAAATAGTTGTCATTCGCCATTTTTTCAAATATGAGCAGGTCCAGTGATACTTACTTCTATTCCCCATCTATTGGTACTTCGCTTTTAATAAAAATCGTCTGTTCATTTAGAGAATTTGAAGATCTCAAATGACATCAACACATTTTACGAAAAATGAAAAAGTAAAATTCATTTGAAACATGAATATTTTGATATCAACCTAAATGTTGAAGATGACTTTCTTCGAGATAATTATCAATTGTCCGGTGAATTTTGATGAAGTCTCTAAAATGTGTTCTGAAACTGAAAAATAAAGATTTATTAATACTATTATTAATTTGCCCGATTCCTCTGAATAAGGAAGAAAAACTTCTGCCACTCTTCAAGCATAACCCACTGACTAATCAGAAATGTCCTAACATTGATACAGATACACAAATTGTTATTGAAGCCATAGAGGATAATATCTAGGTTATAACTTCGAAAAATGAATTCGAACTGGGAGAGCACAACACTGTTAGTTAAATATTTACAATTCAACAACGATTTTGTGACACATCCCACAAAGTTTTGTGTGATGTTTCTCAGGTTTTATTTCTTTTCATACCAACAACTCCAAATAAAGAATTGAGACTCTCACCCACTGTTTTGACTTCTCCAGATGTTGACAATTGACAAGTGGCGCAATGGAAGAAACTCCACTGACAGCTCACTGTTAATGGTCTCTTGTTTGACTCCGGTCCGGTTTCCGGCAGCACGTGACTTCCGGAACTCTAATGCAACCGTAGCGTGGACTCATATTACTCACCTATAACCATCCATTCAAATCGGAAACCGCAAGACAATCATTGATGTTTAGTACAGGCAACGGAAGAAGTGTTTTGGTCGATCATGGTTTGTAAACTACAAAATAAACTAACTAAACTATTCATCATCGACACAAGTCGGTGGAATGGATAAACTTGTTGGATTGATGATCTATTGATTTTCTGGAAATTCATAGAGAATTTCGGAACTTATGTCTGATTTCTACTAAGATCCTTGAGTATGTAATAATATAATCAACGTCATTGAGGTAGAGCAATTGAAACTATACTTGAAATAACAAAAATGTTACCTGAATCATCATTACCTTTTCTGAGATACAAAAACAATAATTATTCTTTCACGACATATCAAAATTACTCGCTATTGATCCAAAAACACTACCTGCAGGTTGAGGATTATGAAATTGAAGTTTATATTCAATTTATTCATTTCCAATGTTTCCAGCAGATTCATCAACTTTCCTTTACTGCACGTATGGAGAAGATATTCATATACAGCGTGACTCACGGTCGATGGTAGGTTAGACGGTTCTAGAAAACGCAAAGCATGATTTTTCTGAAAATTTCACCTCTCACATTTCCTTACCTGTTCTGTCGATCTAAAATATTTTCAGCATTGCGGCGTTGCCACTTCCTTCAAAAAGTCCTAGCAACTTTATTTTTTTTAATGGAACACCCCGTATATTAATAGATTTTTGGAATCGCTCTGGTATTTCAATACTTTTTTGTCAATAATGTCCTATACCTATCTCTATCTGTTTTCAAGATAAAAAATAAATTGTGCTTAATATGGTCCAAAACATAACCTTAATTGAAATTAAGTACATCAGTACTCTCAATTCATAAAAAGTTGATATTTTGATGATAGTTTGGACAAACTCGACATATTCAAATAACACCAAGAAATCGACTCCATATCATACAGGGCGTGCTAAAATTACTATTATTTCCATTGTGCATAAAAGTAGTCAAAAGTTCATTTTTTCAAATGAAACCCCCTATATATTACTCGGTAAATTGAAAGATGGTGAAAAATGCTTCAAGATGATATATCATGTCCCTATACCTAAATCGCCAAGTTTTCTTAATGGAGTCATTTTTGTGGAAAAATAGTTATTCACGTTTTACCTACAAGTGTTGAAAGTGGCATTTTATTTTGTGAGTGGGGATTATTGCAAAACGAGCGTCAGCAAGTGGAGCAAACTCACGAGCAAAATAAAATCACTTTTAACAAATGTATCACACACGCTGTATATCTGATTTTCCATCTGATAACACATGCTCACGGTATCTTGTGTTGGAATATATGCCTGTCCAGCCTATGTAAGCTGCTGAATAATCAGCACATGGAATGGATAAACATTTTTCCATAGCAATTTTGTTTCGAAGGTTTTAAGACATACTGTGATTTTCAAATACCTCATGGAAAAAATAATGTGAAAACTGAGGTATTGAAGCTGTTGAATAATTATGTTTTTTCAAATAAAGGCAGAACGGCATCAGACAGCTCTGGCTCGACCTTCATTATGTTTCATCAGTGATACATTGCTGAACCAAGAATACTGCTGACCTCAAAGTACAAGCCTGAAAGCCTTGTTTATCAATGATATTCATGAATTGAGACTTCTGTCAACCCCATAGATATTGTCATTGTGAGAAGGTTTTCACGGCCGGAACATAACTTATCTACTGTTTCCAGAGTTCTTAGCTGTAGGCTTTCCGATATGCGGTTTCGTCCGCTACTGCGGTAGATATCACCAAGGGCGATGCTACAATGACCAGAGTGATCTACTTAAGAAAACTCCTGTCAATGTTTGCCTTGTTCTCATGAATCTAGTTTGGTTATGCATGTATTGTTTATTTGCCTTAAAAATTACGATCTTCCTTTGATAGATCAACTGCAGCTGGGATCTTCATTACATAGCTCTATTTTTTTCGGGTACCCTCCAAACCAGTGTTCAGTGTCATATCTTGTACGTATTCATATCATATCATATCATATCATATCATATCATATCATATCTTGTATGATTCAGGTTACTTTCAGTATTTTATACATCATCACAAGTTTGGGCTTTTGACTCCAAAAATAAGTATTACTGAAGGGCCATCACGATGTTGTCCACCATTTCTAAATCAAAAATCAGATGCTTCTTTAACGTATACAGAAAACATGTTTGGCAAGATGACAGTAGTGAAGTTTTCAATTTCAGGTCTAACTTTTTCGACTCATAGTCCCCATGGTAGATAGATAAACTTTAGAAATAATTCCTAAATTGCCAGGACTAATCAACAACCAGTCAATCGAATCGAAAATCCCCAAATGATTATTCGTATCGAATGTTCTCGTAACTCGTGCACGCGACTGAAGAAAATTAATTTAGTAATTTCGTAAAAACCGATTGATTACATATTTTCCACAATTTCCTGGATATCCTCGAAGGAAATGAAACCGGAGCGTGACGCCACGTTAGATCTCTGGGGTTCGACATAGTCGCTGTTCAATAAGATTAATTTTTCGTCAATAACATTTATGAAACAGAGTTTTTATGTTGAATGTGTTTGGTAACATTGACCAATATTGACGTTGTTATCAAATTGATGCAAAAATTCATGGAATGTATTAAAGGAGGGGAATTCGTCAGTTTTTTCTTTTTGTGAATCATCCCCTAGTGAAATTATACTGAAATTCAATTGGTTGATTTGTTAATACTGATGATTTTTTTTATTTCGAATTATTGATGTTTATTTTATTCTCAACTGTTCAAAAAATATTCAAATAGAATGTATGTTTTTTTTTTAATAAATCATTGGGATTTATTGGGATTTCACTATTTTTTTTTAATTATCATACAATTATTAGATTTGATTCCTGACTTTTCGTAGCAACTCTAGCTGTCTCTATCACCCGAAGCTGGAATTTCTTTCAAATTTTCATTAAGATATGAAAACATGTTGTCTCGCCAAAGATTTGCTTCAAAAGACTATATACAGAAGCCTTATCAAGGTTCCATACAAAATATTTAATTTAACGATGAGTAAGCAATAAATTCGCGCGATTGGCACACATTGTTTTACAGTAACTGAACATATATCTTGTGAAAAACAGAAGCTCCAACAATGAACCTTGTGGTACTTCTAATTCCATTTGCTCAATATCTAAAAGCAACTTGCTGAAGATTTTATTGATATGTCGCTATTCAGTCATGAGCAATGCTCTGACATTGTAATACCATCAAGTTTCAAAAGTACAAACTGTTGACCAATAATGTTGAAAGTTCTACCTTCTACCGTTAATAAAATAGGTATCAAGTGTTACATTTATGCATAAAGCATAGACTTATTGAACATGGAGCATGCAGTTTCAAAACTGAACAAATCAATTTCGACAAGTTTTACAGGATATTAAATCAACTGATGAAATCGCTGTTTTTCAATTTAAAAAACATACATTTTACAAGATTCTGAAAAAACTATGGTTTAAATTGCAATTATTGCTGTTTTTGAATTAACGAAGAGGTTTTCACGATATTTATTGAGATATTGATATAGTTAAGATAATTTACAGCTCTCAAAAAACTTTATTTTTAATTGAAAATCAACTTTTATTCCAAGTGTTAAAAGTGAGTCATCTGGATTTGAGAGTAAACAATTTATATGACTAAAGATTCCAGTTTAACAGCTTCAAATTATATAATTTGTATGCGATTGACTCATGAAATGCTAAAGTGCTGCAAATCGCAGCAAATGTTATCCACGATTTTATCAATGCGTTTTCAGCAATATATTTTATATGATTACAAATTTTCATTGGCTAGGTTGGGTTTCAACATGACGTTTGGAGAAGAACTACAATATGTGTGATTCTTGAGTATATAACTCACTAGCCATTTCTTTTTTCATTTAAATATTCATATATACGTAACTGATTTTGTATAATGAAAGGTTTTTTTCTTCTGCTCTACTGCAGGTTGTATTTTTGCTAGCCAGTTTTATATTGATAATGGGGTAAAACCCCGTCATAAAAACAAAATGACTAGTGGAAATTAGACAAAAGTTTTTTATTCAATTAATTGAAGTGGTTTTGTTATAATTTGGATGAACTAAAAACAAACTGATTCGCACCTTTCTCTGCGATCATTCATATTTGAATATTTCACCCAAGCCCACTCCAACGAGATCCATCTTGATTTTCGGACGGGTTGATTGTGTTTATTTCTGTCAGTCCGGTCGAGCGATTTTCCGATGTGTCACAGTCGCTTTCGTTATCTTATTGATTCGGGCCGCCCATCAGGTAATACGATCGCTTTTTATTTTACCACTCCACAAAGAAACAGATGTCATTTCCATTTCGATGTGACGTTAATTGATTCGACTTTGGACTGAGAAATAATATCGTTTTACGTTTGATTGGGTGGCGGAATGCGGTATCGCGAAACTCTGTCTCTGAGGACAGGATTGGACTCTAATATAATGAAATTAGGCATGATTTTCATGTGATGTCAATCAATTACTCATTCAAATTCAAATTCTTCTTTGGTGCTAGGACACAAGAGAGTTTACACACTTTATTTCGATTTGTACATAAAACAAATAGAAAAAAGCTTGGGAAAGAGATAAAGTCGCACATTAAAAGTCAGACAGTCATTAGAATTGGGTCAAAATTTGTATAATTGAGTTGCTCTGAAATGCAGGAGTGCCATTGAAAAATTCATTGATATCATAAAAGGCATATTGTAGAAGAAACTGTTTGAGTTTCAATTTGCAGTTATTGAGATTTAGTTCCTGTACTTCCGCAGGGAGGCATTGTAAATAGCTTGGATGCCCAATAGGAGATTTGATCGCGTATTCTTGACAGTCTCAAGTAATTGGTTGGATGTCATAACGATTTCGTGTAGGGTAGTCATGAATTTGGGAATAATTTATATATTCATGTAAGTTTTCTTTAATATATGATAGGCACCCCCGTAACATCCGTAATTATCAAGATAGATTGATGAAACACATTATAGTGAAAATCATATAATAAAGGGCTGACATTGTTTCAGGTAAAAGGTGCATCTGTAGTGATTAGGGAGTCCGGATCACGAATCTGAAAGAATTTTCAGCCTATTTTGCCCCCTAGTATGATTTACCGAAAAAATGGGTTCTTCCATCGCGACTGGCGGGCAGTGTATATCACTTAGGCCAACACCATCCAGCCGATAGGTGTATATTCAGCATTTCCACCAATCCTGTGAGTTTCCTCATTCTACCTTGACAATTACGGAAGTTACGGGGGTGCTTCTATGAAAAGTGAAACGAATTTGGATTTTTCAGGGCTAATAATTTTTCAGGAAAGAGATGTAGGTGCCTGTAGTAATCTGGAAAAATGTTCAGCTTTTTTTACCCCCTAGTATGATTTACCGGAAAAATGGGTTCTTCCATCGCGACTGGCGGGCAGTGTATATCACTTAGGCCAACACTATCCAGCAGATAGGTGTATATTCAGCATTTCCACCAATCCTGTGAGTTTCCTTATTCTACCTTGACAATTACGGAAGTTACGGGGGTGCTTCTATGAAAAGTGAGACGAATTTGGATTTTTCAGGGCTAATAATTCTTCAGGAAAGAGATGTAGGTGCCTGTAGTAATCTGGAAAAATGTTCAGCCTTTTTTACCCCCTAGTATGATTTACCGGAAAAATGGGTTCTTCCATCGCGAATGGCCGGCAGTGTATATCACTTAGGCCAACACCATCCAGCCGATAGGTGTATATTCAGCATTTCCACCAATCCTGTGGGTTTCCTTATTCTACCTTGACAATTACGGAAGTTACGGGGGTGCTTCTATGAAAAGTGAGACGAATTTGGATTTTTCAGGGCTAATAATTTTTCAGGAAAGAGATGTAGGTGCCTGTAGTAATCTGAAAAAATGTTCAGCCTATTTTGCCCCCTAGTATGATTTACCGGAAAAATGGGTTCTTCCATCGCGACTGGCGGGCAGTGTATATCACTTAGGCCAACACCATCCAGCCGATAGGTGTATATTCAGCATTATCATCAAAATATATATACAGGGTATATATATATATATATATATATATATATATATATATATATATATATATATATATATATATATATATATACAGGATACAGGGTACTTTATGTTGTTTGAATTTGTCTCTACAGTCTTCTCCGTATTTCATACCTGAAACGTCTCTGAATGCTCTTATCTGTATACTGAAGATTTGCAATCATTGGCTAGAGTGTGAGTAAGGTACTCTCAAGACTTCGTAGTGAGAAAGTAAAGCTCGATAGTCTCTTACATAGAAATTGACAGTGTTTTTGCCAGGTCAGTTTTACGTCAATGTAAACTCCTAAAAATTTGGTACACTTGGCGGTGAGTGTAATTTCACCACTATTTCTCATACTAAATAGCATATATTCTGTTTTCGATTCATAGAATTTTAGTTTATTTGATAGCAAGCATCATTATAATTGTTCCTTTTCAGTTCCAACTGTGGAAATCAGAGTACTTGAATTTTTTCTTGAACGCATGAACGTGTCATTAGCAAATAGTATATACTTTGACAGTGAAGATGAATAGATACATTAAAAAGCAGTGATCTTCAAACGGACCCTTGAGGAACACCGTACTGTATATTCAGTGAGGAACATTTTTTATTTTGGAAGAGAAAAAACTGGAGTCGGTTCTCTAGGTGAGATTTTTTCAAGTTGATACTTTCTTCGTGGATATTAAAGTTTTTTTAGTGAAATTGGTGAAGAAAATGTGAATAAGACTACAAAGTATTTCACCAGTTCGGACTTCCATCGTCTAATATAATAAAAATTGATTTGAAATCTCTGAAAAAAATTAAATATTAACCGAAAATAACAATTTTATCAAAACAAGAAACTGAAATTACAAGGAAATAACATACAAGCTACAACCAGAAAATAAAAAATTGAAATATTAATAAAAGCTGAAGTTACTTCACGACGTTTCGTTAGTCACAATCGTCTTCGAGTGATAACTGGACTTATTTCTCCGAGATCTGACTATTTATAGGTGATTCGGGTGCTTTCACCTTTCATCTATCCCCTCTTTTCTCTTTCCGCTTCATTGGTTTTAGCGTGAGATGACCGTTTGGCAGGAGTTGGTCGTTTTTCGCTTGATAAGAGGTTTCCATGTGTTACGTATCTCTACGCTAGCCTGACTAAATGCATTATTGGACAACATATACACGGCTTCCTTGAATTTTCTACTAAACCAGGACCAAGCAACAATCCGAAACAGTCGTAAAAAATAATGAACTTAGTAGAAACTAGATAAAAGTTATTTTCTTTTTCACATAAACTCCATAGTTCTCGTATAATTTTGTTGATCAGAATAGTAAAAACAGTTTGAAACCAAAAAAGGAAAATGAACCAATGTGAATGAAGTTTAACTGTTCCTTTCGTAACAAAATTTCTTCTTCACTTTTAGACAAATGAAATATTTATATTTGTACATCAACTTTGCAGCATTGGCGAAAGTAAACAGTTCTGTCAGATAGAATAGATAACTACAAAGTGCTAATTATAGCTGGTTCAACATACATCGCGATCACGAAAAACATGGAATAGTGGCTACTGTATTGCCCAGCTATCTAAAGCTGATCAAGGAGTGTCTTAACTGATTATTTTATGGTAGATGACCAATCAGAACTTCACGAAGAGATATGAACACTGAAAAAGGTGTGTCAGTAATGAAAAACATTTATGACGTGTCGAAATTAGTGAATTAATTGAAGGAAATTGAATCTCATAGCCTTTAGTACACAGCCTTCAGTACAACGTACTACTTATTGAGATACTGTAACACCGTACTTTTATACCACGATAAAAACTGTTTCATAATCATTTATGTGTTAAGAAAATGAAGTTATGAACTCTTTCTCACTGTCAGAATTCAAACCTCATCTAAATAACGCCTTGAACTTTCGAAATATCATTTTCAACCTGACACTTGTCAATTCGTGGATTTGCGATTTCGTCATTTTCCCGTTGAATATTCATTAATTGAAATACCCCCGTGATGTTTACTTCCCCAATTTCTTACTCAAATTATTTGAATGCCTCGAGCAGATATTAAATGAATGATGAGCCATTGACGTCTGTAGGGGGGCGATTTGAGATGTTAGCGGTTTTGAATGAAGTTCCCCAAGATTTCCGCATGGTACATTACACATTCACGAACATCAACACGAGAAATTCATGAGTGTTCGACGGATCGATTCTATGCCGTTGATTCCTTCTATTTGATTGTTTCGAAGTTTGAAATTTAATTAGAACATTGTTTTGGCAAAGGTTGATTAAAGGTTTCCAGTTCAACACATACTTTGGGAAAAGCAAACGTAATAATTCTATAAATGAATAGGCTAATATTGCCTGCTTTTCTGAATCTTTTGGTAGCATTTATGTGCTGATTATATCTTGGTGAAGTGATATTATCAATATTACTGATTCTTTAGAGGTTTATATTACACAATAACTTTTTGAAGTGGAATTTTCAGTGTGCATTACACTTCAGCTTTGCCTATTTTCCAGATTGTGAAAGGTGGTATATCCAAAAAACAGTAAAGAATAATATTACCTCCTAATATTTATAGCTGGCATTCAAAATAGTACTTTCTTTGAATTGAAAGGATTGTATTTTCACGAGAGATTGATTTTTAAGTAAGAAAGGTTTTGGCTTTCTACTTCTCCACCTCACTGTTAAAAATGATTGTGAAAAACATGGATATATACTGTAATTTTGACAATTTTTATGGGGTAACTTCAATTTTACACAATAAAAATCGTGATAATGGAATTCACAGAATATCATATGTGAACCAAAGGGTTGAGTAAATATACGATGTGAAATTAAATAAATCACAGAAGATTCCATGTGTACAGTATTGAAAACAATCTTCAATTGGGGTTTTGATTACGATGAAAATAATATTTTATTCCGAAGTACAATGTTATCTAGCATACTGCAATCACACAGTAGAATAGAATTTCACATAACTGACGATGTGATTCATACATAACAACTCGCGTGAATTAGGGGTATATTTTATGTGATACTATAAATGACAATCACAAGTGAATATAGATTTCTACATTATAAATACTGTAATAAATTCATAATGAGGCATGTGATTCCCTGCATTTATGGTCGAAAATTACAAAGAAGATTGTGAAAATTACAGTACTTGTATAGTAAAATCACATGACTCAGTATGTATGTAGCTAGATAGATAGATAGATATTCATTTATTTCTACAGAGTATATGTAAATCTTGTAAAAAAGTTAAAAGAAATACTTTGTCCGAGAAATACGTCAGTGAATGAAATCACAAAAGATTAATAAGATACAAAATTTGAATACAACACGTTACATACACATATAAGTATAGAGTTGATAAGATAGATAAAATTTAACATACACTGTTAAAATATTCATCTACAGTATAAGGCTCTATATTGCATAAAAATTCTTTCACAGACTTCAGAAAACCGCTGACCAACCCAATATCTCTTATATCCTGTGGCAGAGAATTGAAAAATTTAATCGCAATGTATACAGTACTTCTTTCATATAGAGATTTTTTATGTATCGAATATAAAAAATCATTCCTGAATCTTGTTCCATACTTATGTGTTTGATGGTGCTTATCAAAGTAACTTGGTTGATTAACTAAAAATTTCAATGACTCAAAAATGTATATCGCTGATACTGTTGATAATTTGTTCATTTTAAAGATTCCTCTACATGAGTCTTTGACCTTCATACCAAAAAGTATTCTGATTACCCTTGTTTGGCAGAGAAATACTCTGTTCAGCTCATGACTGGAGCCCCAAATGATAATACCAAACCTTATTGCAAAGTAAAAATTAGCGTAGTAGACAGTCATCAGAACATCACTGTCAACGTTTTTTTTTTGAGAATTCTCATAGCATATGTAGTTGAAGAAAGTTTTCTGCAGAGATTGTCTATTTGATTTACCCAACTTAAGGTGTACCCAAAAACTTCACAGAGGTGTTGCAGGTCAATCTAAAATCATTGAAACTTCGGTGTCTCCATGCTATCATAGCTCATTATTTTTCTTCTACTCGGAATATGTCGGTATCAGATCCTTGAAGTTTCGTAGTTGAGACGTTTAAATGCTGAAAGATATCTGCCAGATACGCCACTTTGCTCAACTACGTAAAATTACACAATTTAACTTTGAGAAAAAAATTTTCATGTTTTTTTTTTTCAAATAAATATTCTAATCTCATCACGCAATTCAAAAAACGTATAAGGACATTGCCTCGAGAAAGCCAGATCCTCAGGAGATCATTATTCCTGAGGCAATTATCTGCCAGCTTGAATTTGGAAAGATCACGACTTTGCTGGTGATTTTGAAATGAAAATTTCAAATCTGTCCTCCATACAAGCTACGTACTTATGACGGAAATAAAGCTGATTGAAAGCCCTGGTGTTCATATCAAAATGCGTTTTTGATTCAGCTCTAACCGCACATTAAATGCGCGTTGAAGATCAAAACAAACAGACAATTCGAAAATAATTCGCTTAATAGCTATTTTGCGTCAACTGCATTTATCGAAATGGAATTACGTTCGAATCCAAACAAAACATGTATACATGCGAAGGCTTATTCAATTTATAGAATCAGTATTAATTAATTGCTATGTATATTTCAGCATTATTCGAGGTTATTTCCCGACTGATTACAGCTAGCATACAAAGGGAGCCGAACTACATATACGGAATATTATGATTTCATTGTTTATTATGCTGTGATAAAGCACGCGAGCTCACCAACTTGTTACATTCGAATTAATTTCGATTCACTCAGATCGATTAGATGCAAATAAACTACTACAAATTCTTCCAATTCTGAATACAAAAACAATTTGCAGAAAATACGGATACCGCTGCAATTTTTAAGTGATAATTCCTTATGGGAGAGCAAACTGCTTGGTAACGTAACGCATAACGGTGCCAGTATGTCTGACTTCCGTTTCTCCTCACTATAATACGCAACGCTAGCCGTATCTCGGACAAACGATTCTCTCGCCTCCTTCGCACGACTCAGTGTTCAGTGTGCGGTCGACATATACTTTGACAGTGAAATCGAAAAAAGTTAATGCAATAACGTGCTAAGAAATTAATCCATGGAAATCAAAAGATAAATAGATTAGTACTATTTTAATCATTCCCATATTGATTTCAATTTAAGACAATAAACGCTTGCGTTTATGCAGTTATTTTTATCAAGTACTGTTCTTGGTTTTTCACATGTACTGACGATGCCCAACAGGCTGAAACAGCTATCTACCGGTGAAATCAATATGAGAAAGATCAGAATAGTACTGTATCTATAGTACTACAGGTACAGGGTGTGACATAAGTACGTTAACGTATTCAAGTGACGTATTCCTGAGATAATTTCGAGAGAAAAAGTCTATATGAACTTGTGTCCGAAAATGCTTCGTTTCGGAAATACGGGGTGTTGAAATTGAATTTTTTCGGTGTTTTTTTGACGTGGGAAATCATAATTTCGTATTCATTTTCATGTAACTTATAGAAGGCGCTGCGTTCGCTGTCATTATTTATTTCAAATTGCCCTAACTTTTTTGACAGTGAACCTTTGGTACTTTTCATGAAAAAACCTAATTCCCACACCTTTTCGAAGTAAAAAAGGACAACTCCTCAACAACGCTAGAGGTGATCGTTTTCGAAATATTTACAATTTTCTATATCGATGCATATTACTTAGCTCCTAGAGCGCCAAGTGAAGTTGCTGAGAACATTACAAAAACTAAGTATGTTGTGGATCTCGTCAAAATAAACAACTTTTTCCTATAAAATGTTCAACGAAGAACGATTCGTTTTCGAAATACGGATTGTTGAAATTTTTCAAAACGTGGTAGGTTTTTGTCATAAGTTTTTTGCAATTTTAGTTATTTTCATCAAACTTTATACGCAGTATACCCGTACAGACTTCTTCTAAACTGAGCATTATCGAACTGCTTATTCAATCCAAATTAAAAAAAGTTGTCAGGTTCAATTAGTGACGACCCCCAACAGTAATACAAGCTTCTGCTCGCTTCATCAAAGAATTCCGCACCAGTTGAAAAATGCCCGGAGTGTTTCTTTTCTTTTCGCAGCAAGCTATGATGCGATTCCTCAACATTTCCTTGTTTTCAATGGGGCTAGCATAAACTACTGATTTTAGGTGTCCCCAAAAGAAAAAATCTACGTGATTGAGGTCCGGTGACCTCGGGGGCCAATGCTCAGTGTCTCCTCTTCCTATCCATTGTTGGGGATATGATACGTCTGAAAATATTCTTGCTAGTGCACTTAAATGAGCAGGAGCTCCATCGTGCATAAGCCAAGAGAGATTTCGGAGACCAATGGGAACATCTTCCATAAGTTGGGGAAGCTCGTGTTCCAAAAAATGTAGGTAAGCATCTCCATGCAAACGTAAGGGGAGAAAATAGGGCCCAATTAAATAATCCCAACTTATGCCTACCACATTAAAAGAGAATCTGTCTTGGAAATGAGCTTGCTTTATCGCATGTGGGTTATCTTTCGCCCAGATGAGGTTGTTATGGAAGTTCATGACACCATTTCTTGAAAAATTTGCCTCATCTGTGAAGAGGATTTTCGATAAAATTTGCGGATTTTGTTCGAGTTTTCTTTGAAGACATTGAGCAAATTCAATACGTGGTTGGAAATCACGTAGCGTAAGTGCCTGGACACGTTGAGTATGATAAGAATATAATTGCTGTTCTTTTAAAATTATGTAGAGTGTCATGTGACTCACATTTGAAGTTTGACTAATTTTTCTTGTACTTGTCTCTGTTCACTAATTTGTATCAAAGCTTCCAGATTCGGAAAGTCGCCGGAAAAGATTCGCAAATGTCGCTGCACAAGGAGTCACGCGTTGGGGATACCTTTCCTGATAGATGCGTCTGGCCTCGCTTGAATTTCCGTCAGCCAAGCCGTATGCAAAAACCATATCAGCCATTTCAGCATTCGTAAAGTCGGGCATGGTACCAAAAAATCACTTTATAAACTCCGAACTGTGAATTTGTCAATTGATAGTTAAAAATGTGACAGCGAACTTCTATTTTTATGACCAAACTTTCATACCCCATATTAACTTAATTTGCAAGCGGAGAGTGACAAAAGTTATTGAAATAAAATTTGGCTATAAAGTAATATGCATCGATATAGAAAATTGTAAATATCTCGAAAACGATCACCTCCAGCGTTGTTGAGGAGGTGTACCTTTTTACTTGGAAAAGGTGTGGGAATTAGGTTTTTTCATGAAAAGTACCAAAAGTTTACTGTCAAAAAAAGTTAGGGCAATTCGAAATAAATAATGACAGCGTACGCAGCGCCCTTTAGATGTTACATGAACATTAATACGAAATTATGATTTCCAACGTCAAAAAAATCCCGGGTACCGAATTTTGTGCAATTAACTTATTTTTTGCAAGAGTTATTTTCAAAAAGCGAACAAAAAAAAATCAATTTCAACACCCCGTATCTCCGAAACGAAGCACTTCCGGACACAAGTTCATAAAGACTTTTTTCTTAAAATTTCAGAAATACGTTTCAGTTGATTCTGAAACAGAGGTTTCACAATCAACTGAAAGCTTAACTTCTTACGTGAAAAATTTATAATGACGTCACATCTGAAGACTTGACTATTTTGGCACACCTGGTATAGTCAATACCTCACACTCTCAATATTATTCCGAATAATTACTATTTTCATATTCGTTGATATGCAATTAATATTGATAGAATTTAATGATTATAAAACGTATTTTTCTTATTACAACCGTTAAAGGTGCTATCATCGGAATAATACAATGTCTGCCCATTGAAATTCGTATTTAATTACATACGATGTTGAAAACCTCATCAAGAGGTTTATTACACATATCAACACAAATTACAAACTGATGTTTTACATGAAATACTGCTCTCTCATACTATATTCACTGAGTAAAAACATGGGAATGATTAAAACACTGATAGACATAAACAATTACCTTTTCCGGTTTCCACAATGGAGTAAGTGCGTCGAGTGTCTACTGGATGGATCAATTTGACGAATGAAAAAATACTAGGAAATGTTTCGAGGGTGAGGTAATATCTTTAATACCAGAAAAGGGTTTTCCTGCAAGCCACAGGTGTCACAATTCTTTTCTCGGAGCCATTATCAAAAGATAACATCAATACATTCCTCGAAACTCAACAGGCTATCTATACGTATGTTGGTCAAACTGAACGTGTCTTTTATACTCGTGTCAAAGAGCACACGAGTCATATTTTTCGTATTTTCAATCACCAAACTCGCAAATAGCTGATTTTGGTGGAAAGGAACATCGCAGATTGTTGAAAATTATTGTTAAAATTGAAACCATTAGTTATGGAGCTAACTTAACTCCGTTTACTAACTTGCTAGGCACAATAGATACACGTAAGGTTATTTTCAAATTATAATGAATCTTTGCATTCTTTAAGAGAAGGAAGAGGTACGTTTCTCTTCATTATACAGAATGTTTCATTTGGAAATAGTCATGAATTATTTATAATAGATAAGGGACACCCAAGATGCAGGTTAATTGCATTTCATTGTCTAATACGATATAAAAAATTAAAAATATTAGCTGAATAAAAAATTATATTAAGCAAAAAAACTAAAATTATAATGAAATAAAATACAAGCAACAATCAAAAAAAACAAAAAATTGAACTATTAACACGGGATGAAAATTGAAAATTATTAACAAAAAATGAAAATAACAAATCAAAACATTCCAAACCAAGTTAGTTCACGACCTTTTGATTGATAGTATCCACAATCGTCTTCGGGTGAGAACTTTAAACCAGTCGACTACCATATTTTGGGCTATTTGAAGAAAGTTTTGAACAATCTCATTATAATTTCATTATAAATACAAGGTTAGGTTAACATTTTCTCTCAAATACGTTTTGCTTCAAGATTATAACCCATAAATGGATAGAATAATGAAAAAAGAAATAATTCTATCGGTGGCACGAGATTTCATCGTCAAAGAATGAATTTTTCAAACTTTTTTCACTATATCAATCAGAAACAAAATTGTACACGGAAATACTGAAGCCATTAAAAAGTGAATCAACTTCTGTTGCTCTTCACAAAAATGAAAAAGTTTCAAAATTCTGATCTAAAGAGAGTCGTTATACAGTGTCATCCCCAAAGTATGCACCATATGGGAAACTTATTTATTAAGGGTTTTTCGACAAAAAGTTAGTCTTGATAAAAGTCTGTGCATCCCTTAAAACTAATCATGCACCAACAAAATTCAGTAAAACATACGTAATATACGAGGAGCCTTCAAATATTTGATTTTGTGACAATAGTAAAAAGTACTCCTAATTTGAAATATTTTGGGAAATGTTATTTAGAAAATTGTTCAGTTAGATTTGAAGTGATGATCATCTAAGTGAAGTTTTATTTTTTTTACCCATTTTTTTAAATAGGGACTACAAAAAACAAATTTTTGCTAAAACGATGAATAGACAGTATCCTGTATACGACGGTTCATTTTAAAAGCCTGTTATATTACAAATTACACAATTGTCGTGTTAACCACGGTCAATTTTTTTGAAAAGTAGAATAATTTTCAAAGTTTTTGGTGCAAAGTTATTTTTATTTTTTGTTATCACCTAAAATTACTCAAAATTATACAGTACTGTAACAAGAATTCAATATTCAATAATATCATATCACAAGTCATCAAAATGAAATAGGCATTTCGGAACAAACTCATTGATTTTCTGGAGATTTTCTTGTCCAAAATAAGTGTAATAAGTTGAATCTCCACAAAATCAATGAGTTTGTTTCGAAATGCCTATTTTATTTTGATGATTTGTGATATGATATTATTGAATATTAAGTTCTTGTTATAATACTGTATAATCCTGAGTGATCAATATAAATAAATAATTAATAAAAATAACTTTGCACCAAAAATTTTGAAAATTAATTTACTTTTCAAAACAATTGAGCGTGGTTAGTACCATAGTTGTGTAATTTGTAATAGTACAGGCTTCTAAAACGAACCGTCGTATACAGGATACTGTCTATTTATCGTTTTAGCAAAGAAGTTTTTTTCGTAGTCCGCCTTTAAAAAAATAGGTAAAATGATAAAACTTCACTTAGATGGCCACAACTTCAAATCTAGATGTGTTTTTCGATGCTGAACAAATTTTCTAAATAACATTTCTCGAAATTTTTTCAAATAAAAGTACTTTACTCTTATCACAAAATCAAATATTTGAAGGCTCCTCGTATATCACGTGTGTTGTACCGTATTTTGTTAGTGCATGTTTAGTTTTAGGAGATGCACAAACTTTTATCACGAATAACTTTTTGTCGAAAAACCCTTAATAAATAAGTTTCCCATATGGTGCCTACTTTGGGGATGACACTGTATATATGTATAGGGTGTCCAGGTTACTGGAATTGTTATTTTTTCTTGAATACGTTTTGATTGAAGAATTTAGAGAACAATGAAGAAGTATTTTTTCATTTAAACAGTGTATTATGGAAATATATCAAAATTCACTCAATTATTTTCATAAGCAGAAAAACATTCAATTTCTCTTGCTCTTTTGAACAATTAAAATGAAATTTCGAAATTCTGATGCACAGGGTGTGACTTTAAAGTCCATCATATTTGTTTTATGTCTCAATTGCTAAACTTCTTTTCTCTTTGCCAAGCCTGAGACTTTCAATTAATTTTTACTCTTCTTTGTGGACGGGCGCAAAAATTCACACTTTTGTTGTCAAGAACACTAACCGAAACAACTCTGCAGCGTGACATTCACGAATCTAGATTGAAATGGGTGGAAACAGTTAAACACCGAGCGTATATTTTGTATGAAAAGGGGTCCGATTTGCGAGCTTTGATGTTGGCCACTGCTTCTAATTTTATTCACTCCTCTCTAACTCATTTACACAACACAAATGACCATTGGTCTCAGCAAATTACTTGTCAAATGCTTTCATGAAGCTCTGTAGATGTTAATTCGGATGTTGGAGGATGTAAATGGTTTTTCCTTTGAGAATGAAAGCCGCGCGTACGTTAATATTGCTGGCGGAATGCAATTTACCGAATCCGAATTGACTTATTGAAGTGGGAATTGTTTCAGTTCTTCATTGAAAAGTGTATAACAATTAATTTTTTTAGTGTTGCTGAAAAGCTGTTCCTTCTGAGGGGAAAAAAAGAGCTTCATCTCATTATGTTTTTAAACTAGCCCTCAGTATTCTCTTTCAAGTTTCTGTTTGGCAACCAATACGGGCTTGAGTTTTCGAAAAGATGCAATTCGTAAAGTTTTCCCATTTTCTTAACCTCAGCTACAGTTGATGATTTTTACTTCCCGTGTCTCTCAGTTGTATTCGCAGAAGTTTTTTCGATCAATTAACAAGAACTCAATGAACATAATGCCTAATATACAATGTGATATCATCTTGTGAAATACATTTCGATTTTTGTTCAAGCTTACCGTCATGATCACACAGTATGGTGAAGATAAGTTGTGTATTAATTAGAAATTCTCCATTCCATAATTCGCTATGATGTTTTTTACTTTGATGATGGTTTTGAATGTTATTGAAGCTGGTTCGAATATTGTGTTTACTTCAAAACATGAAAAATTCTGGAGAAAGCAAATGGAGGAACTATTCAGTTTTTCCTTCAATGAATTGAGAAAACACAAAATTAATTAAAAAAATTTGAGTTTGGACTTCTTTCGCATGCAGCATTTCAAATATTGAGATTTTTTTTAGAAGAAGAGAAGGTTTTTGTCCTTTTCTTTTTCATACGGGGTATAAAACCTAAACGGGGTGTACAGCATATAATGCTCGGACTGCAACAAATTCTGTATCGGCCAAACCAAGAAAAAATTGATGAGCACAAAAAGGCATACATAAACCCAATAATAAATAAATCAAACCTCGCAACACACGCCATACAAAACAAACATAACTTTCCCCCACCAGAGAACATAAAAATCATAAAACAAGTCAATAGAGGAAACCGTATGGACATCTGGGTAATTTAACAGTCATAATTCACTTATCGAAGAAAGAATTCAAATCAAAAAACAACAAGACCTAACATTCACTATAATACACAAAACAATACACACTCCTAGAAACAGTATACCTAGAGAAGATCCAACACAAAGTATATAACCTGAGGTAATCAAAATATAGGCAAATTAACTTACAGCACTTGCAGTGCCTGCACTAAGGCGTTCTGACTGCATTAAAGAACAAACAAGAGGATAAAACGTTCAGTTTGAGTAGAGCCTTGAAGATGATAACACCACCAGCTGTCGAAAGCGCTCGTATATAATACTCAGGTGTTATAAAGCTTCAAATCCTTTTTGTGACATGCGTTAATATACATTAATATATATTAAATACGAATGCCAAGGATAAACGTTACTCATTTGTTTCCGGAAATTCGAAAAGTAAAATAAAGTGAAAATTTGAATAGATAATCCAAAAAATATACTATTTTTCTTTTTTTTTCCCACCACACCGAATGGGAAAATGCGGAGTTTTCCAAATAAAATAAGTGAGAATTGATCGTTTTCTTATGCTGTGAGTAGATGTCAAAGAAGTAGAGTTGGATGGAATCACTTTTTTGATTGACCGATTTCACTTTTTCGACATCCACTCACAGCATAACCAATTAATCAACCAATCAATCCTCACTTTTTATTCGAAAACTGTTAGTTCGCAGCTGCAACGCAAGTTAGACCTATTTTTTGTCGAGTTTTGTAGAAATGTAGCTGCAGGTCCATCGGAACCTCTGTTTTGAACTATGAAAAACCGCATAGAAGCTGACACCCAGTTCTTTCGCCATTCTGTGATGGCTCAATCTTCACCAGGGTCTTCAAATCCTCGTCCATAAATACTGTAGGTGGGCCACTCCGGGCCTCATCTTTGAGGCTGAAGTTTTCGAAACGAAGTTCATTGTGGAATGTCTGGTTAATTTTTTGAGCTGTTCCGGCAGTGATTTGGTTCAGTTTGAGTTCGTAGAGAAAAATTGGCTGAAAATCGCTCAACAATATCACATAGTAATAAGCTGAAAAGATGCGAAAAACTAAAATATGGAAAATAAGAACAGCATCAATATACGGAGTATAACTATCTCAATCGATCAATATAGGTATACCACGACATAGTAGAATAATTATTTCTTCAGATATGGAGCTACAAAAACACATGACATTAAACGGGCAAAACTTCTGAAACAATCTAATTAAAACCGTTTCAAGCGCTACTATGTGAATGCGCTTTCTAATAAATACCAGTATTGAAAGTTACAAAACAAGCAGAACAAAGCCTAAAGCTCCTCCCTTCAATGTTCTAAGAGGGCTCATCTATTGGAAACACTGAATAGTCCGTCACGAGATGTCATCAACTGTAGCTCTACATCTAAGGAAAGCCGCTCAGAGATTGATGATCGCCGTGTCGAAGACATTCCGCCAAAATAAATCATTATCATACACAAGGACCATATTACGGATGGTTTTGATGGAGTATTAGGGCCATTTTGCCTTGTTCAGCATCAGTATTGACTTTCCAGTTGGGGTTTTTCAGTGACACAAATATTAGGACTGGCTTTGAGAAATATTTAAATGATTAGTTGTGTGTTGATTGTTCAAAGTTCCAATAGAATCTGAAAACACCTTGTGGTATGGATGTTTAATGAAAATATTTGACTTTGATTGATTATGTAGCGAAAGGATATTAACTATCCACAACATATGTGATAATTACGTGTCTCTGAAATTACCCCTTCAACACAATTCAAACAAAGAGTGCTGATCCCAATAATTGAGAATTTAAATATTTTAAAAATCTAGGAGCTATCAAATTGCCACTCGACATTGTGCTTTCATTTTTTGTGAAGACTTGCACTATGACACGATGACACTAACATCTGTATCTGTTTTTTTACCTTAAAAAATATATGAGTGTTTAAATAACATTAAACAGTTCAGAAAAAACTTTTTCAAACGCTCAAAGGTGCGAACTCGTTTCCTCCTCACTCACTCACGTTTCTCCACTCACAAGCGATTTGGGTTAAATTGGTGACACTTGTCAATCTTTGGATTGGTATACAGTATAAGGATGTCTGCAGAATGCTGTATAATGTCCGATCTAGGTAGACCCACTGTGATTCGAAAGTGCATATAGATTATAACAACAAGGAGTCACACTGTCTGCTGCATAATTGTTCATATCTAATACATCTAGAGAAAATTCTATAGCAACATTTAACTTGCCTCTAAATCTTTCTGTTAGAGAAAAATCTTTTGAAATGAATGACTGAAATACGGGGAAATTTATGGATCGATAAAGACTTTGTGCATATTCTTCTTTCCTTGCAACTTGATCACGTTAGTTTTTCATGCCCATCCAAAGTTTCCTTTCTTGTGAAGAAATCCAAGCACTGTGATAAACTCAATTGGCCAGAAAGAATCGTAGGTTACAGATCAGTGTCCACAATGTGTGCACTTAATCCTGGATTTTAATTGACCAACGAAATTATCTACAATCTTAGAGTTATATATACTCAAATAAATAAGCCATAACACTTGCGCTTTTCCACTGTCGCTCAATTTTACGTTAATCTCCGTTAAGGTCGGTTCAGATTTCTCAATAATTCTATTAACGTCATCTTGTAAACCTTCTGAAAGATTACGAAGGAATTTCTGGACGTCTTGATGCGCATGACCCATGCATCGAGGGGCAAAACTCTGAATCTGACTTTTTGAGGAGACCGTGTTCACTGCTATATCAGATGAATCTTCTGACCACAATTCTTTGATAACTTCTGCGAAAACGTTGATTAAACAACCCTCCGTACTAGAAGTATTGATATCTTTCAAGTACTCATCCTTTTTCAAATATTCCAGCAACCATCTCGTATTTGATAAACATTGGATTACACTGTTCATGAAACAAGTGTTGCCAATATTTTTCAAGCCACTAAGCCCAAGAGTTTTGACTGAGGAATGTATCACTGATTGTGTTGTAGCTATTGGTGATATGTGAACCAACGGAATGAGGAATTTGAAGTTGAATTTCTTGAAACTGAATCAGATATATTCCTGGTGTTTTTTTTTTGGATTTGTGAGAGAAAGATAATTCCAGAACTTATTTATTTTTCTCTGAGACAATTGGGAAGTGATCAATCTGCTTACTCTATTTTGCGATGTTCATAGGAAATTTTGATTTGATTTGTGGGTTCAGCGTTCAGAAAATCTATCGAGTCGACCATTCTGAGAAAAAATTCATGTGGAAAATCACATGACAACTAACACTTAATTCCTTTCCAAAAACAATACCAATATGCTTTTCGAATGTGGACAAATGGAATGCCAAAAATTTTAAATGTTCTATAAGAGAAGAATAACACAAAGGCTTAATACATTTTTTCCAGATGTGAAATGATCATTCCAGATTCCAGAAAATATGGATGCGAAATTGAAACGTAGAAAATACCTTGAGAAAACTTCGCAAAATATTGAAATTCTCCACACTGTGTTATCAATGTTGAAAAAAATCAATTGTCAATTTTTGGTCGCCATGGACTTCTACTTCTCTAACAAATTACTATTTTCATTGGAGGTTATTAGAATAAATAATAATTTGCCTATGTAATAATTTGAATATAATATCTATCATACGAAGAAAAACCCTTTCGAATTACAATGATGACGGAAGATTTAATAGACAGAAGATAATGATTCTCAAGACGCTATTACAACCAGGAATTACATCTATACAAAGAACTTTGAAACATTATATTCAACTTTAATCGAGTGAACTATGAACTGCGAATACTATATAGTTGATGATTGTATGAGGCAAGCTTTCATCAAATTAATTGAGACATTTGAAGTCAATAATGGGTTGTTGTTTCAACTTTTGTGACCTTTTCTGGGGCGGAATAGTTCACCTGAAATAATTTTACAGAAAGGAGACTGTTGCAGATCCTTAATCATTTAGATAATCGTTATCGAAAGCTCAATGAACTTTCAAATTGTTCTCTGTGAAATAATAAACATACAATTGTTTTTTATCACAGTCAACGTTCACAATAGTTGAAATACGACAGGAAAACGTAATTGTCTCAAAAACTAGCTATCTCAAGTGCGAAAAAAATAAAAAAACAGACAATGAACCAGATATAAAGTTATTGTTTTGGGGAGTTTCGGTTATCGACTATTTTTGTTCAAGTATTCTTTGAAGCGGGTAGTTGACCTCTTCAGGAATCCATCATATTTAATTTTTCACGTATTTATAATATTTGGAGAGATGTTAATGGAAATATAACCTAAATTGGGCTCAATGCAAAAAATATTCTGAAACCCCAGCATGCTACTATCATATTTATGAGTTTTTTTCATTTGTATTTGATAGAAAATGGAGAAATATTCAACAATCTATGATAATTCAAGATCAAGAATCCGAAGAAATACAAAAATCAGACCAACATGAAGCAGAAGTAGGTGAAGTATCCTGTTTTGTTGAAATCTGTCTCTATTTCTCCACTGAATCCAAGGCGTATTACAATAAAAACCCAAAATCTCTTCAATCTCAATAATTCAATTTCAATCCTTCACATTATCATTCCATCCATCATATGAATTCGTTCCACCATAAAATGGACTACAAACATGTATAATATATTTCCATCTAGAAAAACCAATTTTTGCTGAATAATACGATGTCTATTCTACTGTGAGCTCTTAAAAATATTTCATTACGAAACCATATTCATCATTAATAAAAGGCTTCACATATGTTGACGGACCGGAAAGTAAATCTATATTTTTTCCACTTAAGCAAGTACAATTAAAAAATGTATATATTCAACGCCCTGAAGCAATTTTCTATCAATGGACCGTGTTTAATCTCATTCTCAATCTGAACGGAGAATACGCAAAAAGAGATTGGCGGAATAAATATTATTTTGCGCCTATATATTTCCATGCAATAAACGTATATTGATAGAAATTCTTTACAAAATTTTATCCGCAATAATCGCTATATCAAATTTCTCCTGAAATATGTGTTTTTGAAGATATGCGATTGATTTGTGAATATAATGATAATAATAACTGTTTTCGCCTCAATGATACACCAATACATGTACAGAAGTAGTCACAGTAAATACTCACATAAAGTATATTCACGAAATAGATAATGAATAAATAGAACATGGCACACATATATAAAATGTCCTATCAGGATTTTATAAAGAAAAAACCCCCGATATATCATAAAATTTTGTGTTGACCGAAACATTTTTTCAAACAAGTTTTATACATTTTTCAGCATATTTAACTATTTTATTTTTTGGTTTTATGAAAGTCATATACAAATATGGCTCTGATCTCATTGCAAATTTCTTATGTTCGATAAAATGGGGCGATACACATCTATCGAAAGATATGAAAATTTTATTTGTTCGCTATGATGAAAAACTTGATCACCCAGAAGAACATTTGATTCTGTACACACTGTTTTATTATTATGGAAGCTAATGTGTTTCATTTTTTCTGGGTTGGAAATGTGAAATTTTGATTAAACCAAGAAACGATGTCAGATGATACTATCGAACATTTTTCCTGGAGAAATATTTTATTGACATCCGACGTTATTATAGTTACGTCGTCTGCCAATACCACATAAGTTCCATATATTGAACAAATGAACAAAATTGGGCCCAAACAGAACCCTGCGGTACACAGATAATCATGGTTATCAAATTAAATCGGTGAAATTTATTCCACACTCTTCATTTTCAGCATACGCCGAGGTTTTTGTCGCAACGCGCATCGCGACAATCGCATACATAGAGAGGCCTTAAGGATAGTTAGCTTACTATACGAGTACATGTTTTAATGTTTCACATATTTCAAAAATGAAATGGACAGTTGTGACCTTATTCGATGAAAATTCGTGATAACAAGAATTTATTAGGTAACACATCAATATGGGATTTTCATAAACAGGTTAAGGCTTTCACAGCCGATATTATCAGTGTTAGTATCTTCATTTGGGATTAAAGGCCGTCGCAGAAAGAGTTTGAAAATTCCCTGAATCACTAGAGAAGTTGAATTGAAATTTGACTGTTGAATGTCAATTCACCTATGAATTATATCTGTTTCAATTCAATTACGAATATTTGAAGTACAATCTGCATTGGAGAAAGTGATTTCCGTACTGAATGAAAAACATTTTTGGCGGATAAAATCAGAGGTTTCCTATTGAACTGTACTAAAATTAGTTTGATTGATTTCCGTATACTCCCTGATACATTGAGAATTTGTTTTGGAATAAATTGTGTTCGTATTCTACACATCTTTTTGTAAAACATTTTTGTAAAACACTTATTTTCTTCGGAATGACCACCAGCCTCATGAGAAACCTCGTCACTACAATAAGTAATGAACATTCGAAACGTGTAAAAGGGTGGAAATGCCGAGAAAAATGCGGGAACTCAGAGCGCTAGTGGTATAATAAAGTTTTGCGAATGCAGGTAAAGGGTTGCAGGAATGGGTTTGATGTATGGAACTTGGGGAATGTTGCTCATCTCACGTCATTCGCAAACGTCTTACTAACTTCCCTCGAGGACCGGAATGTCTTGTGTATGTGCTCTGCTCGGAGAATGTGTTGATGACATATTTGTCTCCCAGTGCTACATTCGGGGCGATTAATCAGCGAACGAAAACGCCAACGCGCCCCTTTCCTATGATCTTCAAATTTCCAGTGAAATGTCGGTTTTATTCCAACCAATACAAATACTCTTAAGCCCACTAGAATCGCTAGAAAACGATTGTGAATCAAATAATTTCATTTGAAATCTCGTCTCATCATTCTTCACATAAACTAGATATAAAATTCATTGTTGTATCAAACCAAAGTTTATTGTGTTTTCATTAATCGGTTACCTACTATTTGGAACCAGAACCAAAAAATTGAGCATTTGCTACCCACTACTTGAGGGCGCTGTTTCGACCCGTCTCATCAGTGCTGCTAGGCTGAACTACAAATGTATTGCCGGCCGAACTGTCCTTAAAGGATAAGTGAAGGCAATGTTATCTTCCTCACGGAGACAACATCTATGATATCGACAATAGGTACAAACACCTTGATTCATCCTCATTTCAAATTGTGGAAATTACCTTCTGAATGTCAAAAAGAATAAGGTGACATTTCATATTCTTTTGATGACCACATAAATTCGACAACACCGCTGTCATTTCTTAATCAATTTCGTAGCACTGCCAATAAAACCAATTTAAAAGTATCTGGTGAAAATTTATTTTCATAAACAATGGAAGAGTAGAAATCCAAAAACGTTCTTTCCCAAAAATTAATCTCTCCTGAAAATATACCCCTTTTCAATTTAAACAAGATTCCTTTGGCTGGGATCGAATCAAATGAGCGAATGAATGTCATTATGCACTGTCATCGATGACATGAATAGATTCAACTCATTCGTAACATGAAGTCGTAATTTTATGAATGAACTGAGTGCTTCATCTTATGATGTTATTCAGATTTGGAGGATGATAGTGTACCATGTACTAGGTGAAATTTTACCTATTTCATTTACTATATTGCGTAGCAATCCTGTGAATGATATCTGTTTCAATTCCATAACGATTGTTTGGAATACAAACTGAGTAGAGAAAAATAGTTTTTTGTATAATTCAATGTTCATTTATAAGTAGTTGTTTTTGAAGTATTATTTCTTTCGTGTAATTCAATGTTCCTATGAAAGTAGTTGTTTTGAGAAGACTTTTTTCTCCAGTATGTGTCTGAAAGTTAATAATAATAATAATGATAATAATATTCATTTCAGAATATCAATACATGTAATGATACAAAATTACGATATATAATGAAATAAATATTGTTGAACACCATGAGGGTTTCCCCTGTATGTCAAGGGGGTGAGAATAATTCGATAAGTATAAACATATTGACAAATAGACACAGTAACACAGTCTACACAGTCACACACACATACTCACTCTATTTATACTCACGTAATATCAAAAGACAATTCACAATACAACATTAATATAATTCGAGGAGGATTACATTAAAATATATTATGGGATTTCATTCATTAGCTTTTTGGGAGCACTTTTACACTCAAAGAGACAGTATATCTAGTAATAACCATTTTTCAGGTAATGGAGTGGGAGATTTTTTTCATTGGTTGGTAGTGTATTGAGGTAATCAGTTGCTTGCGGAATGAATATATAGAATTTATTAATTTCAGCTCATTGGGTAACATATTATAGCACCGAGGAGCCAGATTGTGAGTATATAGTCTCTATTTCGAGTTTCATACATGGCTATTACTAGTCATAATACTGTGATACTCCACCAAAGTGGTATGATCCACAAAAAGAAAACAGTTTTTAGGAAGTATATGGTAATATTGGTTATTTATATATGATAAACAAAATTGGCCCCAGTAAAGGACCTTGGGACACACCATGTTTGACAGATTTCACATTCGATTCAATCCCATGTAATGATACACAATGTGATCTATCGTGAATGGTGAGAGCTCCCGGGATAATGATTCATAAAAAGTTTGTAAGTCTTTCCTACGAAATTACTTTTTTCTAAGGAAGCACAATTCTCGATTCACCACAATTTCCGAACGTAAGAAAGTCGCATTTCCACACCACCTCTGAGGTAGCGTGATTGACGCTACCTCAGAGGTGGTTTCTTTCATAGAAATATTCCACAATATCTATTATGATCGAAGAAATTCAATGACACATGTTATTATCAACATAATAAAAATTATTACTCTAATAGGTCATCCCTTGTTTCTGTAACTTTGCTTATATGTCTACAATCCATGACCTGGCTTTCCTTAGTGGATTCGTTGTTAGTTCTCATAACCATGTATGTTAATTCATTTTGGTCAATGCTGATCGAATATTACTGTGTTTGCTATATAAATATGCCTAAAATGTATCGCTGTCTGATATATGATGGTGATGATAAATATTATTATATATGACGATATAGTCATAACTTTTAATTTTGATTTGCTACAAATATTTGTTCAAATGTACCATGTAACCAATAAACTATTCCATTCTGAAGTTATGACCTTTGACCTCGACTTTTGACATTTCATTTACAATGACATTTTAAAATTCGGTTCAGAAATTCAATCGGTTGGGAATTTTTGCAAACTTAGCTGTTTCTCCCGTCTATTTTGTCAATATCTCTACATATTGATTTTCTAAGTTTGACAACTATAAGAATGTATTTTTCGAATGAATATAATGTTTCCTCAAAAATAGTCGTAGACTAAATCGATATAAAATGAAACAAAACTAAAATCAAATGGAATTTTCCTTTATTTTTCGTATGTATTTTGCGAATGCAATTATTGAATCTATCTAAAAAATTATTCAAATGCGGAAATCAGCCTATGATGGGTGATGTATGGTAAGAAACCATCTATACGCCCTTTTACCATCCTCACCTCTCCAAATACTCCAAATACTCATAAAAACATTATTTGAATATCCCTATGTGAAAAATCATTCTCAGTGTTTAAACACTGTTCTCAATATCTACAATCAACTCATAAAATACAAAGTGCATCCAACAATAAATTGTCCAAAACGGCATCGCAATCGTCTTGAGACAGTAACTTTATCCTGGCATTTAGCAAAGGTCATTCCTGGAATACGAAAGGCAATAAGCAACTAACCCCTGCACTACTATATCTTCTTTAAGGGTGACTTCGGAATATCTTTTAATACGGAAATTAATACTACTTCGTTTCAATAGAAACCCTTCTTTGAACGTTCGCCGTCCGGAATTTGAAATGTCAGAACTTATTGCGGAACAGAGAAATTTATTCGGTCGGCCTCGAGCAGGTTTCCTTTCGAATATAAAGAAAATTATTCATTGTTTCTGCTCAGAGACAAATGAAGGGAAATAAGTAGACAATATCATGAAAAAGATATTCATTTTGAAATATTAATTGAGGATATTTCTTGGAATATTTAGAGTGCCGGTGTAAGTAAAACCTAATAATTTATCAAGAAAATCAATCACAGTATAAACATTTTTTGCAATGAAAATGAACCAGGAATATCCAATTATACAAAAAGTTTGGATGTATCAGGCTGCATATATGTCGGTGTTAAAAGATAGGGTTTTCCTTATTTTCACTCATTATCAACAGTGCAAAATTCATGGAATGAGTCAGATCTAATTCAATTATGCTTCCACAAACATAAACATTTATGGTGTCGTTGTTTTTGTAAAACCCTTTAATAGTAAAAATCATACGATAAACTGTATTAATTAGTTTTTTAATATGGATATTCATCAGCTATCGGCCAGTTCTATTCAATTAGAAACGTATTCATTTCCCATTCAAACACAGTATTTTAGAAATCAATACTGAATGGAAATTATTAGAAACTAGGAAATCTCGTTGTTTTCTGTAATTGAATAATGTGCTGCTATATTTCTTTGTTTCGAAAGTTACGATTTGCATCCACTGAAATACTAATGATTTTTTCTCTTACTGTTATAAAAGCTTCAACGAGTTTATATATAATTGTCTTGTAATTTCTCATTGAATATCACTTGAGAGCTGTATCTTACAAAGTCTTTGTCAGGACTATTGCTCAGATTGAATTGAATTCCAAGTAATAACGGCCCGATACTCTGTAATTAATATTTACCATCGACGAGCACCATACAATCGAAACGAAAGAATATCCAAACAATGATGTTCCACGTCGCCATTCCATTATACGGTCTCAAACAATACGTCTGCAAACCAATGAAATTCGAACACAATATGACAATAACGTCTGTAAAACGAAACAATGAGTGAAACAATTGCTCACCTCTATTTTTTTGTTCTTCGAGGAGTTGTCTCTCTAAATTGTCTTTCTCTTCTCGTTCCCGCAAAACATCCATCTTCAGTTCGGCTGTAACAAAAGGACAATTAAGGATCTCATAACATATGTTATTATGTTCAAATTCACCAAAAAAGTATTAGTATCAGTTTTATCCATTTTGATGTCTCTAGTATTATCTACTAGTATTATCAGAATCCTTTTTATATTATGAAATATAAATGAAAGGTCGAGATAGTGGTTTTTAATGTCAGATTGGAATATTATTGGTTCAGATTCAATTTTTTTTTTTAATTTTCCATTTTGACTAATATATGATCGATTGTTGTGTTTTCGCTGGTCTCGGACAGACATTTGTGCAAAATTCCTTATCTATCAATCTTCCTCATTTATCAAACTTTCCCATATGAATCTAGAACTTTGGAAGAACTAATTTAGCTCCGGTGGAAGAAAATCTAATTATAATGCGAGTGAAAGATATCAATTACACCTAATGTCATCATTAACTAAATTATTCATATTTAATTGGATCCACTCATCAAAAAGTTGGCGACTTCTGTTACAAATTATAAAATATTCAAGAATTTCTTGCGGCGAAACCCTCATTTCTTTTTAGTGTTATGGCTGGCATATTGCATCTTCCTCCCGCTCACCGGCGTTAGTGGTGAGACAAAAAGTCGCGAAAAACAATACATAGGCGGCGTTTCGGGTACAGTGTAATTAATGAACTTCATCAGGTCCACTTTCGGAAATGGGTTCGTTGCGAATGATGCTTGTTGTATAAAAAGTTCGAGGTACAATCCGGTGATTAGGGGTGAGTGGGGTAGGAGGAGCTGTGTCGTTTTTTAGCATATCGGATTCAACTGTATACCATGGAATTTTGAGTGTGTGTGGAAAAATAGCGGTATCCCATTCAAATCGGAATTTTTTTTACCGGACTTCTGTAGAATTCAATTGAATTATCACTTTCTGATGGGCTTTCTGATCGACCTCAACGTCGAATTTTCCATGACTCTGACGCATGAATCAGGCTGAAGTTGACCGGAGGCATACACAGTAAAGAGTATTTCTTTTAAAGAAGATCATAGATTGCTTTGAAATTTTAATCTCTATTAGAGAAACTATTACTTCATACCAACAGCGCCATGTTCCACAAGAGAATCACAGTTTTTCTAACGAAGAAATCAAATTTCTTGGCCTTTCAACGACATCATTCGTTTGATTATACTATTGTGAAGATGAATTATTTTGAATCAAGAAAATATAATGTCATCTTAAAATCTACCACCTATTTAAAGAGAAAAATAAACTGTTTCAAATGGAGAGCAATATCAACTTAATCTGAAAACATATTGTTTGTTTGTATTCAAAACTGTATCCTTTCAAATAACTCAATTCGTTTATAACAAGAGTTTTGTGAATCTATATACAAAACTATACTATGATCGACTGAAGATAACAGGAATTCTGCATAGAATGAACAGGATTTCTTTTAAAGAAGTATTTCATTCATTTCAGTTTGAAAAAAAACTGTTTTATTTCAACATAGATATTATTGAAAAGAATTTAAATTTAGTATTATGAGAAACTAATAATGTAGAAAAGTGTTCGCGTACACGTCAGTATGGAAAGTGACGTTGGTGTGTTGTGATTTTAAGGAGGATGTGTTTTATGTGTCTGTGGGTAGTGCAACTCTTTTCCGGTTATTTTATATCTATCATAATGGAACAGATTTCACAAGACTAGGATCTTACACAGTTGGAAGATATTTTCATGGGTAAGTATTACTTGAGAAAGAAACAGGAGAAAACAGGAGAAAGTGGTAAACTTTGACAGCAACTCTTAATTTTGCCCTCATTTTGCGAAAATTATATCAATGCTTAGTAATTTTTCACACATGCATTATTACATTTGCCGAGCTCTGCACGTGTATATTAATTTGAACTGAAAAATCCTCCACGTTGATTCAAATTCGTCAATCTCTTGTTTTGAACATATATTTTATCTTGTTTTAAACAAGTGCATTTTCTCTAAATAAAATTTTATTTTCTCTTAGAACGAATTCATTTTTCATTGAACGAGAGAGGTACTTACAGTTTCGACAATAAATTATAATACAAAATATACCAAAATAGCCACCAATAGGTGTAAAAAGCACCTACATATGACATGTAAATGTTTGTTGAATTCCGAAATGTCTTTGCTTTCTGTGATAACTTCAGAAATGTTTTTTTGTTATTTATTGGGAATAATGTGAAAGTAAGAAATAGGTAGAAATATTACCAAACTCACTAGAGGAAAAATCAGAATTTCCAAAAACGTGAAAGCATTGAATATTTTTATAGTTTCATAGTTTTACCTTTCTAGATATTTGAAATAGTGGCTAAAGATGATGTGCTGATTTCTTCTTTCGTTTCAGAATCCAAGTGATGTTCCGGCAATTGTGAATAAACAAAAGCAGAATGCAGAACTTGATAGACGATAGAAATTTTTAATTGTTATTTACCAGAATGGCATCTAGTTTCAAAAACTTTATTCGTGTAAAATCACAAATAAATTAATTCATTTTGTTGTTTGAGTTGTAATGTTTATAGGCTTTGATTTTATTTCATTTGTTAATTTACGATTTGTCAAGAATATATCACTTTTTTTTATATGTTTTCGAATTGAATATTTATTTTTGATATTTGTATAACTGTATGATCTCTAAATAGTGTGCGGTTGGAATATGACATTTAAGCAAAGATTAGCAAAGAAAATTTAGGACTCTATTACGTTTTGTTTTTTATCATATGCTTTTTAAGATAATATTTATGATTTGCAATTGCTTCAAATAAACCAATCATAATATATAATGTATTATTCAATTTCTTCCCTTACTACTTGTAGCTGTTTATATTACAGATGAGATACTTTGGATTCAAGTAACTAAAGACATACATCCGTATGAGAGGGACAGTTTATGAACAGAAGCATAAGTTCATCTTTGATGAAGTAAATGAGTTTATTTGATTTATACAAATTGAAGGAAAACAATTAATTTCTCCTACGGAGATATTTAAATAGTGTTCCAAGTTAACATATCATTCTTTCAAAACCCAAAAAAGAAGCGTTTATTCATTCCATTTGAATTAATGATTCAAATTCAACTTGAGAGAATATATTTCTCAGTTTATAAAATTATCTCTTCATGAATATAGGAGAGCAAGATTTCTTTAATTCGAGATAATGTTCTTCACTTTGAGATTTTAATTTTTACTGTGTAGGTTATGTCGGCTCTGAGGACCGCTGTGGTTTGTGGCCTATTCGTATACACCTAAGACTCAAGAAAACCCCATAAGAAAAATTCTAACGGGGTCAAATCCAACGATATCGGTGGCTAGTTCACTTCACTTTCACGTGAGATGACCATGCCCCCAAATCGCTCGTGCAGAATATCCAATCTAGCAGCGTCCTGAAGATCACGGTGAAATCCAGAAACCATCCAAAACATTGACGTCAGCAGTGAAAGCCTACATTCCTATAGAAAGGCGGAGGCAATGATCATATGTAAAATCTGGCTACCTGTCCTCAATTTTACAGGAGAAACGAAGAAAAATTTCAAAATTGTAGTTTCTGCGATGAAAACAACATGAGCACATACCCGCCTTTGATAATATCTACCGTAGTAGTAGACGAAACCTCAGGCAACAGTACCTGCAGATCACGGTTCAAAATAGCTTCAATAGCTTCAACGCAGTTATCTTCTTTCGTGAAAATGTACATTCTTGATTTATGTCTAGTGACTGAAATATTTTGGATTGTAACGCGAATGGATGGCAACATTCAACCACAAAATATCAAATATCAAACCTTGAATACAACTACGAACGATATGGTACTTTGCCGTCCTACTCATTGCCCTTTGAAATATTTTCCAACTACACCTTTGGTACACCGCCACAAAGAAATGTATCCCTCAGATTAGCTATTGTTCTCTCAGGTTTTTGGGGTGATAAGAGACAGGGTGAATAAAAAATCAGCTTATTGCTAATATCAGAGCCCGCAATTATAGTAAATTGCTCGACTGCGGATTTTTACAATCTACGGCGATATTATTTTTTATTTTATTGCTAATTGCTCTCTAACCGGTTTTATATTCGGGGTTCTGCCATTACTAAAATGATAATATTCGGGTTTGAATAAAAAATAGTTATTTTTGATGTGCTATCGGTTTTTTACCAAAGGGTGGTGCGTCATATAATACATTACTGAGAGAGATGGAACGATAATTACCAAAATAAATGTCTATAGCACTAATTATCTCTATTTTCTATTTGAAGTATAGGAAATTAGACCATTCAAACTTGTTTTGAACTTACCACGATGTAATTGTATATACATCATGATACAATCTGTGTTTTGTTGATCAGATTCGCAAGAAAAGTTTTGCAACAGGAATTTTCTGGTCGTGTTCTCGATTTCCATTTATTCAAAAACCAGGACAGAGTGAGTTGACTATTTTCTCATGTTTGTAAATATCTCGATGATATTGAAAAAATTGTGCAATTGTAGAAATGATAATTTATATTTTGAGGGTGAATAAGCGTGTTATTTGCACAAAATACATTCACCTCACGCAAAGTTGCTCATGTGAATTGAAATGAACCTTCAATAATATCAATATTTTTGCCCGAAATCAAATAAAAAACTCAATTCCATAATCTAGGTCTTCTAAATGGAATAAAATCACACCAGGAACATATTTTTCAATTAATTGAAAAGTATTAGGAATAGAACAGATTTTTTCACAATATCGCAAATCCGAATCTGATAATTCCACTGATTTCGTTGATTTGTACCTTTCATAACCTCAAATTCACCTCCCATAGTTCAAAATACAGCATCACAGTCACATTTTTTTTTAAATGAAAAATTTTCAAAGACAATTCACAACACTGAACACTTGTTTCACTGTAAAATAGCTTTTATATGCGTGTGTAATACTTTTCAGTTACCTTAAGTTTCTTCAAAGATGAAAAAATGTTGAGAAACAATCAAAAATGGTTAGTTGAAAACCAGAGCCCAAGCACAACGCATTTATGATTCAACACCGGACAGCGCTGTTTCAACCCGCCACAGGTATCATCACTGGTGCTAGGCTGAACCACAAATGCGTTGCAGAACTCAACTATCTTCAAAGAACAGGCCTGAGTAAGTGAAGTCGACGACAACTCCCCTTATTGGTGATTTGAGAAGGTTTTTCGAGGGAGCTGTACAAATAAACATCAACTATCAGAGTTATAAAAATTTCCATCGCAAGAGACTAAGACTTTTTGTGTTTCTAAATTATTTTTTAACAGTAAGTAAACTCAGTAATGAACTAACAAAATCAAAATGAAAAACCCTTCAATTATTAAAATCGAAAGTAAACAGAAAGTTGGTTTTGTGGTACAATTAATGTCTCAGCATCTTATGTTTTCTTCTTGGGCAGAAGCATGGTTCTTATGAGCCTTCTGAGGGTTTCTTGAGGTTTCGACGTTTTTGGATGCTTCTTTCTAGTTGATTTCTTACATGTTTGATGAGTTTCAGGTCCGGGCTGCAAGCAGGCCACCCCAAAGTAATGATATTGTGAGCATCTGGTACTGACGCACTATCCCTGCAGCGTGGAGATGGGCCCCATCGTGCATTGAAATAAAATGGTGCCCTTCGGCTTCTACTCTGTGACGTATCTGGACATCCAACACCCTACCAAATCAATTAAAAATCAAAAACATACACCCCTAAACGAGCAACTCAATTTATGCAGGTCTTCTCTCTTGAATTTACGAGTTTAACATCCCCTAGAATTTTCAGCGTGGAATTTCAAAAGTTGGCATCTTGGTTCGCCCAACTACCTGGAAAGTCTAATATAAACGATATTCCAAACTACAGATATCAGTTCTATACTAGATGATGGGACTAAACCCCAAACCGGTCGTATAAATGTAATCTACCAGCGGTATTTAGACAAAAGTGTTTTTTTTAATCATTTCATTTAAGTGATCATGAATCACCATGAAGTAAACAAGTCATCAATCACACATCTTGAAACAAGTAAAGTCGGGAACAACTACCATAATGAAACTGTTTGAATATATACTATCCCTGAAATGGCAATAATGAAAGCAATTTAATAAACAATGCAGGAATCAGTTTTCCACACCTCAATCTCGAGAAGACTACATTGTAGCTGAACAGGCAATAATCATAAAGTCTAAGATATGCACGAGAATTCCCATTGTTCCACATTCTCATTCCCTCTTCCCCATATAGAACGAACACCGTTATAAGTAAGTCACACAGAAACATAAAATTTGGCTTGTAATATTGTTTTGCCAACGATACGAAATGTACATAGTTACATATGCAAATTGCTACAGTAACTTATTGTATACACCTCATAAAGAAGCATGTATTTGGAGGGTTTTATACGGCGGTTGTGATTCCGTCCATCAAGCGTGGAGTTATCTCGGTGGTAGGCTGTAGAATGGCATAACGACTGCGAATTGTAACTTCAGCAAGGCAAGTAGTATGATGATAAAAATGAAAGTATGATCAAAACATCAGAAGGGAGTGATTTCTCAACAACACCAAAGCAAATACGAACTGAAGTCAGCTATCAGAACTTTACTAGAAGAACAAGCAACGAAATAAAAAACTGAGATAGCCTGAATACCAAAAAATGACTAAGTTTTCGAAACAAAACTGGTGGAAGGTGAGCATACACCTAATCGATTCGTTCAATAAAGGTAACAGTAAGTATAATAGTTTCATCTACGCCAAAAAACGTTATGTTGATCATCGAAAAGATGGATATAATCTGAAAATTCAAAAACTTTCGGACCCTGTTAACTACAGGGCATATACTGAATATGGTGGGTTTTTATGAGCTCACTTTGAGGTTTCACACGAATCCAGACCATCTCTATGAACATATGCGGAAATAAGTATGAAGCAATTGCTTCTCAACTTACATATTGATACCAACCGGTTCAGTTTGAGATCTCTTGTGTACAGAGAGAGGCAGGGCTGGCTACCTTTAGTGCCATCTACACCACACAGTCAACAGCACTAAATATTATTCCAGGCTTTTCCTTATCTACATGGTGTAACTGAATAAGTGTAAAACATTCAAGGTGGTGATTCCTCATCGAAAAAAAGATAGGATCTTTCATATAAAGAAATTTCATTGGAGCATCCCTTGTTAAGATACAGCCCCTCAAAGGGGGTGCATGAAATTTGTAAAACAATATTTTTCACAAGCACTGGAAAAGTTACAATATTGAAATTAACCTGACGTTTTGTTCTACCAAAAAGACACTTATCCAGTAATTCATTTGGTTTACCTCATGAAAACGCAACCCATACATTTCATTTCCAATGTAACTTTTTAATTTATGATTTGTTTACCATTTAAAAATTCATTTTCGATAGCCTGTTTCATTCTAAACAAAAAATGTCTCTTGGGTTTTTTGCCCAAAATAAACCAGTTCGCAGCAAAAAATCATTTTACGAACAACTACAGAGATACATCGTCATAAATGCGAACTGGATTTATTGTTATTTTGTAGTTAGTACTTGCATTAAACGATTGAAGGGTAATAAACAAAACTAATTTATTAATAACAAAACACACAACATTTAGAAATCATAGTAAATGTTCAATATGTCTACCTTCAGACATTACGCTTGCGTCTAGACGTCGGCGTATTGAGCCACGTATTTGCTCAAATATTCCTGGAGTCTCTCTGATTAGCCTGCACGCATCGATGATGCGGTTTCTCGAGTCCTCTACATCGCGAACAGGAGTACGATAAACCAAATGCTGTAAATAGCCCCAAATAGAGAAATCGAGAGGATTGAGATCCAGGGATCGAGCGGGCTAGTTCTGTGGTCCTCCTCGATCTATCCACTGCTTTGCATATGTTTCAGTTAAATGCTGACGTGCTACTTGACTAAAATGGGCGGGAGCCCCATCATGCATAAAAAACATATCCCTTCTGACGCCCAAAGGAACTTCCTCCTGCAGTACTGGATGCACTTCTCTTAAAAATTGAACGTATGCCTCACCATTTAATCGAGGTGGTAGAAAATGAGGCCCAATTAAATCATCCCCAATAACTCCGAGCCACACGTTAAGAGAAAACTGTTCTTGATGGTTAGTTTCGACAATAGCGTGAGGGTTTTCATCAGCCCATATGTGGTAATTATGAAAATTAATAACCTTGTCCCAAGAAAAACTACATTCGTCTGTGAATTATATCGTCTTCAGAAAGTCACAATTTCTTCCAATCATTTCCAGCATCCATTTGCAAAATTCAAGACGGTTCGGAAAGTCTCGCGGTAACAGTGCCTGTACTCGTTGCAGATGGTAAGGGTATGACAGTGGTTCCTTTAAAATTCGAAATACCTTCATATGATCAACATTTAGCCGGAAAGCACTCTTTCTAGTACTGGTAGTAGGTTGTTCTTCAATCAAATTAAGTACTGCTTCCTCAAGCTATGGTGTTCGAACTTCTCCATCCTGCGTTCTTTTGTCGAATGAACCATATTCTCGTAATCGTTGATGAAGTCGAGCAAATATTCTATGTGAAGGATGCTGCCGTTGAGGATACATTTCAGCATATATTCTAGAAGCTTCTAACCCATTCCCCTGCGACAGACCGTTAACGTAATGCACATCAGCCATTTCCTCATTTTTGTATGCCATTTTAATAACAAGTGAATTATTAAAGTAGCAAATTAAAAACAGAACAACAACATACAATTAGTATTGATTCAATTTTGAAAATTCACAAAATGACAGCGTCATACCAATTTAATTGCCACTATCGCTAATAGCGACCTACTAGATAGATTAGGTTCGTATTTTCGCATTTATGACGATGTATCTCTGTAGTTGTCCCTAAAATAATTTTTTGCTGCGAACTGGTTTATTTTGGGCGAAACACCCAAGAGACATTTTTTGTTTAAAATGAAACAGGCTATCGGAAATGAATTTTCAAATGGTAAACAAATAATAAGACAAAAAGTTACATTGGAAATAAAATTTTAGGGGTTGCGTTTTCCACCCCTTACAACCATGGGGTAAACCAAATAAATTTCTGACTAAGTGTCTGTTTGGTAGTACAAAACGTCAGGTTGATTTCAATATTGTTTTTTAGTGCTTGTGAAATAAATGGTTATACAATATACCCCCTTTAAGGGGCTGTGTCTTAACAAGGGATGCTGCAATGAAATTTCTTTTTTTCGATGAGGAATCACCTCCTTAAATGTTTTACACTTCTTTAGGTACACCCTGTATATTCATTGCATAGAGAAACACGTGTCACGGTTTTGTAAATCTTTTTACAGTGAAAATCAATACAAATACAATGAACTGTGGTAGGTTTTCCCTCCGAGGCAAATACCAGCTATTCCCAAAGCAATGTCTAACGACAGTACCGGGGAATAGCACACGAAGCGTTTGAGGGAAAAAATTAGGGGTGGAATAGTTCCACTCATTCACTTCGGTCCTACTTAAGTAGATCAGAAAATTTTTTATATTCCACAAAGATGACAAATTTGAAATCAGTAATTCTACAGTCAAATCTCAGACTGTTGCCGTTGGTAGTTCGGAATCCGAAGACTTTTTCTCTTCCACAAGCTAATCCAATTGTGTAGTGAATTTTAAACGGGGTTGTTATTTTTGGAGGGCTCGCCTCATCGATCACAAGAAACGCGTTTCGCCGGCGGTGTTTCATAATTTTTTGATTAAATTTCCATGAATGCTGTGCACACAACGTCTGAACGTCTGAAATAAGAAATGAGCTTTACATTTCAATATCAAAAAACATTCAAATATTTGCACAAATGATTATTCCATTAAAACGAAATTTTCCCAGGTACGGCAGGGCCGTGGGTTTTATTTAAATTGGTTTTCTTTCAGGATAATGTTCAATATTTCACAGAGCTTTAGCTTCCATTCGTCTCTGGGCTCGGCTCGATTGAAGAAAAATATTATCTCTGACTGCGAGAAAGTCGCAAGTTGTCGCGGTTTTGTTTGTTTTTGTAACTTCATTCAGAGGAGAGCGATTATTTTTCTGGCATACCAGTTCAGTATTCTCATGAAATATTTCTGGAGCCCTGAAGTTTGGGGCATTTTGAGTTATTCTAAGTTTTGTTAAAGGCACTATAGAGTTATTTTTGTCTCTAGTGTTATACCCATGTTTAGAATCAATCTGGGGGAATGTATCTTTTTTCTTATACAGGTATATACACAATTTTAAAATATAAAGTGAGGGTGAAGTTAATATCTCCAGGTCTTTTAATGCATTTCTGCAGAAGGTTCAAAAGCTCAAACCCAACATTGAACGTATAATACGTTTTTGTGCTAAAAAAACACAAGACGATGAAGTTGATGTTGCCCAGAAGGTCAAGCCATATCGTAGTCTACTTTCTACATGTGCATGATAGAGCTGCAACAACTGATCAGGATTCAGAATTTCTTTTATATTTCTGAATTGAAAGGCAAATGTGTGGAGTTTGGAAACAAGATCTACGCAGTGAGATTTCCAATTGAGATGGTTGTCAACATTTAATCCCAGAGATTTCGTTCTTGTGACACTAGTGGAGATCATAGGAACATCAAATAAGATATATTCACAGGTTCTTTGCGTGATATGAAATCTAAGGCATTTCGTTTCATCAATATTCAGAAAAAGATGATTTGCCGAGAACCAATTATTAACTGCGGATAAAGTTTCCTCACAGTTTTCCCTTATAGAACTTTCTCGGGTATTGGAAATTATAAGTGAGGTGTCATCTGCGTACATAGTGGAGAATACTGGCACAGGGAGCTTATCAATGTCGTTGATATAAATTATGAATAGAAAAGGGCCAAGTACTGACCCTTATGGGACACCCAAGTCGTTTTTCAAGTACCCAGATGACTCCTTCTCAATTGAGACATACTGCAATCTGTCACAAAAATATGACCGTATCCAATCCAGAGGTGTACCCCTCACAACATAGTGATAGAGTTTTTCCAAAAGAATACTTTGATTTACACAGTCAAATGCCCTGCTGAGATCACAAAAAATCCCAACAGGGCATTCGCCTGCCTCAATTTTTTCCACTAGTTTGTGGTAGTAGGAATATAGTGCTGTGGTTGTTGATTTCTCATTCAGAAATCCATGTTGGTTTTCTGAAATTGAATTATTTCTATCAATATTAGAAGACTTTGGAGAAATTACAGGGAACTGTTACCGGACGATAATTCTCAAGAAGTTGATGACAATTTTTTTTATGAAGAGGCGTAATTTTCCCAATCTTCAACAGATCTGGAAAGACCCCTGTTGAGAAGGATACATTAACAAGGAATGTCAGGGGCTTCAATAACACTGGTAAACTTTTCTTCACCAAATACATTGGCACTTCGTCGGACCCTGATGAGGTTTTGTTTTTCAGTTTGACTCGCAACAATTCGAATATTTCATTCTCTTCATAGTTTTCAAGACATAATGAGTCACATGGAGAATCAATTTTTTTCAAAAATGTATTGTGATTCGTATGGTTAGATCCTGAATAACACATTTGGGAACGTCAATGAAATATTCGTTGAATAAATCGGCTATTAGTGCTGGATCTTCATAAAGCTTATCTTTATATAAGATTGAAAGATCAGCTTTCCTATTAATTTTTTTGTTTGATAGTTCGAATATGGTTTGCCATATAGACTTCGCTGGATTATTAGACTCATTAATCCTTTTTTGATAGTATTTTTCTGTAAAGCCTTTGGTCACCAGGCAATTGCTTCATAAGTAACTATTGATCTGACAATTATCACATAAATCCAATGGATTTGTTTGGGACCTAAACCCCAAGTTTTACCACAAATCCTTCGACATGTCCATAGAGACAGTCTGGCCTTGTGTAAAACTCTGTCCAAGTGAGCATTCCAGGTGAGTTTTTTATAAAGGGCAATGCCAAGATAGTTCATCTCCATTCCAAACGGAATGACCATTGTGGGAGTTTTGTATAAGGTTATATTCATTACACCGGTCAACACGATTTTTGGGTTAGGCTTCTGCCAGTGAAATTCTGGTTTCTCAGAGGTCAAAACTGAAGAAAATATTAAATTTTTGTACAACTCTATATCTCTATCGATATACAAATGTTTACTATTTTTCACTGTCAAAATAATTCACAAAATGAACATGAAATATTACATTTTGAAGAATTTATTTTGACTCTGTTAGTCAATTACTAATTGATTGTTCATCATAACAGAAAATCATTCATTGGAATAATAATTGATAGTGAAATTTGAACAATTACTTCTGCTGCTGATCACCCTCCGGTTTTTCATACCGTAGTTAGGAAACACCCTGTATACTATATAGTTACTCCATCATTTCTGTGGAATATGAAATCACCGATATTTTGTAAAGCTTTCTTCATAATCACCACTTTCAATTACATCGAACAAATATATCAATCAACCTGTTTCTCTGTGTGGGTAAATATCTGTTCAACATACGTTCAATTCCAGAACAAACAATGAATAAACGATAAAGCGTTTCAGTTGACAGACAGCGCGATAGAAATATATTCTGATCATTTAACCAATATCAGATCCATATGTTCAGTCCATTTCCATAATCAAATAGAATAGATAGGGATGTTTAACGCCTCACACAGCAACAAGTGTGAATATCTGTTGGATTTGTGCGGATTTGGAAACGGATGTGTAATTGACTACCTGTGGCCTGCGGTAAATGCATTTATACGCACTTTAGCCGTATCGAATTGTGTTCAGGTATTTTGTTTCCGCGTTTGTGGAGAAACCGCAATTTGTATGCGATTTTTGACCCTCTTTTTTCGGTGATTACCGCCGTTTTTGTCCCAATTATCAGAAGAAACAAACATTTTTGGTAAATAGCCGTTTTGAGGGCACCCAGCGATTTTGTTGATGTGTAGATTGCGAATCCGAAAGAAAAAAGCGACCCTCCTCCTTATTCACAAAGTTACGGCCCTTCAGAAAAGAGCAACTTTTCAACCTTCTTTTAAACAAATTTACAAACACAAGCATTTATTTACTAGGTCATTTTTACACCTTATTCCTCCTTCTTTGACACTTTTCACTTCAACAATCAACATTTTTCCAATGAAAATGGGAAAAAATGTACGCAGCTGCTTTTTGGTTATTGTATGTCTCTGTATTTTACGTTTTTAGGTTAATGGCATAGTTGGTACGACTGATGCTGTCAATATTCCTAAAGTAATTCAAATGTAAATTGGTTTTTGGTGGTGTATTAAGATATTCTGCGAAAAAGTAGGCGGCGGCAAATACCAACTGTTTTTTTCTAAAATGTCACTAATAATTAACCTAGAAATATGAGAATGTCACCAGAAGAAGCATTCGAACACTGTAGTGTTCATCAGTAGTTGATTGGGAATACAGTAGAAGGCTTCGAAAAGGTGACACAGAGTTATATCTTTCAATTTACTCAAAGGCTGAGGGCACGAAAAGGGCGAGGGCCGAGCGATGACGAAGCGACGCGACGGCGAAACGGTGGCGATGCATACAACAACATATATAGTATAGGTGACGCACACGAAACGAAACTACTGTGATTAGGTCGTTAGCGATTACAGTAGTATTGTGTAGAAAAATATTATAATACCAATACCAAATGGAAATTGATAATGAAGCAACAGTTGGATCGATCCAGTGAGAATGCACAGGTGAATGACTGGAAAGTATGCATGGTGGAAACAATGAGTGATCATAGGATGATTGAGTTTTGCTTGATGGGGTTACCAAAGATGAGGAGAGTGTTAGTTGCGAATGTTGGAGGAACCAACTGAGCTGGAGTCGAACAGATGATGTTCAAATACCAGCCAGGGAGGTTGTAAACGAAAGAGGATATTGACAGGGAAGCTCTGCAGCTACAGAAAAGATTGAAGGAATCTTGCATGAAACTCATACCTAGGAGCGACAGAATAATGGACAAGGAGAGAGAATGGTGGAGCGTAGAGCTAGAAAGCCTACGAAGACATGTAAAGACAATAAGGGGGGAGGCACAAAACATGAGAGGAGGAGAAGAGAGGAAGGATGGATGAGTACAGGAGGGAAAGGAATAGGTATAAGAGAGCGTAAGGATGGGCAAGAATTAATTGGTTGAGGGAGAGAGTGAAGCGGATCCAGAATGAAAATCCGTGGGACCGAGCCTATCGACTCCTCAACAATGATAGAGCGGAGGAGATGCCTTCTAACGACTTGAAGGAGAGTGGAACCCCGAGGGGAAGGAGGAAACCAGTAGGTTCTTGCTGGGCAAGTACTTTCGTAAGAACGATCCTCTGAGAGACACCCCGACTAGGCGTTGGTTGAGGGAGAGAGAGGAGAAATAATGGGGAGAAAATCAGCCTGGATTTTCTATTGGGAATGGAAGAGAGAATGTATTGTGGAACTATTCAGCGCCTGTCCAGTGATAGGGTACTTTTCCGGAGCATGGAAGCGAACAAAGGTTGTATGGATACCGAAGAAGAACGGAAATCCCAGGCCAATCAGTCTGCTGACTGGCATGGATGTTGGACAGGCTTCTGAACGGTGGGATGCTCAATGGGACAGTAGAAATGTTCACCTTGCCTCGTAATATAGGGTACAAAATTCGCTAAAATTACTTCTTCCTTCATCAACTGACTTCATCAACATATCTAGGTAATAATAACTACGTTCTCATTTATAGACTTGGCTCCAATAGTCCTCTTCGACGTTAACTTGTGTTACGATGACGTGACATGTTGCTCACAACTCTACTCCAGCACGACTAATCGACCGAAGTTCCGTACCCACGCAGGATTCTTCTCCTGAACGCTCCGTACCGCACCGTCCTGCGGTCGACATCGCTTGGCCGTCGCGATTTTCGTGCGCCCAGCGAAAGTCGTCAACAATCCTTCCCACCACCCTGCTCACATCTTGTACTGTGACAACCATAGACTGTGTTACTTTTATCTAGGGTTTTTAGAAATCTGGGAATGCTCCTTTGATAAAGCACGATTGATGTCAAAGGATTCAGCTTTTTAGGAGAAGTGTATCAAAACTATCTTGCTGACAACACTTCATGTTTTGTGACAGGCTCCGAAAAAATTTGTTTGGGCTTCAATCAGTAACTATAAACTTCTGCAAAGAATGCAAAAATATCTAGAATGACTACTTCAACGTGGATATTCATGTCCTATATTATATTGGTGATTTGATATAAAGAACCTCTCTTTGAAAAATGATTCTCGAAATATTGTATTCGGCGAATTTCAATGTTATATCTCCATTGATTTTGATATTTTGTGGATCTGCTGTACTCAATTCCTAGTTCTGTATATCACAGAAATAAATACTCTGCTAATGAGTTGATACTCCAGTTGTTAACTCCGGTCGACCCTCTTCTCAACAATAGTCTCGGTTTCATTGCCGCTGCATGGATTCCCAAGTTCTCGGCATTCGCTAAATAATTGAGAATAATTTTAATGAAGTTGTAAGGCAGTGTTGTACCGATGGAGAGATAGCATGCCCAGATAAAGCTACTGTTTAGATGGTTTATTCGAGTCGCAGATTCGGTATAGCGGCGAATCTCTCTGGGATCGGTATCTCTTACTCTAACCTCATTAGCGGGTGTCACATTTACATATAATGGCAGAACCCATATAGGGATGTTGCGATCTACCGCACCTGCTACATTTCCATAATTTAATTAAAACATTACTCTTGGTCAATCTGCCCGATATGTGTTTGAAATTTTAGGAAGGAATTTGGGAAAAGCATTATTTTTGACCAACGAGAATGAAGGTCTGCTGAAACTCACTGAGGTTGATGGGAATTGAAAATGAACAAGAAGCGATGTTGAAATAAAGCACATAGTGATGTTAGGGAAAAAGTTGGATAAAATGTACCTCAGTGACAAAATTATGCTACAATTTCAAGATCCATCGATGCCAAAATGAGGTTGACTTGCTCAGCTTCAAGTTCGGCAATCCATGTTACTGGATTTCTCAGAATTTCTTGGGAATGAGTAATGAAACTTCAGATGAAATTGATCTGCAATCATTGCTAAACTATAAGTCAACTAATATTTTCGAAATGACCGGTATGTATAAATGTTTCAGGTCAGATTTCGGTACACTGGACAAACTAGTTGTTGAATGAAATCAAAAACTGACAATTGCCATTGTCTTCCAATACTAACTCAGAAGGCAGAAGAATATGGTTGAGGTTTTCAGTGTCACCATGTTTATTCGGATTTAAATGCCCGACGATGACTGAATATTACAACTGTGTAAAGCGTGAATTGTCAATAATATTCGTTGGCTCCAAAGTTAAGTCCCCAATTTCACCAACGGATCCACCATGCACGGGACCAGCTAGTAGAGACGGACAATGCTTTGGTGAAATTACAACTGGAGCTCAGAAACCTGAAGACTGTTACTCAAAAGTGGAAAATGAACGGGTCAGAGAAAGCGAAAACCACAAAGTGAAGGTTAAAAAGCTACACGAGACTGAAGGTTTAGCAGCCCTACGCTCAGACATGTCCGAGTGGTAATAAACCGACCAGACCGTGTTCTCACTGAAGATGAAATGTCAGTGTTAGCACGAGGCAGTAATTTCGCGATCTTTCCGCGCTAGGTACCAAACGAGGAAATCATCGCCAATACAGAAGCGGCCTTCAAAATGCAATATCCCGAAAAGAGAGATTGCAGCCTTGAAAAGCCTGAACGCTGATTCTTCCAGCGGACAAGGGAAATGCACCGTGCTTCTGAAAACGAAAGAATATAATATCAAAATTGAAGAATTGCTAGACCATTCGAACCGCTTATCAAATTCCCCTCACTGTAGGAATTTCATCAATATTTATTTTCCTGCCTCAAAAAAGTATTTTGACCTTTATCGTGAAAATTTTAATTAACGGATATCAATTCTTACATGTTTGTCAAAGTTGAAATAAAGACAGCTTTTCAATGAAACAAACTCTTTTTTTTTTAAATAAAGTTGCTTTGATTACTTTATCTTCACAGCTTCAGTAGATATATAATCCATTTATTCTGGCATTTATTCTCGAACATTCTCATTCAAATCAAATTAAATTATTATTATTATTATAAATCAATCTTCATCCGTTTCATGATCATCATTTTCACAATTTATATTGTTTCTATAGTATATAATCCTGTGCAGAAATTAACTAAGCATAAATGCTTGTGGTGCATATTTTTGCGTGAGAAAAGGTAATATTCTTTTTTTTTTATTCCCATAATTGAGGAGTGCTTTTTTTATTTTATTATTTATTTTTTATTTATTTACATTCCATTAGTTTGGACTCCCATTGTCTAATATGATATAAATTGATTTGAAATCCATGAAATGAACTATAAAAATTAAAAAAATTAGCTGAAAAATAACAATTATATCAAGCAAAAAAACTGAAATTACAATGAAATGAAATACAAGCAACAATTGAAAATTGAACTATCAACAAGAAATGAAAATTAAAAATTCAAAGATTCCAAGCTAAGTTGCTTCACGACGTTTCGATTGTTAGTATTCACAATCATCTTCGGGTAATGACTGATTTATTTGTTTTCATTTTTTATTTATAAGTACATTCTATTTTCATTTATCATTTTTTTATTTGGTATTCAAAAGAACTGAGTTCATATATTTGTTTATTTGAAGTGATAGTTTGTTATATAGTTTTGGACTTGTATAAAAATATTTCGAACTAATCTGCAGCTAATGGTATACAAATCTGCTAAAAAAAAGAATTCGAGTGTAATGAAAATGAAGAGAAATACTTTTATTCGATTACTGACATATTAACGTCTATACATTGATAATCCCAATGGATCAATTAGCGATGTGGAATAGCGTCAAAATTTTTGTACTCATTCAAAACCACTACCAATTTATCTTTAGAGAAAATTCATAAATATACTTTCCCATTCTTAATATTCATTGACAAAATTATCTTTTCGGTCTTCCACTCACTCATTCAAAAACACCTACAGCCAAGCACGGCAGGTTCTCCCTAATTTGTGCAGACCGTTCGCCGAAATTTCCCTTTGGCTGACAGCGAATTCGCATAAAAGGAATATAAATAATGAAAGAATGATAATGTAAAATTTCCCCGCTTTCGAATTAGCAGCATGAAAGGAAAGAAAATGTAACTAAATCTTTATCAACCGCAAAATCCAGATGATAAATGGATTGCATTTATCTGAGCACAGGGCGGAAGAAAGCAGTCACTGAATTTGTAAATGCAATGAATCAATTTCTTTTTCGCGTCTTTATTCCTCGGCCAATTATATGGGTATGAATCGTGAAAGTTTGACAGGTTCAGTTTTGATGGAAATTCAGTAGATGATTGCTGGATTCTGTTCATGATTCAGTTGTTTGAATTCAACTTTAGAATATTTGTCCTCATTTTTTCAAATGAATGTATCAATTTATCATTTGTTCCACAAGCTGTGCCCAAATCTTCTTTTTTTAAATGATCGGGTTAGTAAATCAACTTCTTCGATGTAGATATCACTGATTTCATTCTCAAACTATAAAACAAGATACAATTTTAGTCTAAGATAAGTCAGAAGTATCTGAATTGAGTTGTTGTCCTCGTTTCGATTTTTATGATGGTCAAACAAGGGTAAATTTCTCCAGAAGGACTATAGACGACAGATACAGGTTTTTTACATTCGTAAACTATTGTTGCCGGTAATTTTGCAAAAACGTGACTAATTTCCTAGTTTCCGGACTATTAGTTTGTGGGATAGAAAACTTTGAGCGAAGCAAATATTGTTTTTTAAGGACAAAACACAAACTCAAATCACGTCAATTGTTGCAAACCGTAGTTCTTGAGTTGCGGGACATTGCAATTTATAATATGTAGTGAACTTTTTCATCATTATCTGATGTTATTGATGCAACAAATAGGACCATCGCACTAAAATCACAAAATACCGCTTCTAAACTCCCCAACGAAAAACTACAAATTATTGAAGAACCTTCTATCTTATCGCGCAATTCGTTTTTTCAATTCCTTTACCGACTAACGCAACATGTCGAAGCAGCTAACTCATGAGGAATGCGAGGAATCCAACGAACAATTTTGGTATTGAACATAATAAGTCAGGTTTAAGATATCGGGGATGTGTATAAGACTCGTCTACAAGCGGGCAAAAAGCTTTGCGTGGTACTTAAAGTTTATGGTTTAGATAGTGTGCAGTGCTATTCGATGTCTGCGCATCCAGGTCATGCCGGTCACCAAAATGACTGCTTTCGAAGAAAAATACTGAAATCTGTCGGAGATTTACAGGACCGAACTAAGGAGGCAAGAGTGATTGTATTAGCGATTTTTTTCGCAGAAAGTTGTTTATAAATTCACTGGATTTTATCTATCGTCCACGAAGTGCGCTGTATAACAATAATAATAATAATAAATCA